>NW_026652288.1:72453718-72795296 GCF_009828535.3 Hylobates moloch
CGCCTCGGCCTCCCAAAGTGCTGGGATTACAGGCGTGAGCCACCGCGCCTATTATACCCTCTTAAATGTCTTTCAGAAGCATTGGGTATATATTAGCTCTTTCTGCAGTAACAAACAACCTTTAAATTTCAATGGCTGACAATGAGAGACATTCTTTCTCACTTAATTTGTTTACAACTTGGTTATAGTTTTGCTCAGCTCTGCTTGGCTCTCCTGAACTGGGCTCTGGGATGTGAAGTGGGGTCAGGTCTGTTCCGTGTATCCTTTAATTCTGGGACCTAGGTGGAAGAACAGACATTATCTAGGAAGATTTTCTTCATGGCAATGGGCTGAAGCTTAAGCAAATGGCAGAAACTTGCAAAGCCTCTGAGAGTTTCTGCTTGGACATGACATAAATCATATTCACTCATATTCCATTTCCAAAACAAGTCTTACAACGAAATCGTAACTGAGCTGAAAGGTATACCTCTTTTCATGGGGCAAGGGCAAGAGAAAGTAGCATAAATGTTTGCCAATCAGTACAATCTACCATGAAGTATATATTTATGCACTTGTTTGTAAAATAACTTCTTCAAATAAACTAGAATATCTCTCAGAAGTGTTGTGATCAAAAGCTATTAGAGAACACTACATTTCAGAGGAAATGTTCTTTCTAAGATTTTCTTTCATGTTACATTAGGAGAGTTGACAGTAGAATTTGATACTTAATAATGATCTGAAATACTTGACTTCGGGTAAGACTGCTACAGGATGAAAGTCAAATTCAGGCTATGAAAATTTAGGAATATCTGTTTGTGAGAACTATTTATGCAGTTATTCATTAATTTAGAATTGATGTGACAATATTAGTCACTCAGGTATTATAGTGACCCATGCAACTTTACACATGGAAATACATGTTTTTGGTGGGGAGCTGGGATGGGGTGGGGGAGATGGTGAATGTTTTATAATGTAGATACATCTAATTGCTATGTTACTGACACAATCTTTATGTTTTGTTTGACTGAACAGTGTGTGTTTCTTACAAGTGCTTTCCCCCTGCAAATTCAGGTGGCATATTGCTGTGATTTGCACTCCAACAAATGACAGAAGTAGTCATTTTCCCCGTGTGTGTGAAAAGCATAAATCAGTCCTTGCAATGGGACTGTCTGATATATGAACATCTAAGTTAAACTTGGTTATAGAATTATGAGTTAAATTTAGAACAATTTAAAGGCAGTGTATTTTGTGTGGATATTTGAGTGGCTGTAGGACATTACATGGCATGATGACAACATCACATTTTCTCTTCTTTCTTGTACTTTTATGCTTTATGTCGATATTAGGTGTTGCTTTTAGTGTGCAATGATGATTATTTCATATTATTATTCACACTTCTACAGCTCCAGTGAACACTACTTAAAACCAAGCTATTAAGCAATTTCAATAGACTTCGAGATCACAATGTACTTCTTTAATTAAGAAGTATTACTGTGTACCATGCTGAGATAGACCTGCAATTCAGCACACGGCAATTCATCCTGTTACGGGGTTAGATTAATTCTGTTTTTAAATACAGATGATATAAAACATTCCCGGAGAAAAGTACTTTTCAGTATTCGTGGAGCAACTATGAAGTTGGTGAGGGGATAGAATAAAAAAGAGAAAATAAGTTTGATCTTCTATCTAATGAGCGAACTTAAAGCCCTCATTAAGAAATTATTATGAGGTCTTTGGGGCCCAGCTGCATCTCTTTTTCCATCCTCCTTTTTTGGGTTTTGGCTTTTGTAGTAGTTAGGGTCCTTTCAGCTGCAATTAATGAGAAACCTAATTCAGCCAGTAAGAAAATTTATTATCTTCCGTAACAGGTGGTCAAGAGGTGGAATGGGGCCCTGTCATGAGGATAGGAAGGGTAGAGCTGTATTTCTCTGCTATTCTCTAGGTTCTTTGCTTATCTCTGTTTTGTCTTTATTCTTAGGCCGACTTCTCTCATTGTATTAAGATGGCTGCTAGCGACGGCCAAGGTAAGATGCTTCCTTGATCCTGTCCAGAAGAAGATAATTCTCCCCCAGTGTTTCAGAAATGTTAGTTGTTACCCAATATTCATTCTTCCTTGTTATATACTGATAGAAGATTTTTATTTTTTTTTTTTTTTTGAGAAGGAGTCTCGCTCTTTCACCCAGGCTGGAGTGCAGTGGCGCGATCTCGGCTCACTACAGGCTCCGCCCCCCGGGGTTCACGCCATTCTCCTGCCTCAGCCTCCCGCGTAGCTGGGACTACAGGCGCCCGCCACCTCGCCCGGCTAATTTTTTGTGTTTTTAGTAGAGATGGGGTTTCACCATGTTAGCCAGGATGGTCTCGATCTCCTGACCTCGTGATCTGCCCGCCTCGGCCTCCCAAAGTGCTGGGATTACAGGCGTGAGCCACGGCGCCCGGCCTGATAGAAGATTTTGCTGGAAGCGTGGCTTTCCCACTGGAGATGACATTTTTCCAGCCTCTGTTCTATTTGGATATAGTCAGGAGATTTGAATTCTTGCTAATGGAAGGTGATGAAAGCAATGGGGTCAACTTTTGGTTACATCCTGAATGGAAGGAGAATCCCTTCCACATATATAGTGTAAGGAAGGGGTCCAGTTTCAGTCTTCTGCATATGGCTAGCCCATTATTCCAGCATCATTTATTAAATAGGGCATTCTTTCCCAATTGTTTTTGTCAGATTTTTCAAAGATAAGATAGTCATATTTCTGGGTTCTCTATTCTGTTCCATTGATCTATGTATCTGTTCTTGTACTAGTACTATGCTGTTTTGGTTACTGAAGTCCTGTAGTGTAGTTTGAAGTCAGGTAGTGTGATGCCTCCAGATTTGTTCTTGTTGCTTAGGATTGTCTTGGCTATTTGCGTTCTTTTTTTGTTCCATATGAATTTTTTAATAATATTCTCTAGTTGTGTGAAGATGTCAGTGGTAGTTTAATGGGACTAGCATTGAATCTGTAAATTGCTTTGGGAATTACAGCCATTTTCATGTTATCGATTCTTCCTATCCTTGAGCATGGAAGTTTTTCCATTTGTTTGTGTCGTCTCTGATTTCTTTGAGCAGTGATTTGTAGTTCTCTTTGTAGAGATCCTTCACTTCCCTTGTTAGCTGTATTCCTAGGTATTTTATTCTTTTTTAGCAATTGTGAATGGGAGTTCATTCATGATTTGGCTCTTGGCTTGACAACTATTGATGTATAGGAATCTTAGTAGTTTTTGCACATTGATATTGTATTGTGAGACTTTGCTGAAATTGCTTATCAGCTTAAGAAGGTTTGGAGCTGAGATAATGGGGTTTTCTAGATGTAGGATAATGTCATCATCTGACAAAAGGGATAGACTGACTTACTCTCTTCCTATTTGAATACGTTTTATTTCTTTCTCTCGCTGGATTGCCCTGGCCAGAACTTCCAATACTATGTTGAATGGGAGAGGTGAGAGAGGGTATCCTTGTCTTGTACCGGTTTCAAAGGGAATGCTTCCAGCTTTTGTCCATTCAGTATGACATTGGCTATGGGTTTGTCATCATAAATGGCTCTTATTATTTTGAGATATGTTCCTTTAATACTTAGTTTATTGAGAATTTTTTTAACATGAAGGGATGTTGAATTTTATTGAAAGCCTTTTCTGCATTGATTGGCATAATCATGTGGTTTTCATCTTTAGTTTTATTTATGTGATGAATCATATTTATTTATTTGCATATGTTGAACCAACCTTGCATCTTGGGCCTAAAGCCTACTTGATCATGGTGGATAAAATTTTGTGTGCTGCTGGATTTGGTTTACCAGTATTTTGTTGAGGATTTTTGTTCATCAAGGGTATTGGCCTGAAGTAAGACTTCTCAACTGGGGTCTCAGCTTTCAGGCTTTCTATATCACTTTAGGTCATGTGCTCATTCTTGGGTCAGAAATAGACTCTAAGGGTGAGCTCTCCAGAGAGTGTGTTGATTGGCTCAAGTCTAGATTCTTGGACCAATCACTGGCAAGAGGGTTTCTGAATCAATCACTGACAATACAATGATTGGTTAAGATTAACCAGGACCCACTCCTAGAACAAGGACCCACTGGAGTCAGCACGGGTTGGGTCATGCTGAAGGTTCTATTTGGAGGAAATGATAAATGGCTAATCCAAAAAGTTCATCAGAAGCATGTTTCTCTTCAGAGTATCTAACAAACTGAGGGCTGAGAAAATAAAAGTTAATGAATTCTATCAACTTTGCTTCTCAGATTGCCTGGGCTGGAGAGTATAGCCTAAATGGTGGGTGTTATTTCAGATTTAGGATGTTTTGTTCTCATTTGTTAATATGTATGAGTGAATATGTATTTGTATATGGGTGATGAGGGAGTGATCCATGTTGCTGTGTGTAGGGTAGGCAAGGTTTTCTTTTCTTTATGTCTTGCCACTTCAGAAAGCGTTGCTTGGCTATTAGCTAAAGATTAGGTATAACTGTTTTCACCAGGCTTTGGGAACATAAAAGAAGTCATCTCGAATAGATTATTAGTCCAATGACAGCCTAAATAGTTCAAGAGCCCAAGAACTGCTTGACTATCCACTAGCACTGTTTTGTTTTGTTTTGTTTTGTTTTTTGAAGGAGTTTTGCTCTTGTCGCCCAGGCTGGTGTGCAGTGGCACGATCTTGGCTCACTGTAACCTCTGCTGCCCAGGTTCAAGCTTCTCCTGCCTTAGCCTCCTGAGTAGCTGGGATTACAGGCGCCCACCACCACGCCTGGCTAATTTTTGTACTTTTAGTAGAGACGAGGTTTTCCCATGTTAGCTAGGGTGGTCTCGAACACCCGACCTCAGGTGATCTGCCCACCTTGGCCTCCCAAAGTGCTGAGATTACAGGTGTGAGCCACTGCACCCAGCCTAGCACTCTTAACTAATACTTTTGTTTGAGGATAAGATGGAAAAGGGTATTATCTAGGTGGAGAGAAGGAGGGATGTATTTTGCAATTTTACCTGGTGTCTGCGCCATCTATACTATTGAAAGCCATCTTGACCAACTCTCCTGAGTGTCATATTTACCTGACCAAGACCTTAAAATTTGCATAGCTCATGAAAGACAAGGCTCAACAACTTAAGCAGACTGTTGACTGCATAGGAAATCTCTGAAGAAGAAGAAGAAAACACAGAAAAAGACTAGGAACTTTGCATTAAATTGTTTCAAGCCACTACTTTCACAGAGGTAAAGATATTGAGCTCTAGGATCCAACTGATGGTGTCGTAATTCTGCTTACTCTCCTTACTGATTGTTTGAATTTGAATGATTATTTTATTTCCCTATGCCTCAGTTTTATTCTTGTTAAAAAAGCTATGGTGATACCTACCTTGTGGGTGAGGGGGCTTTAAATGAGAACACACATAAGACATTTTAGCACTTGTTATATAGGAAAGCTATTGTCACAAAAGTCCATATGGGTCACATGGACTTTTTTACTGTCATACTAAGGTTCTTTTCAACGACTTCTTCAACAGCTTCTTTTTCCAGCAGTTTCTTCAATTTGAAGACCATTCAGGTGGCATAGAAAAAGATAGCATTTGTTGGGGATCCTGTTTTTATCAGATACCAGCCCTCAGTGACATTGACTGGAAACTTTTCTTGTCCCAGATTCCATGTATAAAGAAGTTAAACACACACATATGTGAGCGTGCACGCGCGCGCACATACACACACATACCCTTCTTTAGAAGGGATCAATTTTCAGGTTATTATGGTTTAACTGCAGCATGCCACCAGCTGGGCAGCACGCACCTAAATGACATTTTAGCCAAGGTCTCTGAGAAGATGAAATTGCAATGGCTTTCTCTACAGGCATTAGATGGCAGGGACTGGAGGGAGATCTGTTAATGAGCTAGTTGATTTCAGTTCAATATAAGGAAACACTCTCTAAAAATTACACCTGTCTGAAAATTTAATTAGATGGTCATAGTCGTGTTGAGTTCTGTTTCATTGGAGGTTTACAAGTAGAAGATGCACAATCATTTATCAAGGATATGATTGAGAGACTCACACATGGAATGCGTGGTTGGACTAAGTAACTGCTTGTCTTACATCTACTTCTGAGATGCTTTGACTATGTCTTTGACTCCTATTCTTGTCAACATAAACAGGACCTTCATTTGGTATTTGATCTATTAATAAACCGTAATAACCATTGTAACTCTTCACTTGGTGAATTGTCAATGCCGGTCAGAATGTGTCATTCCTTGGAAAGGTCAGTCATTAGAACTACTCATTCAAGGACAAAACTTAATTGCTCTCAAACTACAGTTATTGAAGAAGTTATTGAAAAGAACCTTAGTATGACAGTAAAACAAAATAATAATAAAAATGAAAATTGATGAGGCTAAGTGAAAAGTAAACACAGTCCTTTGGAAATAATTTTAAAAATTCATGCATTTACCTTTATTCAATGCAAAAACAAGGCAATTGCAAGATTTTTGACTTTCTAATTATACTGTTGTCACATATTTTAACTTTAATGTTTTGAAGAGTCTTGGATGAAATTGTTTTAATTGAGGCCAACTCACTTTTTGGTTATTATTTATAATTAGGTGGAATTTTCCCTTAATGTAATTTTGCTAGAGCCTTCAAAACACCCAAAAGAAAAGCTAGCAGTATATGCAATTAACAGTTATTTATACAGCTCTAATGAGCTTAGCAATAAAAAATAAACGGGACACTTTGGGAGGCTGAAGAGGGCAGATCACCTGAAGTCAGGAGTTCGAGACCAGCTTGGCCAATATGATGAAACCCGTCTCTACTAAAAATACAAAAATTAGCCAGGTGTGGTGGTGGGTGCCTATAATCCCAGCTAGTTGGGAGGCTGAGACAGGAGAATCACTTGAACCCAGGAGGCAGAGGTTGCAGTGAGCCAATGTCGCGCCACTGCACTCCAGCCTGGGCAACAAAGAGCAAAACTGTACAAATAATGATAATAATAATAAGATAAAAAATAAATAAAGGGGAGGACCATCACTCTGTGCTAGGTGTCTTGCACACAGAATCTTATTTAACTTCTAACTAACGTGGTGAGATAGACATTTAATATAATTTAGAGATAATACCTTTCTGAGGTTCAGAAATATCACGTACCTTGTCCATGAGCATTAAACAGGTATATACGGGAGCCAGGATTTTGTCTTAGAGTTTCTTGAATACAATAGAATCCATCTCTGTTACTGTAAGATGGAGGGCTTCCCCTCTCAACCTCAAATACCTTCACAACTAGGCAGGAATGTCAATGCATGACTTTGTGAGTTAGGTGGCAGAGAATGTAAGTCATGTAGAGGTTGAACTAGAGGGTGAGTATTTTGCCTAAAAGTATTCAAATTAAATAAACAAAAACTATTTGGCAGCTCAATAAACTCATCTCCTAGCCCTATCAGACAAGCAGCCAAGAGTTTGCAATCACTAAAATGTCGAGCATACAGCCATGCACGAGCATCAAAGCAAGTCATGCTTTCCCTTGAAAAAGTCAAGGAAACTGTGGATGTCAATAAATTTGGATCTTATTCCATTGTTTTCCTCAAAACTTAAGACTTAATTCTCTGATTGCCAAAGTTAAACTAGTTCTTAAATCATTTATGTACGCTTCATTCTCAGTACACTTAAAAAAAAATCGTTGTGTAGTTCCACAAACAAGATGGTAGTGGCACAGTGGGGAAGTTAAATCATATTTTTGACCCAAAACGCCATGATCTCTTCTGTATATGTTACTGATTAGCTCTCTTCTTTTGGTTATTTTGTTCCCAAAGTGCTACTAAAGAATTTACAACTATAGAATCTCTCAAATGCAGTTTAGAGCAGAAACTATTAAGGCGGCAAAAATAGAATTAGGAAAAAAAAAACCCACATCAAGTAATGGAGCAGTTAAGATGTTCTAATTAAAGTTATAATTGTGAATTGAGTGCATAAAGATAACTTAAAATTGTTCTCACCTGGGCATTTTTTGATCTGTATCTTATTTCTTTGTATCTGATACTTAAATTTCCATGTCTTGATGAATGTATGCCAAACCCTAAATAAATTAACAAGGAGTTTTAAAAATGAAGCTTTTTAGAAATACCATAATCAAGATAATAATAAAGGCATTACTTTTATATAGGTTTTTCTGTGCTGGCTGTTACTTCAAAGTGCTCTTCAAAATTCTTCTAAAACATAACTTCTCCTTTGATAAAGTAAATTTCAACACAGCTCAGTAATTTTTCGGGTTATCCACAGTTTTCTCTCATGGCCCTTTATTCTTTCTTTCAAACTCTTTTGTCCCCTCCTCACTTCGTTTTCTTCACTCTTAGTAGATAATTTTGCTGCACTGGGACTTAAGAAAATAGAAACCTTTAGGCAGCCACTTTATTACCTTTCTTCCCTTCTATATTTAAAAACACATAAACTGTCCCCATCTTTTCTCCCTGTTTTAGAGGGAGAGGTGGCCTCTTTGCCTTCCAGCTGACTTGTTCTTGGCATTCTGTCTCCTCCTGCTTCTCCTTGCTGACTTCACACCTCACTTTTCCCATCTCTCAAATTTTTGAATGCTCCACGTTTTCCACTGTTTTTGCTGGAGCCTAAAAACATGGCCTTGTATTCTTCATACAAAAAAGGAGTCATTGTCACATCTCCCTACCCACTTTGACACCATTCTTGTCACTCAGTCCCTTCACTCCAGTTCATATTTACCTTTCCTTTTTTTTTTTTTTTTTTTGCATACCACCAACCTACAAACATGCATTTGAGAGGTCATTTTAAAGGAAAGCAAAAACCAAACAAATAAGAATAACCAACGGCCTTTGCACCCTTCCAAGCCTTTCCCTATATACATGTGTATTATTTACAACTTGTACTCATAGAATAAAACGATTCTGTATCCTGCTTTTTTTCACTGACTGTAATGCCTGGTACATTGTGAGTACTCAGTGAATATTAAATAGATGAATGCATATGTTAAAATTTTTTTTTTTTAATATTATATCAGCTATCTATAGCCACAAAGGACTGTGTAGCAAACAATCACAAAACCTCTGTGACATGCAACAGTAAACCTTACAAGTCCATAGAGTTAGCTGCTCTGAAGTGGGCTCAACTGGTCTCCTCTGGGCTTTCTCTGGTGTTAGCCTTGGGCCATCTAGGCAGGTCTGCTGATCTTGCCTGGGATGCTTCATGCATCTGGGGATTGCCTGGTAGTCAGGTGTTTAGAATGGCCTCAGCTCAGACAACTGGGAAGACTTGACTCTACTCCACTCTGCGTGTCTCAGCTCCAGCAGGCTAGCCTTGAATTATTCTCATGGAGTGGCCCAAATGTCAATGTGAGAGAAAGTACAATTGGAAAATACTTTTCAGGACTTCTTGTGTCATGCTAACTGTCCATCCTCATTGTCCAAGATGAGGCCGATGTCTGAATGCAGAATCAAGGGGCAGGGAAATAGATTTGCCTCTTTGTTGAGAGTAACTGCAAAGTCTTATGGCAAAGAAAGTGAATACAGGAAAGGATTAAAAAAATTGGGGTCATGAATACAATCAGGTTACTATACACATGATCTTCAGATTGATCATTTAAATCTGATTTGTGTCCATTATTATTTCCTTTTTTAAATATATTTTTTAGACAGTCTTACTCCATCACCCAGCCTGGAGTACAATGGTGTGATCTCTGCTCACTGCAACTTCTGCCTCCTGGGTTCAAGCAATTCTCCCTGCCTCAGCCTCCCGAGTAGCTGGGATTACAGGCTCCCGCCACCATGCCTGGCTGATTTTTGTATTTTTAGTAGAGACGAGGTTTCACATATTAGCCAGGCTGGTCTCAAACTCCTGACCTCAGGTGATCTGCCCACCTCGGCCTCCCAAAGTGCTTGGATTACAGGCATGAGCCACTGTGCCCGGCTGTTTTTTTTTTTGTTTGTTTGTTTTTTTGACTGAGTCCTGCTCTGTCACCCAGGATGGAGTGCAGTGGCACAACCTCAGCTCACTGCAACCTCTGCCTCCTGCCTTCTGGGTTCTAGTGTTTCTCATGCCTCAGCCTCTTGAGTAGCTGGGATTATAGGCACATGCCGCCACCTGTGGCTAATTTTTAATGGAGACGGGGTTTTGCCATGTTGGCCGGGCTGGTCTTAAACTTCTGGCCTCAAACTATCCACCCACCTCGGCCTCCCAAAGTGCTGGGATTACAGACGTGAGCCTACACACTCTGCTAGATTTGTGTCTATTATTATTTCCTAAACATTTCCCAATTAGTAGGGTTGCTTTACTTTTTTCATTTTGATAAAACATTTCTACTATAAATAGTCCTAAGTACATCACTTTTTTTCTGTTATTCTTTCTTGTTTCAGTAAGTAGCTGAAACCTGCCAGAGATTGTTTTTCACACATGGCAAGTTTGGAGGTTATGTGGTGGCCATTGGCATTGATTTAGTGATTTGCTGATTTCAAGGCCAATATCTCTACAATATTTTTGGGCTTTCTCTTATGTTCAGGAGATGAATGCTATAGCTACGACTACCATTTTTTTCCATTCAAAGCAGGGAAAAGGAAGCATGAAAAGTAAACCTAGCAGACTTACCCTTTCGTTTCTTGACCAGAACTATGACATATGACCACACCTGACCAGAAGATAGCACTGGAGGAAGGATTGGGCTGGAGGATGAGCCAGTGACCTCACATGTCTGCCACATGTAAGGTATAGTCCCAAGAGTGAGCTGATCAGGTCCAGGTACATGTTGTTTTTCAAAAGGATTTTTTTCCAGTTCATAATGCCATTAACAGTAGCCCTTTATCACACCTTCAACAACATCCTTTGAATGCTAATGAGGTTGAACATTAACCATATGCTCCTTAATAATTTTTCCTGAAATATTTCCATTTATATTCTTCTTTTTCTTTTTAAGTTATGTTCTTCTACGCTTAAAAAACAAAGCTCTTTAAAAAGATATTAACTCTCTTTGTCACATCTATCGCCTGGTTCAATTTTTCCTTTTAGTTTTGGAAGTTCTCATTTTAGAGATATTTAACATTTTGTATACCGTTTTCTTATTTGGCTAATCGTTCCACAGAGAGTTGGTTTCTAGAGGACTGCTGCTAGTCCGTAAGACACCTTTGTATGAAACAGAAAAAGCCATCTCTTCCATGAGACATTTTATTTTATGTTAGAAAATTGTCAAATCATTATGATTTTGTTAAAGCAAGCCACTTGACTACCATCTTTTAGAAATATTTCTTAATAAATACACAACTCTATAATTTCTGTATATGGATGGTACCTCTGTAGATGTGTCCTCTGAGGTTATGTGTGTAAACTTCCTTCGCAGAGCATACACACCTAGTTTCTAAAAAGTCAGAGAAGATTCATGCAAATGATTAAGTTGCACAAAAAGATTATTAAGAATTGGACTCTGTGGGAGACTAAAAATAAGATGTAATTGGCTTCGGAATCAATTAAAGTCACTAAAAAGGTGTCTGTTCAAAGATTTCCTACTTTGGATTAACTAAAGATAAATTTGAGAGTATATTGCAATTACTGACAGTAATAACAGCATATGGGGTTATCAAACTAAGTTTAAAAGGGAAACAAGTAATGTATGCCATTGATTTCTGTGTTTTAATCTAAAAGCTTTCTTCAGGTTAGGGTAAACTTTAACATTGCATTTATAAACTGTATATTTCACTAAGCACTCTGAAGGTGTAAAAAACTGTATACTAAGCTTTAATTGTGATTTTTCATTAATAAGTTACGTAATTTTGGGAAATCACTTAATTTCCATGATCCTCTGTTTCTTCATCTGTAAAATGGAGACAATGATGTTGGGATTGTTTAGCTTATAAGGGTGTCATAACAATTATTTTTAAGGGATTTAATGAAGTCAAAAGGGCCTAAATCATTTAAATAGGCTCCAAATGGGAAGTATTATTCTTACAATACATTTAACTTTATAAGGTGTTACATTTGCTTACTTGATTTTAAATGATTGAAGAAGAAAGAAGATATATTTCGATTGAAGTTAAAAAGCAAGAATGTAAGGTGAATTATAGATCCTTCTGTAGGTGATACATTGAAAGATCAGTCTGGCATGATGACATGATTTGGTGAAGCAAGCTTGATATAAAAGAGAAAAGCTTCTCTAATAGTAACTGTAAACCGAGTCTTTTCAAAAATTATTTAATTTGGCACTAAAGTAAAGGACACAATAGCTACAGCCTATTTTCCCTCTTGTTTAGACCTCGAGTTTTTCTCTCTTTGTCTTTAGCTATCTCAGACATCACTCATTGATTGATAGATATGAATATGTAAAAAAAGATATGATTGAGGCAGCTTGAATTTTAAGTGTAAATAGTTTTGGCTGGGTCTATATAGAAAATATCCTTTAAAAACACTTAGTAGCTAAATTAAAAAATATGTATATATATAGAAATTTATTTACCAAAACTTGTTGGCTAGTGAAGGATTTTATATTCCACTGTAATTTTCTCAAGGGCAACCTCTATGTTTGTCAGTTACTAAAAAGGACAAAAAATACATTTTAGAAACATTTTAAAATTTGATTTTAGCAGAAATCATTTTCATAACTCTATTCTGTGATGAGCTAGAATTACAGTATAGCTTGAGGTATTTTTCTTTTCCATCCTTTCTCAGCCATAAAAATGGGTCCAGGTTGTCCCAGCATTCCGTGCTTCACAGAGGGAGGAGACTAACATAATCAGGAATGGTGAAAAGTTGGTGGATGCCATCACTGGAAGAAAAAAGTTTAGGCTACAACTGGAGATCCATAAGTAAATTACAGAATCTTGCTTTTAAAGGCTATTATCATTATAAATGTATCAGTTACTTTCAGTTGATATACACTTAGAAGTTTTACTATAATTTTTGTTGGAGCCATAATGGTCATCACTGTAGAGAGAAACTCTAAGCTGACAAATGATCTGCTTAAAACAAGAGGATCTGATTTATTATCTAGTTCCAAACCGCAGTGTGATAATATTTTAGCTTTAGGAGTAGTATTGTTACAGTTTTATTGGTATGGTGTATTGTTTATAATCTTAGCTACCATTTCCCCTTTCTCTCTATGCCTAACTATTCATCAACTTTTATATGTATAGTTAAAGAGAGTAGAAGTCAACTTTCATGAAATTAAACTTAAATCCCTTAAATTTGTTACCTATACCCTTGCCCATGGCAAGACTTCAATATAGTCAACTCAACATTAGGTAAACAGGATGCTACATTAGAAAATTGAATTTTGTTACGAATGAGCCAGGGATACTAAAAAATCCCCTGGTTTTTATTTTAGATGGGTTGGGATTTAAAAGAAAATTACTAAGTTTTACTGTGTCTTCGGAGTACTATTCTGACATTTCTAGTGATCTCCATAAACTTTCATTGCCCTGTAACAGTTTATTAAGCTACAGAGTATTCATAAATATGCAAACTAGCTTAATAAGGTTGTATGCCATGATTGCTCATCAATTTGGTATTGAAAGGGCGCCAACCTAGTCGATATAAATGTCTGGTAGTGGAATGGTCTGTGGCATGCCTAATCTCATTGCGTAGTTCCTTTAAGGGGGCTATAAACTGTTAAAATAATAGAATCTCATTATTTGTATGAATGGAATGACTATTATGTTCATTAGGCTTGATAACTTTTGTGTAGCTACATTTCAGAAACCTGTAAACAGTCGTTATGAATGTAAATTTTCCTCCTGATAATTTTATTTCACTACACAGGCATTTATTGTTTGGAAAATGAATTGTTGGCAAATTAAATGGACAAAAAATTGGTCTTAAGATGGATCAAGAAAAATACATGTTTATTGAGGAGACTGTAGAATGAAGAATTTATTCTGAATAGTCTACTTTCCCATAGGGAGCAAGTTTATATTAATAATTTAGAAACAAAGATGTTTCATTAGTTTTTAAAAACTTTAATTTGAAATAATTATGGATTCAAAGAAATGTACAAAGAAGTCCTGCCAACATTCCACAAAAACACAGGGCAATATCAACCTTAAGAACAGAACATTGGCACAATCCAGAGTTTATTCAGAATTCACCAGTTATACATGCATCATTGCTGGGTATGTGTGTGTAGCTCTATGCAATTTTGTCACATGTGTAGCTTTGTGTAACCATCACCACAATCAAGATACTCAACTGAGCCATCACTACACGACTCCCTTGTGTTCCCTCTTATGGCCATACCCATCTCTTTTCCTATTCCTAACTACTGGCAACCACTAATCCGTTCTCTATTTCTATAATTATGTTATTTCATGATTGTTACAGAGATAGAATCTTGCAATAAGAGTCATTTTCAGATTTGCTTTCTTCATGCATAATAATTTTTTTATTTTACTTTGAGTTCTGGGGTTCATGTGCAGGACATGCAGGTTTGTTGCATAGTTATACATGTGCCATGGTGGTTTGCTGCATTTACCAATACCTCAACTAGGTTTTAAGACCCACATGCATTAGGTATTTGTCCTAACGCTCTCCCTCCCCTTGCCCCCTACCCTCCAACAGGCCTTAGTTTGTGATGTTCCCCTCCCTGTGTCCATGTGTAATGCAGAATAATTTGTTAAGGTTAGTTCAAGTTGTCTCATGTATTAACAGTTCTTTGCCTTTTATGGCTGAATAGTATTCCATGGTATAAATGTACCTTTGTTGACTCATTCACCCTTTGAAGGACATTTGTGTGGTTTCCAGTTTGGGGCTAATATGAATGAATCTGCTATGAACATTTGTGTATAAGCACCCCTCTGTTGAAATAAGTATTTCTCTGGGATAAATGCTCAAGAGTGTAATTGCTGGGTTATCTAGTTAATCCATTTGTAGTTTTGAAAGCAACTGTCAAACCATGCAGAGTGGTTGTAAAATCTTACTTCCTACCAGTAATGTATGAGTGATCCAGTTTCAATGCATTTTGCCAGCATTTGGTGTTATTACCATTTTTAATTTTAGTTATTCTAATAGATGTGCAATAGTATCTTACTGTGGTTTTAATTTGTATTTCTCTACTGGTTAATACTGTTGAACGCATTAGGATTTTTTTTTTAGATCTCACTTTTCTTTAAAAATTTTAATTTTTTTTTTTTTTATACTGAGTCTCGTTCTATTGCCCAGGCTGGAGTGCAGTGGCGCGATCTCGACTCACTGCAACCTGCACCTCCCTAGTTCCAGCAATTCCCCTGCCTCAGCCTCCTGAGTAGCTGGGATTACAGGCACCGGCCACCATGCCTGGCTATTTTTTTTTTTTTTATGTTTTATTTTTTGTATTTTTAGTAGAGACTGGGTTTCATCATGTTGGCCAGACCAGTCTCGAACTCTTGACCTCAAGCAATCCACCCACCTCAGCCTCCCAAAGTGCTGAGATTACAAGCATAAGCCACCACACCTTGCCAAAAATTTTAAGTATTATATTCAAGGGATTTCCAGAGAAATAGAACCAATAGAATATCATATTACATATACACTCTCTATCTCTCTCTGGCTGTCTCTCTCTCTCTTTCTCTCTCTCTCTCTCTCACACACACACACACACACACACACATGCAGAGAGAGAGAGAGAGAGAGAGACAGAGAAAGAGAGATCCTTATTTTAAGGATCTGGCTTATGCGAATATGGGAGAGGGCAAACTGTGGGCTGGAGAGTGAGGTAAGAGTTGATTTGCGGTCTTAAGTCTAAGCCCTGAAAACTTAGGCAAAATCTCCTTGTGCAGTCTGAACACAGAATTTCTTCTTCAGGAACTCTGTGTTTGCTTTTATGGCCTTCAACTGATTTGATGAGGCCCACTCACATTATGGAGGGTGATCTGCTTTACTTAAAGTCAACTGATTTTAACTGTTTATTAAATCTAAACAAATATCTTTACAGTAATATCAAGACTAATTTTTGACCAAACACTGATTACTGTTGTTTAGCCAACTTGACAGATAAAATTAACCATCATAGATACTTCTCATCAAATATGTGTGTTATTTCTTTTAAAATTATTTAATTTAATTTATTTCAAAAAATGGTGACAAAATACACATAACAAAATTTATGATTTTAATCATTTTTAAGTGTACAGTTCAGTAGCATTAAGTACATTCACATTATTGTGCAACCATAGCCATCATCCATCTTTAGACTTTTACTTCTTGTGAAACTGAAACTCTGTATCCATTAAATAATAACTTCTCATTTCCCCCTCTCAGCAGACTCTGGCAACCACCATTCTACTCTCTGTCTCCATGAATATCACTTCTCTAGGTACTTATCATTTTATGACTAGCTTATTTAACTTAGGATAATGTCTAGGTTGGCCCACAGTATAGCGTGTCTCAGAATTTCCTTCTGTTTTAAGGCTAAATAATATTCCATTATGTGTATATACCACATTTTGCCTATCCGTTCATCTGCCGATGGACACCGGGTTGCTTTTACCTTGTGACTATTGTGAATGATGTTGTTGTGAACATGTGTGTATGAATATCTGTTTGTGTCCATGGTTTTAATTCTCCATGTATATACCCAGAAGTGGCATCACTGGATTATACAGTAGTTCTATATGTAATTTCTAAGGAACCATCATACTGTTTTCTACAATGGCTGTGCCATTTTACATTCCCACCAGTGGTTCACAAGGGTTCCAATTTCTCCACATCCTTACCTACTCTTGTTATTTTTTCTTAAGAACTTTTTACTTGAATTTGGTCATATAATAGAAGCATCTGGATTCATTAGCTAATTTGTTTGATAAATAGCACTTCTCGAAAAGTACATGTAAAGACTGAATTTCAGTTTTGGCTCTGCAGTATAGAGCTGGGCTACTCTGGCCAAGTCACTTCATGATTTTCTTAGTTATAAAACAGGAACAGTAATGTCTACATTGGGAAGGTTAAATGAGTTTTAAGTTGTAAGTTAGCATATAGATGCAAGGCACATTATTATTATTATCGTGTTCCCTGAAACACTCTTAGTTGAGTGCTTTGTCTTAATTTTTAGAAAGGATAATACACAGCGGGTAACTATAATCTTTAATCTTTTATTTAATTTTCCCATCCAATGTTTAATTACCTGCATAGTTTAGGAATTTTTCCTTTGATAATTTTATTAACTAATACGTAGTGATTTATAAATTTGTAAACACCTTTTACCAAACTTTATTTTATTTTTGCCTTACAACAATTGCAGGAGTTATATCCGTTACTCTCTCAGCATATAAATGAAGAAACCAACATTCAGATAAGAGAGCGTCTTGCGTGTGTATGGGGATAGAGCCAGGCAGGGGCAGCCCTGGGCTGAGACAGCTCTTCTAACCCCTCAGCCTCAGCAGTTCCATATGTGCCATTTTCCAAAGAAGTAACTTTATCTCCTTGATCTTATTAAGTTTATATTTTGGTTTTATTTATACGAATTGTCAGAAAAATTCCTAATAGAGGCTACCCTTATAGGACACCCTATTTTACTTAACTAACTACTTTTCATAGAATTTTTGCCGTACCATAAAATAGTTAATGTTAAATTATTTATTGTTGTCAGTACACATCTCAGGAATCCACAAATTTTACTTTTAATGGCCGCTGAATGTATAATTTTATAACATGTGCACTTACATATCTTGTTCGTAAAAATGTAAGGGGCAAAATCAATGTGTTTTAAAGGTCTGGCTTTTGATATAAAATGAAAGCAAAAGCAGAACAAACCACCTCCACTGAAACAACCACTAGGATCACCACCACCACCCACAGCAGCTGCCAACTTTTTAGAATGTATGTGTGTGTCTGGGGGTGGTACAAGGGGAGTTGTTAAGTAGGCAAGAAAGTGCAATTTTACAGCCATTTTGAAAAGTCTAAGTTTGGTAGAAGTTCTTTCTATGACATTTTCTTGGGGCTAAAAGCCGACACTTCATCGTTCTTGATTTGCAGGAGCCCTCAGGCCTCTTGCTTTCACATGTCTTTTATTTCATAGGATTAGCACAAACTCCCTTAACCTAACTTCCCATAAAGAAAAGTTTTCTGTTTCTTGGTGAGAGTGTGGTGCTGTAGGTAACTCCTGGGAATGTGATCCAGCTGTCAAAAGCACAAAAATTCAGCTAGATACATTGGGAAACCAAGTCTATTTAGTTTTAGTAGAAGATTATAAGAGAAAGCCTGGGTACTGTTTGTTGACTATGCCATAAAATTGCATTCCATGGCTCTCTTCTTACCTTTAACCCACTTGCTTCTCCATCTCTGTTCTCCTTAACCCACTTACTTCTCCATCTCTCTTCTTAGTTTGTCGGGCACAGGTGCATGTGATAGTAATGCAGTCAATTGGTAGTGACAGTTTTATCACTGAAGGAAGAAGCTTCTTCATTCTTTACATGGCCATGACAGTGACTATGACAAGTTATTTGTCTTAACAACACAGGCTGCTCTTCCCCAGTAGAAAATGAGAATATAAAGAATTAGAACAAGTCAAGCACATCTCAAGGGAAAAGTAACAAAAATGACTATGTTAGGTGGATCAGTTTCTTACTAAATACAACACAACATTATGAGTACAACTTTTCTAATCACACTTTCTCGTTCCTTTTGTGTTTTCTTATTCTTTTATTTCTAACCTTTCACAGTGACCTTTTCTTTATGTAAGTTTCTTCTGAAAAGAATAGGAAAATTTTGTGATTATATTTATTCATTGAAACAGACAAATAAATGAAAAAGCAATTGGGCACCTTTGTCATAAATTGGTGAAAACTTACTTAATACCATAAGAACAATTTTGGCCCACTTATTGATAACATGTATTGTGTTATCAACTTAGTTTTCTATCAACTTTCATTCTACTGGTGGTTATGAATTGTAAACAGTGATGTAGATGCTTTTAAAATAACTTGATTGTCTTAGTTCAGGCTACTGTAACAAAAATTCCATAGAGTTGCGTAAGCAATAAATATTGAATTTTTACTCTTCTGGAATTTGGGGAGTCCAACATCAAGGTGCCAACATTTTCAGTGGTGGGGACCCCCTTCCTGGTTCATAGACTTCTGTATTTTGAATATAACCTCACATAATGAAAGGGGCGAAAATGCTTTCTTGGGCCTTTTTTTTAGAAGGGCACTAATCTCATTCATGAAGCCTCCACTCTCATTACCTAATCATCTCCCAAAGGTCCCCATCTCCTAATTCCATCATATTGGGGTTAGGATTTCAACAAACAAATTTTGGAAGAACATAGTCTGTAACACTGATACTTAGTACCGTCAATGACTGTTGGGAGGTGACTATAATCTGGTGGTTTATAAAGTCCAATTTTTCTTCTAACACAGAGGAAAAGCAATTGATGAATGATCTCTTCGGCTGAAGACAGGAGAGTCTTAATAAAATATTTCATTAGTACTTTTTAAAGCTGCTATAAGAATGTGACTGCTAGATTTTTACAGACAAAAATGGAAGAACTGAAGTAGAAGTCAGGGTAGCTAGGCATAATTTCTATTTAACTACATGAGGTAATCATTCAGACTTTCTCTCTCTTTTTCACCTATAAGATGAAGCTAAAAATTCTTGCTCCACCAGTGTCTTAAGATTTTGTTTTACAAAAGTATCATAAGAAAAAGCTACACTCAAAAATCACTGCTAAAGAACTTATTCAGGTAGCCAAACACTACCTGTTCCCTGAAAACTTATTGAAATAAAAAAATTAAAAGCTACAGAAATCAATTTGAAAATTAATTATAAAGTATCTTACTTGTAAAATATAATATAATAATATTATTGAGAGGAAACTCAGTGAATCTACCTTTACTGTTACCAATGCTTAATAAACTGAAGTGGCAGATTTATATTGCACATGAGAAGTTTATTTTGGGAAATATTCATTTCTTTAATAATGCTCAGGAAAGACAATGAGATATGTTCTAGAAATGAGCATGTTTGTAGTGGAAAAAGATTTATTAAACAGAAAGTCTTTTTTACTTTAAAAATTAATGAAAATACTCCTTTTAAAAGTTATTTGTGAAAATATAAAAGGTCAAGATTTCTCTATTTTCTTTCTTTTATAAATGTTACTTTATTACAAAGCCCATTAAAACAATAAGAATTCTAAGGCAGAACTTGCCCACAGAACCCTAATTAATATTTTTATGTTCAAGTTGTTTCACTAATCATTAGTGATATCCATTTAAAACTTTTACATAGCATAGTAATAATACATATGTACACATATATTTACATACATCTCTGTAGTACATATTTTTACTTAATATTATACTGTCTTTTCCATTTTATAATCTTTTATTATTTTTACAACTTTTTCTTCTCTTCTTCAAGGTAAGTAGTATAAACAGCCTGGTACATATCACTTTATCTCTTCTCCGTCATGAACCTCTGGAAATCACCAGATACTGATTTTATTCATGCTTTTAAAATACCTTCATGGTATTCTGTAATAAGGAATGTATTCTATCACTTCCCTAGTGTTCACATTCAGTGTTTCTCTCCTATATGCTCTATATGTTCAGTGACCTACTATGTGTCAGGTACTATTTTAGGTTTTAGGAAACTTCTGGGAATGAAACAAAATCCTAGCCCTCACAGGGTTTATGCTGTAGCCAGAGGAGACAGCCAGCAAACAGTAAACACAACCAAAAAATGGGATTATAGGATGTGTTTGAGAGTAAGCGCTATGAAAAAAAAAATGAAATGGGAAATGGAATTTGTGACTCTCAGAGGTTGGAGTGAAGTTGAGTTGCAATTTTGATTTGAGTGGTTACGACAGGCCTCATTGATTAGGAGGAATTTGAGTAAAGATTTGAGGAAGATGAAGGAAATAGCTGGGAAGAGAATTTCAGGCAGAGAGAACAGCCAAAGCGAAAGCTGTAAGGTGGAAGTGCGCATGGTGTATTTAGGGGCACCCAGGAGGCCGGTGTGGCTGGTGCATACTGCATAATGAGTAAAGTCAGAGAAGTGATAATACCAGTTCACACAGGGATACTAGGCCATTCAGGGTCTTTAGCCGTTTAGAGTGAAACACAATTTTCTGGGTTTTGAACAGAAGAATAAAATTATTTTTTCATTCAAAACTTTTGGAGAATTAGTTATAAAGAATAAATACTATTCTTTATAAAGAATAGTATTTATAAAGAATAGTATCTTTATAAAGAATAGTATTTATAAAGAATAGTATCTTTATAAAGAATAGTATTATAAAGAATATTAAATAAATACTATTTAATTGCTGCAGAATATTTCATAATACAATATATCACATTTGATTCATAGCCCTAAAGAATATTTACACTTTTAAATTTTTGGCCACCACAGATCTCGCTAATAAAATAATGTTACATATCTCCTTATACATGTGTCAAAGTTCCTCTAGGATGTAGTCTCAAAAGTACAAATGCTGGGTCATTTTGTGTCTGTTTTAAGGATCACTTTTCTAAACTTTATATATATATATATATTTTTAAGAGACAGGGTCCCACTATGTTGCCTAGGCTGTCCTTGAACTCTTGGGCTCAAGCAATTCTCTCACCTCAAGTAGCTGGAATTGTAGGCATGTGTCAATACACTCGGGTTAAAGTTCTTTTTATTATTATTGTTATTATTATACTTTAAGTTTTAGGGTACATGTGCGCAATGTGCAGGTTAGTTACATACGTATACATGTGCCATGTTGGTGTGCTCCACCCATTAACTCATCATTTAACATTAGGTATATCTCCTAATGCTATCCCTCCCCCCTCCCCCCACCCCACAACAGTCCCCAGTGTGTGATGTTCCCCTTCCTGTGTCCATGTGTTCTCATTGTTCAATTCCCATCTATGAGTGAGAACATGCAGTGTTTGGTTTTCTGTCCTTGCGATAGTTTGCTGAGAATGATGGTTTCCAGCTTCATCCATGTCCCTACAAAGGATATGAACTCACCTTTTTTTATGGCTGCATAGTATTCCATGGTGTATATGTGCCACATTTTCTTAATCCAGTCTATCATTGTTGGACATTTGGGTTGGTTCCAAGTCTTTGCTATTGTGAATAGTGCCGCAGTAAACATACGTGTGCATGTGTCTTTATAGCAGCATGATTTATAGTCCTTTGGATATATACCCAGTAATGGGATGGCTGGGTCAAATGGTATTTCTAGTTCTAGATCCCTGAGGAATCACCACACCGACTTTCACTATGGTTGAACTAGTTTACAGTCCCACCAACAGTGTAAAAGTGTTCCTATTTCTCCACATCCTCTCCAGCACCTGTTGTTTCCTGCTTTTTTAATGATGGCCATTCTAACTGGTGTGAGATGGTATCTCACTGTGGTTTTGATTTGCATTTCTCTGATGGCCAGTGATGATGAGCATTTCTTCATGTGTTTTTTGGCTGCATAAATGTCTTCTTTTGAGAAGTGTCTGTTCACATCCTTTGCCCACTTTTTGATGGGGTTGTTTGTTTTTTTCTTGTAAATTTGTTTGAGTTCATTGTAGATTCTGGATATTAGCCCTTTGTCAGATGAGTAGGTTGCAAAAATTTTCTCCCATTCTGTAGGTTGCCTGTTCACTCTGATAGTGGTTTCTTTTGCTTATTAAGAAATTTCTCCTTTTTTCCCTAACAGATTTAGAGTTTTGTTTTCTCATTCCAGTATTCAATATCTTCAGAATTTAAGTGATGGCATATGGTGGGGATCTAACTTTAATATCTTTGTCATGGAAAGCTGAATGCCCCAATATGCTTTTTGAATAGTAAATGTGTGTGTGTATGTGGGCGTGGGTATATAAATATAGTAGGGAGAATAAAGGCCTCGCACAGATATTTATATCCTAACCGTTGGAACCTTTAAACCTTATTTTATCTTATATGGCAAAATGAACTTTGCAGACATGACTAAGTTAAGGTCTTGAGATGGAAAGACTATTCAGTAGGCTCAGGGTAATCACAGGGGTTCTCATAAGAGCAAAGTAGGAGGTAGCTGTCAAGACAGAAGCAGAGGTCATATTGACAGAAGGAACTGGCCATGAGCTAGGGAATGCAGGTAGTCTCCAGAAGCTGGAAAAGGTAAAGAAACATATTCTGGAAATTGGAAGGGAACCTCCAGAAGAAATGCAGTTTTGCTGACATCTTGATTTTAGGACTTTTGACCTCCAGAATTGTATTCGTGTTGTTCTAATAAATTTGTATTGTTCTAAGCAACTAAATTTTTGGTAATTTGTTACAGCAAAAAAAACTAATGCTCTATCTCTCTATCTATTGATCTGCCTACTCATTGGTGCTTTTATTTTCGTGGAGGTGAAATTTCCAGAGCAAAGGAAGTGCATATTTATGTTAATTAGCATTTCCAAATCACTTTCCAAAATTGATATCGCAATTCATACTTCCACTAAAATGTCATACATAGGCATTAGATGTTAATATTTTCTTAATTTTTTCTGGTGTGACAGATGAAAAATAGTACCTCAACTTAGTTTTAATTTGCGTGTCCTTGATGGCTAGTGAAATTGCACATCTTTTCCAATGTTTAAAGGTCATGTGAATTCCCTCTATTTAACTATTCCTAATGTTTGCCCATTTGTATTTTTTAATTAAGTTATCCTTTTCTTACAAATTGGTAGAAGTTCCTTGAACCTCATGGATAACCCTTAATGTATTATATGGGTTGCAAGTATTTTTTCTGAATATTTCTCCTAATACTATTTCTGATGTTTTTTTCTAGAAATTATTTTAATTTTTATATAATCAAAAACACATTTTTTTCTTTATGATTTTTTGGTCTTCTGTTCTGTTTCTACTTTGACATGGAAGAAACCCATTTATCTTTTTCTTTTTTTCCCAGAGAGGATCTTGCTGTATTGCCCAGGTTAGTGCAGTGGCGTGATCCTAACTCACTGGAACCTCTAACTCTTGGGCTGAAGTGATGCTCCTGTCTCAGTCTCCAAAGTAGCTAGGATTATAGGCTCTCACCACCATGCTTGGCGAAGTTTTATTTTTTTTTGTAGAAATGGGGTCTCACTATGATGTCCAAGCTGGTTGCAAACTCCTGGTCTCAAGTGATCCTCCCACCTCAGCCTTCCAAAGCACTGGAATTATAGGCATGAGCCACCACATATGACCTTATTTATATTAAGAATCATTCTTAGTTATAAAAAAGTAGAGGCAACATTGCTAATAGAGAAGTCTTTTGTTAATATAAACAGTAAAGCTTCTTTCATTATTTTCAGTCTCTCTCAATGTGCTATTCAGGTTTTGTAGTTGTGGGAGAGCATATCTGATTTTACATGAGCGTTCCCACAAGTGTCTGAGATCAATGTTAAAGTATTCTGAGAAACTTAAGACTATTGCTATTTTTCTTCACATACAAATAGAATCATACATTTTTAGCGGCTTTATTCATCAAACTAGGCAGATTAGCTAGGAACACACAACATAAGTTGGTCAGTTCAGTCTAACTATTGGTATAACTTTTTCACTAAACTAACTTGGTTTCTTTGCTTTGACACAACTAGTCAAATCATTTGGAGCAATGAAATTGACCTACTTTGAGTAAAATTTGGTTTTACTGGATCCGTTGGGATACTTGACTGTGAAGCGTGGAAGAATCTGAATAACTCTTTAATGCAAACTTTGGTTGGTGTCTTTTTAAAGATAGTATTATATCTGGGATTGGATGAAGCCTCTGTTAAGAAAAAAAATGTCTCTTGAACAAACAGTGGTCTAGAAACAAACTTAAACCATGCTAAGTTGTGTGTTAACCACCAAATCTTTATGACATAAATTTTCCAATTCACAGTGCTTTGATTTGGATTTAGATTCTTATTCAAATTACAGATAATACTGGATTGCATCTGTTCCTTGTAGTTGTGGGAAATTCACTTAACTGTTTTTTTTTTTCACCTCGGTTTCTTCAGCTTAAAAAAAATGCTATTACTTGATCTGCCTACCCCTTCTTACAGGGTTGGTATAAAGATACAATGGAAAATGAATACAAGATTTCTTAAGTATTTACAAGAATCTTATTTGAGTTTTCTGAATTAATTATTTAACTGCTTTTTCTGCATAAAAATTTAAAATATGTTGGCTTTAGTTTCTCCTGCATTCCTCCCAAATTAGAATTCATTTTTAACATTTGTATGGAAAATAATTATTTTGGGTCAGCAGGATTTAGCATTTTCAAAAGGCTAACAAAAATATATCAGAAGGTAGAGTGGTAGTTTATGTGCTGTCCCTAGAGAAATAGCTTTAGGACTCTGTTTTGGGGTCAACAGCTCTACTATATACAAAAGTGATAAATATTAAAAATTTAAATAATAGCTGGTACTCACTGATCACTTATCATGAGCTAATTACTATTTAAATCACTTGCTATAAAACAACCCATTAAATCTTGCAGCAGCTCTGTGGAGTAGCTACTGTTATTATCCTCATTTTACAGTTGGGAAACCTGAAGCACAGAGAGGTTAAGTAATGTCCCGAAGATCACACAGCTCTACAGTGGTAGAGCTAAGATTTGTAGGCGGGAAGTCTGGCTCTAGGCTTTGTGCTCTTAACCACTGTACTATACTTTGTTTTGTTAATTTGTTTTCCTGTCTCCTTGACAACGTTACTGGATCTGTTTCAATTTCTTTACCATTAGCGAAGAAACTTTTTGGTCAGCATTTTCAGGCAGTTTTCCTATTCAGCCATGGAAAGTAATTTGAAATTCTTTCTGTGGCAATAGATGTGAAGATTCAGCTGGATTTTGCCTTGCATAAGCTACGTGTGTAATTAAGGACGTTTTCAGATATAAGGGTTCTATAAGTAAGTAGAAGTCAGATTGCCATTGCCAGTACTTCAATGAAAAGACAATTAACTCCATTATAACTAGTTTTGCTGCTTTTATTTGGCTAAAAGAATGAGAGATATTAAAATAATTTTAATTGATTTTCTTTTGGGTCAAGAACTAACAGTGGTAACACTTTGAGCCATTATTAGAGCACACTTTAATATTCTATTAAATATACTTTTTTATTGTTTGTTTTTTAAATAGAATCTTATTCTGTTGCCCAGGCTGGAGTGCAATGGCGTGATCTTGGCTCACTGCAACCTCTGCTTCCTAGGTTCAAGCAATTCTCTTGCCTCAGCCTCCCAAG
Organism: Hylobates moloch; assembly: GCF_009828535.3. NCBI lineage: Eukaryota > Metazoa > Chordata > Mammalia > Primates > Hylobatidae > Hylobates > Hylobates moloch. The sequence goes on from NW_026652288.1 coordinate 72,479,797, forward strand.
TAGCTGGCATTACAGCTGTAATGCCAAGTTAATTATTTTTATTTTTATTTTTGTATTTTTAGTAGAGACAGGGTTTCACCATGTTGGCCAGGCTGGTCTCAAACTCCTGACTTCCAGTGATCCACCCGTCTTGGCCTCCCAAAGTGCTGGGATTATAGGCAGGAACCACCACACCTGGACTAAAGATATTTTTCCATGCTTTTGGTTTCTAGTCCACAATGCTGGTCAAGTCCATTACAACCATTTAAAATAATACAATGGTGCGTCCTATAAGGGCTATAAATAACTATTTTTTGGTCCTCGGATCTTCAGATCTCTTTTTCTTTAAAACGTGTGTTTGGGTAAGACAATATTCTCAAGAGGTTCTTTCATCCTGACAGGGCAATGAGACAGATGACTCATTACATACATGTGTTTGGCCATACACTCTGCATTCCTACATGCTTCAGCCAGCTGTAGTTTCTTCCAATCCTTTTTCTATGCAAAGGGAATTTCTCTTAGCTACATATATTGTATTTTCCCCTTTCTCTTTTACTTTAAAAATCTTTTAAAACAATTTTAGTTTACTGAGAATGATGTTTTCCAGTTTCATCAGTAAACTATCGCAAGGACAAAAAACGAAACACCGCATGTTCTCACTCATAGGTGGGAATTGAACAATGAGAACTCATGGACACAGGAAGGGGAACATCACACTCCGGGGACTGTTGTGAGGTTGGGGGAGGGGGGAGGGACAGCATTAGGGATATACCTAATGCTAAATGATGAGTTAATGGGTGCAGGGAATCAACATGGCACATGGATACATATGTAACAAACCTGCACATTGTGCACATGTACCCTAAAACCTAAAGTATAATAAAAAAAAATCTATGAAAAAAAATAACATTATTAACCATTTATTTAAAATACAAATATTTTTATTCAAAAATTATCTTGAGTAGTAAGGTTATTGAGATGCAAAATAAATAAGCTATGTACTGCTTATGAGAGATAGTAGGCCATTCTTTCTGTGGATCATAAGAAATATTTTAAATAAACAAATAGTTTGGAAAAAAAACAAACAAACAAAAAAACAATTTTAAACTTATAATAAAAGCTGCAACAATCAAAGAACTTTTTTTTCCTGAACCCTTTTAGAGTAAGTTGCTGACACAATGCTTCACCATTCTAATATACTTTAGTTTGTATTCCCTACAAAAAAGGATATTCTGCTACACAACCATAATATAATCATCAAAGTCAGGAAATTGACATTGATATATTACTCCCATCTGATCCTCTGACCCTATTCACGGTTTTGCCAATTGTCCTAATAATGTCCTTTATGACAGAGGATCTAGTTTAGAATCCTGTATTACATTTAGTTGTCATGATTTTTGCCTCCTTTCATCTGGAATCCTCAGTCTGTCCCTGACCTTGATACTTTGCAAGATTACATGCAGGCTGTTTTTTAGACTATCCTTCATTTGGACTTTTCTGATATTTATGAAAAAATTCAGTTTATGTATTTTTGGTAGAAATATTGCAGAAGTACCTCTGTGTTATTTTCATTGGATCCTGTCAAGTGTGACAAAACTTCTGTTTGCTCCTATATTAATGATGTTAAATTTAATCATTCCCAAAACACCACTGAAGTGATGTTTGTCCAGTTTATCCACTGAAGAGTTGCTCTTTTTTTCTTTATAATTACTATGTATTTTGTGGTACTTTGAGACTTTATAAATATCCCATTCCTTATTAAATTTCACCCAGTAGTTTAGCATTCATTGATGTTTAATAGTTGTTAATAATGATTTTTCTAATTCTATTATTTCTTCTATGTTTATTAGTTGATATTCTACTGTAATAAAAAGCTTCCCCTTATTAATTAATTATTTACTTACATTAGTAGAGTCTCCTGGATTCCTGTTATTTAATGGGTTATAATCTATTTCTATCATTATGTATTTCTATCATTATGTATTTTGATGTCAAACTCAAACTGACCCAGATTTGGCCAGTGAAACTCCTTCAAGCTGGCTTCTTTGTTCTTTTAACATCTCTGTCATTTTTAGCCCTTTTGTATTTTTTGGCATAGGATTTCAGAATTATCTTGTACTTTCACTGCTTCAGCTATTTCTCCAAGGGTTACTGTTTCCTTTTAGTGGGAATGGTGTTTAGAAACCAAGACCCGGTGCCAGGTATACTCATTGCTTTTGAAGCGTCCTTGCTCACAGACCTCCTCTCAATGTGTGGAGCTATGACATGTGTATTTGTGCGTGAGAGAGAATATATATACACATAGTTACAAGTATATTTACTTTTGTATCTATCAATATAATTGGAAACTGAATTATACTAACACTTCCAATTCTAATCTAACTTTACAACGTATATTCTAGCTTTGCCTCTTTCTATGTTTGTAACTCTTTTCTCCAACAGTGAAAAACTTGGCTTTCATTATTCTCAATGTATGTTTTCTATTTGGTCAATCCTCCTGTATATAATTGCTCCCCCAACCCACTGCGGCAGTATAAATATATTTCTTACTCCACTTAGGCTCCAAACCTCTTAGTGGGCCTCTGCCTTCACCTACTGGAGCATTCATCCACCTTCTGCCAGGCCACATGATTGCCTACCTAACCACTTAGTCTCTGACCCTCTGAGTAGATGAATAGAGCTGTGCCTATCCCTGCTCCACCCCTCTTGTCTCCCACTGCACCCTGTTGTGGCCCACCTAGTTGTTTTTTAATTGAAATATTCAAGAAGAAAAGAAGGAAGGAAGGAAGTTAGGAAGGAAGGCAGGTAGGCAGCTATTACATCCTTTTGATATTTATACATTTGATTCCTAAGATACAGGAGTTATTACCACCTCTGACAGAGATTAGGACACAAGGAGATTAAGCTTTTGCTCAAATCTGTAGAACCAGTAGCCAGTGGGAGCTCAAGATAAACTTAGGTTGTTCTAGATATCACCTCCAGTGTCTTTTAAGGTAGGATTAAACACAATATCTAAATGGGAGTCTCCAGTTTTATCATTAGTGGTTCCTTTCTGGAAGCTCAGCAGTAGCTCATGGGCCCAGGCAACCCTTCCTGAAGGATGGGTATGCACTTTCAAGTGCCAGAAGTATCTCAGGAGCACTCACCTAGATTTTTCTCCCTCTAAGTCTCAAGAACATAGGCAGGAGTGACATTCAGAATGTTCAACAACTAGTAAGGCATAGGGACAGGCCAATAAGAGTGGATGCTGGATATAGTGTGGGGAAAGAATCCTGTAGCCCTGCAATGTGCCAGGTTTTAGTCATTAGGAGGTTCAGGGGCTGACAGAATAGCAGTGGTAATACTTGTGGTCTTGAACAACTGCTATTTACTAACCAGTATGGAACAATGTCAATATTTACATAATTAGTGTGCCTTTCCAGTGGTTGGATGGATGGAAATCAGGCAGACATCAATATGAATCTTTTCACTTGGCGGGATTGAGAAAGGAAAGAAATACACAAACTCTCCAAGAGTACACTCAGGGTAAAACCAATAAACTTGACACCGAAATGAGAGTGCTTGAAATATTAACTCATATGGTTTCTGTTGTTCCTTGTTTCTTCTTACCTGAACTAGGAACCACCCATTACCTCTATTAGAAACGTTATAACAGAAACAGAGAGACCTCAGGCTCTGAAAGGGCTCTGAGCGTGAAAAGAAATCTGGTTGAAAGTTTTCTTCCTCCTAAGCCCGGATGAAGTTTTCCTGAATTAAAGAGAGAGTCAGAGAATTGGAGAGTAAGTAAAAAGAGATTAGATTCAGTGTGTTTATGAACGATGAGCGCTGTGCCCTTTGCCATCCCTCCTTAAACCCAGAGTAGAGTAGAGAACAGAAGTTCAGATAGGACTGGGAAACCCTGAGAAGAGTTTTCCCTCATGCATCAGTGATGGTGAGGCATAGGATAATTTTCTTGTTCACAATAGAAGCCCGGGAGAGGTGAATAGCCTCAGACAGCCCCATTGAAATGCCTATAAGAGTAACATTATTTTCTTACTTCAGAGAGGGAATGGCAATAACTGATGCACAGAGCAATGCATAAGGGAACAAGGGACAACTCAACAGTGACCACCATGACACATGATAGGGAGGACAATGTCTTAGGGGATGCCAAAGAGTATAGATGATGACTCAGACACAATGACTATTCCAGTGCCTTGTTGCAAACAACATATATAGTCTGCTAATTAAATGCAATCACAAGGAAAATGGGGATGATCTCTGAACTCTCTTCTCTCTTTCTTTGGAGAATCAGGAATTTTAATAGCAATTGAGCTCAGTTATAGAAAAATAAAATTACATTTCTCACACACCTAGGTTGGTGGACTGCTATTCTTTCTCGCTACACCTGGTACTAATCAATATAGATACATCAGGATTTTATACTCTTCTTTCCAAGATGGCCTAGAGTAAACTGCCCATGTGTGAAAGAGACAATTCTGACTCAGCAGTACTAACAGCTCAAAGACACTCAATGCAGGAAGAAACTTTTGAACTCTACTATTTTGCAAGTGACAGTGACTTGGGGAAATATAATTATCGCAGACAGTTTTACCCACATATAGCATCTGTTTTGCAGTCAGTTCCTGCTGTTTGAATACACGTTGGCAGCAGGCTTGACTGAGGCACAAAGGAGTCAAGTAGCTTGACCGGGCCACACAGAGAGGTGGCTGCTTAGTCCACTTTGGGATCTGGGACCTCTATGGCATTCAATTATCTGCTATAAACACTGGGTCTTCCTGCCTTATGAATGCAGCTGCAGTCTCTTGCTGAAAAATTCGCCTCCTTTCACATAGAAGGCGTAATTAAGAACACAGCTGCAAATTGGCTCTTCTCAACAATTTTCCCTGCTGTCCCATAAAATGTGAAAAATGCGGGCCAGTACATTGATTAGACAGACTCTTAGGGTTGAATTGTGTGCAATCTACCCACTTCTGGCACTTGGCAATAAGTTTTTGCTCTTCCACTGGAATTTAAGGAAAGGAATGGAAAATAACAGTGCCTGGATGGTTCTTGGTTGGGCACCTCAGGGACACAGAGGGGAAGAATATAATCAGTGCATATCATCATGTGACTATGTAATACACACACACACACATACACACACACACGTTTTCTTGATGGCAGAGAGTATATTCTTTTTGGGGAAATATTGATGCATTTATCTTTTCTCTGAATTTTTTGAGTGAAGAATATTTGAGACAGCTAGTCATTTATTTTCAGTCTGCCCATCTCTGTGAGATGAATAGGAAAAGAAAATCTAGGTGGGTGTACATTAGGAAAAAACTTCCTAAGGGTTTCTTGTTCCTATTTCAGCAATATTTTATTGTGTAGTAGATGTACTACATACATTGAGATAAGATGTCCTGGGTTTAATTTCCAGAACCACCACTTAAGCTCTGAGAACTTAAACAATTAATTTAAATTCTAGGAGCTTCTATTTTTTCATCTATGGAGTTGGAGTGATTATTCTTGTCTTATGTAGTTACGAACATCAATATGGCAAATTTTTGTTGTCTACTATCGTGCTTGGCCCATAGTATGGGATCAATAAATTGTGTGATTACCCAAGTCTTCATTGAGACATAAACAAGTCTGTCAAAGGGAAAGAGAGAAATGTAGCTTTATTTTCATTTAATTATCATTAGCAGCATGAGAAGAGATTAATACGGTTCCATAGCACTGATTGGGAAAATTATCTTGGCTAAGAAATGGGTGAAGAAATAGATTAGCATTTGAAAGTGCTGGATTTATGTTTTGTGTTATTAACACAACTATTATTATAATATTTACAAGAAATAAGTTTTATTAGAACGAGACCAGTAAACTCAAGAAAAGAATGGAGAATATTGCTTTAATGTAAGTTCTCTGAACAACCTCTATTCAGGAGGAAAAGAAAACAACAAGAAAAACGCTTGTAACCTAATTCTAAAAGAAGAAGAGAGAAATGGTACTGCGGTGTCAATTTTTAAAGCATGCCACCTATGGAGGACAAGGTACAGGCAAGGCACCACAAAGACGTAGGCTATGTTTTCCTCAGTCTTTATTCACTTCACTCTGGTTCTTATCCAAATAATGAGCTCAAGAGAGTTCTTGGCAGTTTCACAGCGAGCTCCCAGCTGAATTTTCCCACTCTGATTCTCTAGTTAGCTGCAGACAATGCACAGCTGCCTCCTCTGTGGATGCATCCAGACAAATGACTGGGCCCCCATAGAATACGTGGCCCCATATTGTGGGATGAAACAACTGACAGTGACAGGATGCTTTGTCTTTACATGGCCCCCAAAAGCAGAGGAAAATGGCAAGGGTATAGCAGCAACTTGCAATGGAGGGGAATTTACACTATTCCTACTGGGCTGCTGCCCTACTTTAGCTCCTCGGGAAGATCCAGCAGGAAGAAAAGCCAAGGTTCAGCGGTTTGCACAGGCACAGTTAATGCACCTGTATCCTCCCTGCAGATGTAAAGTCAGATTTTAAACCCACAAAGGACATCTCAAATCAGAAAGTAATACATTCCATTAAGTACTTCTCAGCTTTTCTGTGCCCTTTCAACCACCCACTCCAGTCCTGCCCACCACATTTATTCATAAAGAAATGAGCCGCAGAAATAAAAAGACGTGCACGTAAATAACATTCTTTGTAGAATGAAACAGATGGCGTGAATCTCTGCTGGTATGTATTCTAATGAAGAAGATTACATTAATCCTAATTATTCACCTGTATATAGAAGAGGAGAGCTTTTAAGATGTGAACAAGCACAGATTCCCTGTGGTTAAAAAAAAAAGGCCTCTGGATTTGCGATATCAAGGGCAGTGCTACTCCATAATTTAAGTCCCCACAAATGCCATTCAAAGCCACAGTACTTATACTGGAGACAGATGAGCACAGGACACTTGGACGGCAGGGGAGGCGTTGTTTAACCTCTGTTCTTCACATCCCTCAGGAGAGCAGACAACACCTCTATTTTCAATGTTTCTTCAGAATGATTTCCCGCCTGGAGGATTGACAGGTACTCTGATTATCTGCCTAAGGAAAATGAAGGGATAAACAGCTGAGAGATGAAGATTGACTTGAAAGGACTACATCAAAGAGTGTGTGTTACACTTGGATAAAGAAGAGTATAAAAAGGGGACAGGCAGAAAAATGTCAGATTAGCACCTAAATATATTTTGAAGAGAAACATAGCATTTTGCCAAAATGATCTTTACTTGAATAGTAACAATTCCAGATTGTCACTGTCACAAGCCTAGAGATTTATTTGAGGAAGATAAATGCCCTTTTCTTTTTACCATCTAGAACAGGGTTCTGTAATGGAGGTCTTGAGACATCTCATTCAGTGATCTAGGGGAGAAGCCAGGGATCTTTACTTGAAAGTTTTCTCCTTATGAGTGAATCTGATAGAAGCCAGGGTGAGGAATACTTTTATTATTGTTACTTTTGTTAAATAATAAGGTGTTCACCTGTTGGTACATCATCCCAAACCCAGACTCTCTGTGTGTTTAAGGAATCAGGACCGACTTTCCTCAATCCCATTGTTTAAAATGCCCTTCTCTTACTGCTAATCAATTTAAATCAGAGAGGTCGAAAGATGTCTGCTTGAATACTGCGTTTGATTCCCTCCTGCGCTAAATCGTCTTGCCCCACATTATCCATCTTCTCACGCTTAATTCAACTTTAGATGATTTTTGGTGGAGATATCATGTAGCTGAATATCATCCCCTAATAATGGTATTTATTCCAGGTGGATACTCAACTGAGTAGAGGCAGACCTGGAGACAAAGGAGATGGTGTTAGAAACAAAAGACTCTTTCCTACCCAACCTTCTAGTTCCAGCAGGTTCTTTTTAACAGCATAAGACTGACTTGTTTTTTCCTTGAAGAGAACAGTGTTAAGGGTGTTTTCTAATGCAATTTTAGCATTTTTGAAAGGAAAACAGGAAGAGAGTTGAAGAAAGGAATACGATGGCCATAGCAACCAAAAAAAAAAAATAGAGCAGCAAAAGCAGGTGATTGATGGCTATATAAAATCAATGTTTATCTGTTCTGTTTTAATCTCATCGAGTTCAATGATCTGGTGGGCTGCAGGAGAATTTTCTGTCAAAAGTAGTTGTAGAAGTGAGTGATGAAGCCTTTTGAAACATCCCTGTATTATCTCCCTCTCACTGAATTAGAAAACAGAGCCACGGGCAAAGACTATTTTTATGACCTTTCAGCAGTGCGATGTCTGTGTTGCCCACTATGTCAAGGCCCAGGCATGGCAGGGAAATTCATTTGTGGTCTGGACAAATGTGGTCATTAGGCCTTTATCTCTTGATCCTTGGCCATGACTTGCACTGCTTTAATCCCCATACTCATATTGCCTCTGAGGCAGGGCATCATTCTTGTCATTAAGAGTGTGTATAATTTTGTGTGTGTTTGTCTCTATAGGCATTCTCCTAACTCACACTGCACCTTTTTATTTTGTTTGTTTTTTAAAAACTGAAACACTGAGTCCTTGATGACAGCATATGAAAAAATGCTGTGGATAGCCTTTGCTTCAGAATCTGTGACACAGCTGTGTTTCTATCAGTCCTAGTACTATGGTCATGTCCCTTCCTTTATGGGGCAGGAAAAGGCAGATCAGCTTGTGGCTGTGAAGAAAGCACAGCTCTGGATGGAACAGGAGTTCCCATCCGCTTGATCTCCAACCTTAAGGAATGCATTCATCCTTTCCCTGGCCCTGTTAACCCTAACAGTCTGCTGAGTTCATTTATGTCATTTTTCTTTGCAATTCTCTGCTCTCCCCATCTCTTCTACAGGGAACAGGATACTCTTGTCATTTTTGCTATAAGGATAATTTAGAATATCTGGGTAACATAAGGGATGAGCATCAAACCTCCAAACAACTTGCTGTCAGATTCCGTGGTTTGTTTTTTTCAGCTATGCCAAAAAGAAAATGTCAGAAGCAAAGGAGTTTTAAAGGTCTAAATGATTATCCTTGTCTTTTGTGTCTGAGACAATGCAAATAGACCCAATCACTCTCTGCTGTGTTTGTGTGTCTAAGGAGACTGACGGGCACACTCCACCCAGAGCAGAGCCCAGTGTAAGGCAGCTGTTATGCACGGAGTCTGGTCATGTCTGTGTTCTCCTTGTGTATGCAAATACAATTTGCCAGCTCCTTTTGCTCAGAAAGAGCCTCTCTCTCCCCTACTCCCTTTGAGTCTCCCTCACAGGGTTGTTCTACCCAACGTTATTGATGCTGTGCCTCAAGGGTCCTTAAAGCCCGTCTTCTGCCCTCCCACCTGCCCCTGCTCCACTCACCTCACCTGACTCCTGGCCAGGTCCCATTTGTCACACTTCCCAAATCCAGCCCTGCTGGGTTTCAGAAAACATCGTATTCAGCCTGGCTGTAATCCAGAAAGGTTAAGAGGGATTTCCTGGGGAAGGGGGCGAGGGGGACAACACCTTGTTGATCTCCTCTGCATTCTATATCACCTTACAGATGATGGCTTGATGACATGGAGAAAGTAAATAATATTGACTTCAACCTACCCTTTTAAGGCCATCATGCTCAAAGCCTTGGGAGCCCTTATGACATTTTCAACAGGGAACTAGAAATGATCTAGACATCTGCATCAGACTTCCCTCAGGGTATCGAATACTGAGGAATGAGCCCCAGATTTTAATGATGTCACTCTCATGATTGCCCCGTTCCCACACCTCCTGCTCTTACAGAAGGGAACATTGGAGAACGCAAACTGCCGCAGATTTGACTGCTGGCCAGATCCTTGGCAGAGGCATGTGCTGGATGGAGCCAAGCATTTGTGGCTTTAGAACCAGCAGAGTGGTTTTGTGGTGCAGCCGTGTGCAGCCCAGGTGTCATGCTGTGGTTCCAATCAGAGTATATGCACACACCATCAGCAAGACCTCTGCAGCGCGCTGCCGGTTCCCAAGCACATTGCTCTCTGGAGTGTGGCCAAGGTCCACTGTGACAGGCCAGGTTGTGCTGGAGTTGCTGTAATATCCAAGCCATAACTGATGTGTTAGAAGCACCTTCAATGTATAATGGTAGAAAATCACCTAAATGTCCTTAAGAAAACCAGGCAGCCTGCTGTGTGGGCTGTGCTCCACGAGCGAACACAGAATTGTCAGCAAATTCTTTCCTGAGATGTCACCTTTGAAAATTCATGCTGCACGTTAGGTCCTCCCTTGTTTGTAATGCTGTCTATGGATGCAGGCACTCGATTTCTCCGCATTTTGCAGATGAGTTGGTTTGAAGACTGGAATTAAAACATGAGTGGCTTATCAGATAGCAGCAATGAATGTGGCAGGAAGCCTGGAATCCGGACCTCATTTTCTTTCTCTGTCCCTTTCTTTATCTTCTATTTTGCTTTTCAAATGGTTGTTGTTTATATGGTTCACCTTGACTAAATTGGTTCCTAAAATATTTTTGGTATAAGCATGTAAATTCAGTTTGGTAAGAAACATACATTTTAGCTATGTCAGTGCTAATAGAACTTTCTGCTATGATACAAACATTCTGCATCTGTGCTGTCCAATTCAGTAGCCACTAGCTACATGGGGCTATTGAGCATTTGAAATTTGGCTAATATAACTGAGGAAGTGAATTTTTAATCTTATTTACTTTTAATTAAACTAAATTTAATTTTAAATAGCAACTTGTGACAACTGGCCACCATATTGAATGGTGCAGATTTATAGACCAACCCATTCATTTTACAGATGGGAAAGTGAGACCCAGGGAGGCTACTGGAATTTGCCCAAGAACACACGCATAATTAGTAGTTGACTCAGGCCATCTAAAAGATTAGTCAGCATCTACTGACTTATAAAATAGTAAGTTCTGATATCTCAGCATAAGGCTTTAAGACTCTTTGCACCTTCAAAACGAAATGAAACAGGCAAAAACAAACATGCTGTTACATTTTGTGCCAGGTTAACTTTTTGCATAATATTCTGTAAAAAAACAGGGCCCAAGAAGAAAATTGCACTCCGAATGCTGCCTGTTATTCCACATAAAGCCCTAGAGTGGCGCTGTTGTATAACGTCTGATGCCTGCAAAAGCCAAATCAAAAAACCCAAACCAACGAAAAGCCACCTTGTTCTTCCTATTCCTGCTCTGCCCACCTCCAGCAGTTTATTCTTTTATGTTCAGATCTTTGAATATTTTACTTCCTAGAAGAAGGACAAATAAAAATCTTTCTGTAGGTCTACAAAAATAGATTTCCTTATGTAGGAGGGAGAAATCCTGAAGTTTGTTTCTTGTTTTATAAGGTATTGAGGATATTATGGAGGTTAACCCCTTGAGGACGTTTAAACGTATCTTTATGAGTTTTTCAATAGATAAGATTAAGGTGGCACAGAGACATAACTCATCAATACTCTGACTTCCTGCTCTCTGAGGACACATTCTTCAATGACATCTCAGATCACTTAAATTATGAGTCTTGGTCAGAATGTCTTTTCCGGGAAAGGTTGGGGCAACACGATTTGTAGACTGAGGTAGGATAAGCACATTTGACAGGTAATGTGTGGTTTCAATCTAAGGCTTCTACAGACCTCACTAAAAGGCACGTTAAGAATTTTTTTTTGTGTGTAAGCAACCTAGCACTTTAGCATCTGGGGTCCCCCGATTCAAAGCCTCTCATCCTATTAGTGTTGTTCTCTCTCCTGGAGAGAACACTTCATGTAGACATTCAGTGATGCCACGTGCCTTGTAATTCCCTTAAAAGTTAATGAATGTGTTAGAATTAATTTTAATAAACGCTGATTAATTGCAGTTTGATTTGCGTTTTGAAGAACAAAGGCATCGCAAGTACAAATCAGTGTTCCGCAGATTTTTCTTAGTTGCTTTGAAGGTTTTCACAGCAGATGGCAGTGTTGTTCTGCAGATGCTACTGAGCCAGCCTGGTGGAGGCAGCGAAAATTCCTATACATGCTCTCCAGTTAACGCCACAAGATCTGCAACCCCAAAATTAGAGCCTGGACACAGACTGAATGAAGAGTCCAAGCAGAATTCAAAAGAATCACTGAGATTGCTGTGAATTCGAAATATGGGGGTTATTTGAACCTTCTTTTGTAATTTAATTCAACGAAGTCAAATTAAGTTCCTGACAAGTTCAGAACCACATACATGAATAAAATGGTCAAAAATTTCAAACAATGGTTGATCGTGTGTGTGAGTCAGGGAGAGGCCGAGAAAAGGACAGAAAAGAAGTGTCGATGGTACTATAATATGCAGCATATAGATATATGCATATCTCATCAATTTACACTATCTACGTTACATATAGATACCATAGCAGGTCAATGATTACTGCTACAAAGATAAAAAATCTCGCTACAGGTGCACAGAGAGGGAGTCAAACTGAATACTTTGTCTACAGAATGAAGACAGGATTAGTAATCTTTGAAGGTCACTTCCAGCTCTGACATTCTAGACGTTTGTGAATATTTTCCTACATTGTGGTACTTCTGCACCTTCAGAGTTTACGAAACAGACCACTGTCCTTCAAATCACACTAGCATGAGGGAAGCCATGGAGCTGGGTTACTCTCAATGTCATACCTTTTTTGGCCTTTGGATGTTATTTAGCAAGACGTGTCCAAATTGCATGTGATAGTGACCAAAGCAATTAGGGAGATTGATTTGGCATGCATCATTTCATTCTGTGCCCCCTACAGGGAGAGATGGAGGAGCCCATCAGGGTCCAAGATAACTAAATTTGATTTTGCCCCAGTTAAGACATTAACTTTGCAAGTTGTTTTGATGTTGTTATATTTAACTTAAACTTTATTATTTTAAAAGTAAGTGTCTCAGAAAGAAGATTTTCAAAATTATATTAAATGTACTTGTCCTTTCTAAAGGTCTTTCTGTCTCCTTTATGTTAGTTTATGGTTTGAAAAAAAAAAAAACACTAGTAACTTTCCGAATTTATTTTATGTTACTTTCTGAGTCTGTTTGTCATTTATTAAGTCACATCAATCTGTTCATTAATTTTAGGTTGCTTCATTATATTACTATTGTTTTTATGTCGTTTTAAGGTATTAAAATGTCACAGAATAATAAGAACAAAAAAGCATGACTGTAACAGCTCTGATATTTTCTGGGTATTGATTCCCTAATTGGATTAGAGTCTCTCTTTGACAGAATTCCAAGAAGGTAAAGGGCTAGGCCATGATTCACAACTGGTTGGGTCTGGTCCCAATGACCAAGGTGATGCATATTCATTCAACAAACACTTACTAAGGGTCCACAGTGGGCCTGGCTCTGTGTGCTGTCAGTATTGCCCATGCAGCTATAGGGTGAGTAGCAGGAAAGGCACCCTGAGTTTTGGAGTCTGTTCCAATCTGCTTTCATGTCTGCCTCGGAGAAGGAAGAGCCATTAGGAATTACTGAGGAGAGCCGCAATGGCAGGTGGCATGAAAAGGGATGCTGAGGCCTTCGTCTCTGTGTGCCTGGAAGCAATGTGTGACTTCTAGGTGATAGGTCTGGACTTTATGGGTATCTTTTGGGCAGCCTCAAAGACCCATGAACTCAGAGCTTGAAGCTAGAATCAGTTTTCCAGAGCTATAATGCCAGCAGATAGCTTCTGCAAGGCAGCTAACGGTTTTGTAAAATTTTGAGAGATGCTGGGAGTGTTGTGGCTCTTTCGCTGAAATCTTCACTACAGATTTTTATGCAACACTATGATTATGAAATGTCTATTACAGAAAATATTAATTGCTTGATTTTGCTTTCTTCCAATTAAGTTCTCTACACTCCTGTGGTGAGACTTCTTGCAGATAGGACAAGCCAAGTTATCCTATAAGGCTCAAGTGTCCTGCTGTGCGCTCCTGTAGACCTACATCATAGCTATCTCCTAGAAGTAAGCTGAGTCTTTTGCACTTTGAAATATATATATATATATATATATATATATGATCAAACATTTGCCATGTGTTAAATGCTTGTAGATGCTTTTAATCCTCACGACACTGTAAAGTAGATACACTAGTGACATTTTATTGAGGATGAGAGAAGTTTAATCTCAGAGACAGGATTTAAATTCAATTCTGTGGAATTCTAAAGTGGATGTTCCTATAGCCTCCAAATGCAAGTATCCCCACAGGCACCTTTGGTACATGGGTGGGAGGTAGGCTGATCTGTTCTCCACATCTACAGAAGAATTAGTATTCATTTTATGAATGTAGCAGCGGAGAGATACCAAACTAGGTAATAAGGCTGTTCCTTCGCATCTCCATCCACCTTCATTTTGTTAACATTTGTAAATCTGCTAATTTTCTGAGACTAGGGCACAATATTGCAGACACCAGCATGTTTGAGAAGGAGCAGCAGCCCTGGATGTCTCACTTGTTCAAGATTTGGTTATCTTAGCATTCTTGTGATGCATGAACTTCCTTGTTCTTCAACTGTTGAAGAAAGCTGCTGGGCCATTGGCATTTGGTTAATCAGTGAAGACAAAGAGCGATCTTCTGAGTAAGCTCCCCATTGTAGAAAAAGTGAGATAGCTATATAGATGGCATTTGAGCTTGACTACAATATGTCATATATGCAGTCTTAAAGAGGTTTCCAAGGCATTATTTTTTTAATTTAAAAATGAAAGTTTAAAGGTAAATTGCACTTAAAAGAGGAAAAAACATAATTTTAGACAGAGCGTTGCTAATAGGGAAAATAAGAGTCAACCGAGGGTTTACTTTATAATTAGAAGTAGCAATTAAATGGAGCTGGGCTTTGTAAGAATTACAGTGAACTAAAATGAAACTGTGGCTGAATGGGGCCTGCTTACTTCTGGTCTTTATTTGATAAGCATGGAAGAACAGAGGAGCAAGAATAGTAAAATTGTATTAACAATGGCTCGTGAATTCATACTTGGCTTCTAATATTCCATATATCCAGCCATGTTCTTTGATGTACAACAAATCTCATGATTGGCAAATAAAGTGCATTTGTTGAGTATCCTAAAAATAATTTGTAAGTTACTCCCTAAAACCTCAGTGATATATAAAATATCTTAGTTTCTAAAACTCACATTGTAAACCTGTACTTCATTCACTAGAATAATACATTTTTGGGTTCTTGAGTTATATAAAACAGCAACGAGTATCTCTGAGAAGGAGAAAATCATGTGACCGATATCTCTGCAATGTTAAAAAATATGTAACTACGCTGTAGAAATAATTGTTGCCTGGTTATATTGCTATAAGGAAAATTACTTCCCATCTGCCTGACAGTTGAATTTTGGTGGCCTTTTTTAGCCCAATACTTTTGACAATGCCTTTTTCACTCAATACCTTTGACAATTTTTCTCTGAAATAAACCCAGAAATTAATATTAAGCTTGGCAAGTAAAATTTATATTGGATTTATTATATAACAGCGAAATCTTGGACTGGCTCCTAAGGCTGGCCTGAGCTTCCTCATACTTTGATCTCAAAGTAGATTGCCAAAATGGTACTCTAGATATTCCTATTTTTGTGTTTAAACAAAATGGTGGCAAACTTAAAAATGAGGCTCTGTGATGACTAGGAATAGATGCTTTATTGCAGCTTTTGATTGTAATATGTAAAAGATAAAAGAAATCTTAGTTTTACTTTTCCCTTCTTTTATAAACCACAAATTTATTAGTTCAAGTAAGTCCAAGGCACTTTACAAAGCCCCAGATGATAATTTTACAATCTATAAAATGCTTTCATGTACACTATAACTTTTATTTTAATATTCCAGATGTTCATGAAATAATAGTGAACACCAATGACCCAAAGAAGCGTAAAGCTGATTAAATAATGCTCTGCTTAATTTTCCACTTTTATTTCTAGTTTTATTTACTTCTTAATTGTTTATTTGCATCATGGCTAATTTTCACATCAGAACGACTGCTAGGTTGCATTAGGACATGACAGTGGTTTTAGAGTTGACAATTTAAGGATTGATATAAAAATGAATAGGATTTCCTCAAAAAGAGGATTAGGATTTTGCCTGGGGAAAATTGGTATTTTCTCAGTCTGTGATCACACTGGTGAAGCTTAGAAAGTAATTTTAGGCTCCTGAATATATTTCTAAGGCCCTGGAATATAATTTTGCTCTGCACATGGGAAGAGTTTTGTGGGTCCATGTGGATTGTATAGGTGATGCTCTGATGAACACCTTCAAAAAGCTAAAAGAGTAGCTGTGGAAAGTGCCTGGTGGCCTATTGGGTACAGACAGAGACCACAAAAATAAGGCCAGATATATGGTGGTGACATACTTCTTGACATTCTGGAATAATGTTCTTGATTTCTCTGAAGGATTTGCATTTTTATATGTAAAATTAAGAACAGGAGAAAATATGATGTCAAACTTTTTTTTCCTGAAAATGTGAAGGGAATATGAAAATCATAATAAGACATTTTATTGCAAAAGATAATAGCCAATGAGGAAAAGATCTCTGATTGCTGGTAGCCCTGATACTTTGGCTTTGCTATGCTAAATATTCAGATAGGGGTATTTATTTCTTTATCATAGATAAAGGAACGTATTTGTATATGTTGTTTCCTTGAATTTATAAACAAAATATATAAAATGTAACTGTTTTAAAGTATATGTTGGATCCTGGAGGGATAGCAAATTGATTTACTAATTTTTCAAAGCAGGCAATGTGTCTATGGTCACAATGAAAGATCAGTGTTATTTCCAACGCCATGCCATGCCGTCTCAAATAGCTATTATGAGACAAAAAACTGATTTGGTGTATTTTTTTCAATGAAGGTGAGAAAAAATAAGTGCCCTAGAATTCCTGTAAACTTTACTACCTTGGCATACTGAGAACTCCCCATTGGAGATATGATGATGGTTTGTGGAAGTGGCTAAGAATCACATAGCACTATCGGAATAAACACATTTGAGATTGTCTGCTCTAAGCTAACCATCAGAGCAAATTTAGTTTTTTTTCCATAAGAAATGTTTACTATGTGTTTTTCTTTTCCTAAAATTCACTATATAGTATACAATAAAAACGATGTCTGCTAACACATGGCTGAATACAAGGCGACAAAGACAGGGTACTACAACATAAGTGTTAATAGACACAAAATTCTGAGTCATAAAACACGAGAAAAAATATCCCCCTTGAAACAAAACTGTCTTGAAAGAATATCTGTCTCATATAAGCAATCATAATTGTTGTCAATAATATTGTTTTATTCTAGGAGCTGATCTCTACCTGAATACAGTTTAGATTTTTTTGGAAGCATTCAGTTATTCTCCAATAAATATCAGTGATATGGTTTGGCTCTGTGTCCCCACCAAAATCTCACCTTGAATTGTAATAATTCCCACATGTTGTGGGAGAGACCCAGTAGGAGGTAATTTAATCATGGGGCGGGCCTTTCCAGTGCTGTTCTCGTGAGAGTGAGTAAGTCTCATGAGATCTGATGGTTTTATAAACGGCATTTCCGCTGCACAAGCTCTCCTGCCTGCCACCAGGTAAGACGTGTATTTATTCTTCCGTTGTCTTCTGCCATAATTGCAAGGCTTCCCCAGCCATGTGGAACTGTGAGTCCATTAAAACTGTTTCCTTTATAAATTGCCCAGTCAGGTAGTATCTTTGCAGCAACGTGAGGATGGACTAATACAATCAGCCACAGGTTTTTTTTTTTTTTTTTTTTTTGAGACGGAGTCTCGCTCTGTCACCCAGGCTGGAGTGCAGTGGCACGATCTCGGCTCACTTTAAGCTCCGACTCCCGGGTTCACCCCATCCTCCTGCCTCAGCCTCTCCGAGTAGCTGGGACTACAGGCGCCCGCCACCACGCCCGGATAATTTTTTGTATTTTTAGTAGAGACGGGGTTTCACCGTGGTCTCGATCTCCTGACCTCGTGATCCGCCTGCCTCGGCCTCCCAAAGTGCTGGGATTACAAGCGTGAGCCACCGCGCCTGGCCAGCCACAGGTATTGTTAAATATAGTTTGGTTCAGTAAAAGTGGTACTAAATCTTGAATTTTAATTTTGATCTGAGCTATGTCAAGTTTTCTCAATAGAAGATGCCAGGCAAAGTTTAATTAATAAAAACCAGTAAATAAAAAGATGACGTAGATTAATTAGATCTGGAGAAGCAGTAGGAGATATTCCTCATGGTTGTAGCCCACGCATAATAAGAAAATTAAAAATGGAACTACAATGTCGGAAAGAGAAAACAGAGAGAAATTTGTGACCCCATCTATCTTTTAATTTTTAATTTATAACAAAAAACATAGAGGGTGTGTATATTTTGGCAGATATAGTTTGTGGTAGTATGCAATACAAAGGATGTTTTTGGGTTTGGAGATGGTAAAGATATTTTCATAAAGTGTCGGCGTGAAGAAAAAAATAAATGAAAATATAAAGTTTCTGCTTTCCCTGTGAAAGGGGAACAAGCATTCTCTAAGCCTATTTGTTGCAGACATTCTGAAATTCCAGATCTACATGACTGTAAAATTTTAACATACAAGATTTCTGCTTAGATTCATTTCAAAAGGCTGAATGACTTACTGGACCTTTAGAAAAGTAGCAAATTTATCTTGATTTGATCATCACATTTCACTTCTTATAAATCTTGTGCATCTCATTAGACTTAACTGTGACTAAACTTCATGAAATATATGCTATGTATATGTAACTTCAACAAAGAAAAATATTTGTGAGCTTGTTTTAAGTTAAATGAAGTAATGCAAATCATGAATGGGACATTAATGAGGTCATTAGCATTTTTGGGAATAATGCATTATCAGTTGATGTAGGAATGATTATTTATGGTTGGATTTATCTGTAGGGTAAAAGAAGCCAGGGGTAGCTATTTCAGTGGAGGTTAAAGCTGGCCACAATACAAACGTTTAAAGGAAAAATAAGTTATTGAAATGATCTATGTTGAAGATAAATTTATGGTAGAAATAAAATTATCTGGAGCATATCTGATTTTGTAGGGGTACAGTTTAGCTTTTTCCTCTATATTTTATTCTTGTGTTAATTAGGTTTAAAAAGCCAGTGTGTTAGTGCTTGCATTTTAGACTTTAGACAATATATTGGACTTAAAAATAGAGACTATTTTTAGGATTTTACTTGGTTCTTCTCTTGCAAAAACAAACTTTAAAATGATAGTATGGTTAGAAGCCTTTCTAAACCCTGTGTTTTCAGGGCTCAAAATTTCTAGAGTTTTGAAGATAGAACTTTGAACCATCAGAGAACTGTTCTATAAATGTTTGTTGAATGAAGGAGAGAATTACTAGATAAATGAGGCACCAAGCATGTTTAGCAAATATACTTTGTTATTCGAGTATATTCTGGCAAAAATAAAACTAAAGTTAGTGATTTGGGATTTAAATCCTACTAGTAGGGAAATCAGGCTAATAAAATATTTAAAAAAATAAACAAAACACCTTGCTGTAATCATTCTGGGCCAAAGCCCAATGAAGTCCTTTAGAGCTATCCTATTCAAAGGGTGGCCCTCAGCAGCCAGCACTGGTGTGCAGTGAGAATCAGTTTGGAAACGTTTGTAGCAGTTTGGTTGAGCAATTTCATGTTTCTTGATTCTAATAATGAAACAAAAATTGGGGCTTGTATTTTATATGTCTCTATTTTAAATAATTTTTTTAGTAATTTGTACTGAATTTACAATGATATCTGTCCCGATGGATTGGAAAAATAACAACGAAACTGTTTCTTCATCACTGGTCGTTTGAGAATCACTGCTTTAGAAGACTCAAGCTCTGAAAACATTAATACCATTATTCATGGTATTCACAATTAAAAAAATCCCTTTGAATTTTAAAATGCATTGTTCTGAAATGACACGAAATTATTTCCAGATTGTTTGTTATTTCTCTGCTTCTCTGGTCCTCAAGTACATTCTCTGTCCACCTCTTGGCTAATCTTAACCCTGCAATGTATAGACAGGAACAGAACAGCAAGCAGCTTGCTGTTTCGGACGGACTGTGGTATCTTCTTTAGCTGCTGGGGCAGTTCAGAGTGGGCAATTCAGAAACAATCTAATCTGTGTTTATCTGCTCCTTCTGTAATCAAGAAGTGCTTTCTCCTTCTGTAGGGGCCTGTATTCAGGATACACTGGGGTTATTTCTTGATAATGAATCCCTATTCCCCAACATGGCTAAGTCTAGTGACTCTTACATAGAAGGTAGTAGACAAGGGCAGGAAAATATAATTTAACACGCAGTTATCAGCTTTTTGTAATTTTCAGCTCAGTGCCGAATAGTGTGGACTGGAGAGATTCTTTGGATTGCTCTGTCAGATAGGATAAATCTTTTTGCCTGCAAAATGAGCTGTGGGCTTAAATGAACATCAGCAGTTTCAGAGCTAGTGCACCCAATTCCACACTTCTGCCTCTGTTACAGCTCCCATTGATTTTAATGATGATGTTCAAAGATTCACTCTGTCACACCTAGATGAGAACTGGCCTCATAAAATGTGCCTGAAGCTGGTAGATTTTATCTGTAGTTATGGTAAGGCAATCACCTTAGGGGGAAGTACTTGTAATTGGCTTAACTCTTGCTGTTTGTGATTAATCATCTCTTCTGAAATAAGATGATTTGGTGTAGTCTGCCCAGTAATTCTGTAATCACATGGAAGGCTTGCTGGCTAGAGAACAAAAGTGAGTTTGAGTTTTTTATTCTCACTTTCATTTCAAAAAATAGTAAACTGTACAATTGTATTTAAGTATTCAAGGATGGTCTAACAAACACAGCATTTTGAGCTCATTATGTAATTTGCTCATACTAACATCAGAGCTTGCTTTTGGAACATTTCCTTTGTAGTGTTGTGGGTGATTTGTGATGGCTCCATTCTTATGGGGGTCATGCTATTCTCACCTTTGGCATTTCAGTGTTCTAACCTGTAAAATAAGATAATTGAAGTTCAAAATCTGTAAGGTCTCTTTTAGTTTTCAGCTTATGAAAAATTTGTTTCAACTATTATTGAGTAACCATTAGATAATACATGATGTGCTAAATGCTATAGAGAATATACACGCATGTTTTTTATAGTTCAAAATTTATGGATTATATCAGGATTTTTTGCAAATGCCATCTCTTTGACTCCTCATTTAATCACCTGAGTTGACAGATGAGGAAAGTGGCTTCCTTGGGAATGGAGGAGCTTAGCTAGAAACCCAGGTCAAGGCTGACATCAAAGCATCTCTTCCTGTAGGTGCTGCTCCAGGCTGCATTAAATTCTTAAGTTATGGGCAATCCCTTTTAGGCCGGTACTTCCTGGACTCTTGCTTCTTCTGTAGGGACCTGTATTCAGGATACACTGGGGTTATTTCTTGATAATGAATCCCTATTCCCCAACATGGCTAAGACTAGTGACTCTCACATAGAAGATAGTAGACAAGGGCAGGAAAACATAATTTAACATGCAGTTATCAGCTCCTACCTTCCAGCTACGTTCAGTCCCGAGGGGAGCTATTGTCTCTGGTTGCCACTCATTTCTCTGAGAAATAGTTTTTTCGTGGACCTTGCCTCTCTGTGATGACTTCCAACTCCTCACCTGCTGCACCTGGGTTCCCCCAACCCTATTCTTAACCTAGTAGCCTAAGAAGACAATCTCCATACAGCCTCCTGGATACTCTGCAGACATATGATAGTCAGATACATGTTTTTAAAAGTGTCCCTTAGCTGCTGATTGGATTGGAAGTGAGCCAGAGGGACTCACTGGGAGACTTAGAGGAAGACCAGATGATAAAGCTGTAATAGCTCTCCTTTTTCTCTTAACCATCACCCTAGATGCATGCATTCTTATGTGCCATTCAAATGTTATGTCAAGATAAAAATGTACCATTTTGTGCTTATATTTTTGAGCCGTCATAGATGCCTCAGATATCCTACATATTTTATCTGTTCTCAAGTTTCACAAAATTCCTGAGGGTCTTGGATGAGGTGAGAAATGGGTTAATACACAATTGCTAAAAGTTAATGGCTAAAAATCATGCACTTTCCTATAAAACATATATAGGCAGTCCTCCTCCCCACTTTACACTGATATAAAAGGATGTGCAACATTGTTAGTAATTAAAGTAGTCAGATGGTAAAACTTCTCAAACTTCTCACCTTCTAGACAATGCTATCATTGACGATAGGTTAGATTATGCTGAGGCAACAAATAATCCCTAAATTTTAGAGGCTCAGTACAACAATTTTTTTTTTCTTGGGTTGATGTTCTCTGCAGATCTGAAAAACTCTTTGGGGCAACTGTTCTTTATGCTGAAACGTAATGAATCGATCATCTTGTAGAAGTATCATCTGGAAGATGTGGCTTCCTTAGATGGTGTGGCAGGGGAGAGTGGGGTAGAGTTGTGCACCATCTCCGAAATGCTTTGATCTGAAGTGACAAAGTCATTTTTGGTTTTAGATATTGGCCAAAGCAGGTCACCTGGCTACAGCTAACTTCAAGAGATTGGAGAAATGTGATCCTCCCTGTATGTAAAAGGAAAAGAGAATTGAAAAATATTGGTGAGCCGTAGTAATATTTACAATTATCAAGTATTAAGAAGGTTGGCAGTTGTGAGGAGATAGTTTTTGTACACTGATGGCATGTATGAATTGGTTAAATTTTATAGACGGTAATTTAAAACAATTAATAAAATATAAAATTACTTGGGTTCAACAATTTCAGCTATATGACTCCAGCTAAACTTTATTGAGCTCTTACTGTATAACAAGTGCTTTATAAGACATTTATACACTTTGTCATTTTTAATGCTTACTTTTGGGATTCATTCCAAGAAAATAAGTGGACAAATGTGTAAAAGTCCCACGGAAACATTTTGCTTTTCTAAATAGGAAACAATCTATCCACCAAGAAGGGATTCATTAAATAGCATATTTATACAACGAAGTGCTATCACATGAATCTGTGTTCTTGTCCGTGATCTATTATCTAGTGAAAAATAAACAAGGCGCAAATATAATGTTTTCACATTAAAAATATATAGGAAAGGAGTTTGAAAAGATAAACAATTTTTTAAAATGTAGTTCACTCAGTGTAATAAGATTACAGGATATTTTCCTCCTTTAAACTTTAAAAAGTTTCCTAAATCTCTTATAAGTATGTGCCTCCTTTAAAATAAAAAAAAGCAAATATTATTTTAAAGTAAATTGTAATCATTTATTTTTTAATGCTTCATTTTGCAAAAGGCAGCATCAAAACATACACCTCTAAAAGATACATATAACAGAGGGTTTGCTTTCAAAAAACTAAAACTCTTTTAAGGAGACAAAATTTTCACTTTTTAATTAGAGAAGAGTATAGGTACAATGCTCAATATATGTGGTAAAAAGAATGATTGCTGGAGGAGGTCAGAAGAAGTGAGAATTTGCCTTGAAAATTTTATAAAGGAAAGCAAACTTAGTTTGGCTCTTTTTTTTCTCTTTTAACTTTTAGTTTAGGTTCGGGGGTACATGTGGAGGTCTGTTATATAGGTAAACTTGTGTCATGGGGGTTTGGTGTACAGATTATTTGGTCACCTGTGTTTGACTGATAGGTATTTTTTCTGATGCTCACTTTCCTCCTAGCCTCCATTCCCAAGTAGGCCCCAGTGTCTGCTGTTTCCCTTTGTGTCCATGTGTTCTCATTATTTAGCTCCCACTTATAAGTGAGAACATGCCGCTCTTAATGGTGTGTGTAGATAATAAGGTGAGGTGAAAGAAAAATCATGCAAAAAATGCTATATTAAGTTAAGGTAAGCATCAATGTGGTGTTTAAGGACAAATAAAGGCATGAGCCTTTTAGAAGTAGAGAGACATTTAGAATTAGTGTCAGCTAGTTTCCGAAGGTGTAATGAGGAATCAGAGAGAGAAGGTATTCTTCCATTATCTAAAATGTGCCTGATTCAAATGTCTATCATCGGAGATATTTGAATTTAAACATTTCCTTGAAAAAGTAAACTTTAAACTTGGTTTTGGTTTGCTAAGAAAATTTATGTCAGGAAAAAATTTTTGCTGTGGAGGCCTAGCTTGACCATGCTTCCAAAAAAATTTAGTTGGTGACAATACCACGTTTTTATTTAAGTAAGAAAAAACAATTATTGGCCTGTTCATTTATTTAAACCAGTTTTTCTTTTCTCCCCATGCAATGCATGTTCCAAATAATCATATCTAGGATTATTTTCTATATATTACAAACCTACTGTATTTTTTGAAGAATAAAAGTCAATTTAGTTATTAAGATATAAATTTCTTTTTATTTCTTGGATGTGGGCAAACTTCTGGCACTCAATTTGAAAAGATTTATGTTTCTTATTGATTGCATAGAGAAACACTTTTTATATTAAGCAGTATTACATGGGGTACTGGATTCAACAATAGACTTTATTATTCATTTATTTATAGGCTTTTCCACTGTGAGTTGAAATCCTGTCTAGGTCCCAAGAGGAGGATTTTATCATATTTTTTAATGTCAATTTGAAGAAGCTCAGAACTTCTCCACCGTGGAATTGAAATTCTTAATAAATTTATACTGTAACATTTATTGAAATGCAGTAGGTCGGGACATTTTTTTTGTGGAGGATTTCCGTAAGTAGTAAGATAAATTTAATAGTATTCTGGTTGTAAACAAATGTTCTGTAGTCTTGCTTTATGTTTAAACTAAATCTATTCTAATTAATTCAGTTTCAGCCTCAGCTGTTCTTTCACCTCCAGCAGTCATACAGTAAACATATGTATATTTCTTTAATTTTTTCCCACTTAGGACCTAATACATGGTCAAATTGATTAGGAACATACATGCAAATCCAGCACTTAATAGAAAAAGGCATGCCTCTATATATCAAGAAAGCTTCATAATTTAAATCATTGAACAGAATGATAAACAGCTTTGTTTCAATGATTTCACTTTTAGAGATATTGCTGCAATTATTCAAATATATAACTTTCCTTTTTTTCTTCCCTAAAGGAAAAATGAAAACAGTCCGAGCAAATGGTGAAATATTAAGCTGAATGTGCTTTTCTTATTCCAGTTTTAAATGTTCTCAAGAAAAATTAAATGATGCTGATTGTAGTTTCAAGTTCCCATTGTGCTGCAGAGCTAAATAATAAAAATGAAATATATTTTTATAACTCAGTAGTGCAACAGAGCTGCAATTGGCTCTATCACATATAAAGAAGCTTTGTTTCAGCTACATTTTGTTGGGGATGCTTTTTCTATTTATAGGCTCAACAGGAGAGTCTTCTGGGAAATGACTACTTGATTTGGCTGTGTTTCTGTCAAAGAATTCTTTTCTTTTCTTTTTTTTTAAAGAAATCTCTGGTATAGAACATGCTGATCAATATGTAATGATATGGCTGGATCAATGACTTCTAATTTTCTTGGTTTGCCAAATGTCAACTGTATGAATGTATTGGCAGATTTTTAAAAAGTCTCTAGAAAAAATGCCCAAATCCAATATAGTTTTTTAATTTATCGTATTCATGAGTATTACATTTTATTTCAGATAAAGTTTATAGTTAATAGCATTTTTATTTTGTAAATGTTGCACTGTCCAAATTTTTCTTTTCCAACAATAGAAGTTCTTATTATTATTTCCCAGAGTGTGGAGTTTTTCATTAACATTGTGTATAATATCACCCTGAATAAAAGATAAACATTTCCAAGATAGTTTTAAGTATCATCACTTGTGACAATGCAACATCTTTCTTTTGGGCATTAAAAAGAACCTTTTTACACTTACAGAGGTCAGTTAGATGGTATTTCTTCTATCTAACTGTATTTTTGTACCCATTTTTACAGAATTAATTCATGCTTATTTTGGAAATTTAAACAAAATGGAAAAGTTTAGATAAAAATTGCTTTCCTCAAAATTACCCATCATTAGCCATTTTATATATTTTCCTTCAATCTTTCCTTTAGTAAATAGTTTTGTTTTACAAAGCTGACATACTAATATACATTCAATTTTATGTCCTTCTCTTTTTTTGCTTATGTTAAGTACCTCATTGTCTTATTAAAAACTCTAAAATGGGCCAGGTGCGGTGACTCACACCTGTAATCCCGGCACTTTGGGAAGCCGAGGCGGGCAGATCACCAGGTCAGGAGATGGAGACCATCCTGGCTAACACGCTGAAACCCCATCTTCCCTAAAAATACACACATACAAAAATAGCTGGGTGTGGTTGCAGGCACCTGTAGTCCCAGCTACTCGGGAGGCTGAGGCAGGAGAATCGCTTGAACCCGGGAGGTGGAGGTTGCAGTGAGATGAGATTGCGCCACTGCACTCCTGCCTGGGCGACAGAGCAAGACTCCATCACAAACAAACAAACAAACAAACAAACAAACAAACAAACACTCTAAAATGTCTTGTAGATTATTTTCCCCCACAAAAGTATATCGTTTGTCAAAAGCTTAGGAAAAGCTGCTGCCTCATTTTAGTATTTATCCTCTTTTCTCTTTTATAACCTTAATCTTTTCCTCTCAATCACTTCAATCTCTATCCCTCATTTTGAACATATTTTCTAAGCATATGTCTCATTCTAATTCTTGCCCTTTCTCCTCCTCCTTGAAAGAGGTCAATCTTTCACTTTTGAAACCATTCTATTTAGACTTCTGCCTCCAACAATCTGTAGCACAATGAGCTCTGGAAATTGGTGCCATGGACAGCTGGGGTACTCAACCCACTGGCCTTTTTGCAGTTTTACCTTGACCTCTCTGTGTAACCGGTTTTTGGAGGGCTACCCTTTCTCTGCCTACTCCTTAGTGTGCTGGTGTCTTCTTCTAGGACTCAGTCCTTGCTCCTCTGTTCAATCTTTGCACTCTCATCCTCTCCTGTGACCCCTACCACAACTCATGTGTCCATTACTCACAAGTACACCCTTCAGACCCAACTCTTCATTGGTTATGATCACTTAGGTGCTCCTCAGACAGTTCCAACTCTTTATGTCTAAATGCCACTATTCTTTCTTCTCTCTGCTTTGCTTCTATTGGATTCCCTCCTTCATTCTCCTCTTTCCAAAATCAGAATTTTGAGAAACCTCTTCACTCCTTCATTCTGACTCCTTCCCCTCTGTTAGCATGTCAAAAAGTCCTGAAAGACAACCTCTTTTGTACCACCCATGGCTGCCTCCTCTCCTCTCCAAAGCTGCTACCTCAATTCAGTCCTATGATATTGTTACCTTGAGTACTGGCTCCCACTACTCTGTTCCTCCTATTCACTGATAGTAGTGATCTTCAATCTGTTTGCCTAACAGTACTCAAATTGTAAGACTTAGATGAAAAGTTAACCTTATAAAAACGTTCCTGACTTTCATCTCCCCATTGTAAAGTTGAACACTCTTTCCCTTGTGACTCTCTACCGTACCATGCACATCCCTTCTCAGGGTACTTACACTCATATATATTTACATGTATTTTTTTTCTGTGTCAGACTGTAACCCACTATAAAGCAGAAATCATGTTTAGAAAAATATGACTTATTTGTCTTTGTATTTTTTGTGCCTGGAACATAGTTGATATATAGTAAGTCATAAATGTACAAAGGGTCAGATTGATAATACTTCATCTTTTTGTTTAGTAAAGTATTTTAAATATTTCCAATTTACTGTTTATATCTAATGCTATAAAACTTATAATAAATATTTATTTGAATTTTGCATTCTTTCTTAAAATAAGAATAATCCTCAGAAGTGAAATTACAGAGATAAACAGTATAAACATTTTAAAGATTCCTGATAAATGTTGCCCAAATACATATCAGAATATTTTCTGATGTTTCTAATAGTCCAACATAAATTTTTACAATGTTTTGTTTTTAAAAAAATAACATAGTGAAATCACAGATTCCTTGCAGTTTTCCTATCGGAGAGTTATTTTAAGGTTGGATAATGTTCAGTTTCTATTTGTAAACTCACATAGCAACATGCTGAAGTTAGTAATATTAAATTACCTTTTATCTTCCAACGTCATTGAAAGTACAGAAGATAGCATTTAATATAAGCCAAATAGGCAATGTATAAAAGATTTAGGGGTTTTTTTTCTTTCTTTTCTTTTGGTCACAGTCTAATAAATTCCTAGTGGACTTTTGATTATCAAGACACAGTGCAAGGCCTGCCTTTTTAACCTTCCTTTCTGAATAGACTATTGATTCAACTAAACTGCTTTTTAAAAATTCAATATGCACATCTGGGGAGTCTGCTACCTCTGTGCTTTACAGGAAGGTTGTGAGGATTAATACATTTATATAGCATTATGTGACTCTTGGATGAAAGGATTGGTATAAATAACAACTCTAGTACTGTTATTTAAAAGCGAACTTTCTTTGTGGAAAGTAAAAAAGGTTTCCATAGTAACTTTTGATTAAAAGTTATGTACTCCAGTACTTTTTTTTTCCAAAGGCGATCTCCAAGGAAGTCTTGAAAATTGTATACCTTGCCAACTGCTGACACGATGCAGCAGAAAGGATAAGTGATATAGGCTCATTTCTGTCCATCTATTTTAGGCAAGTATGGCCTTGATTTAGCCTCAGCTCATCTTAACTGCCCTGGGTGTGGTGTGTTGTGCTTTGCTTATATTTTGAAGTAATTTCTTGATGGATTTTAATTGTTTAATTAGATCTAAATTCATGTGAATAATTTCCTAGCAGATCTCTCTCTTTCTCTCTCTCTCTCTGTTTCTCTCTTTCTTTTTAGAGGAGGGATCCCGTGTGATCATGGATGCATGGGGTTTTGGTAGCTATGGTAACCACATCATAAACCTTGATGGATGGCAGGTGTTTTAAGTACTTCAACTATTAGAACCTTATGGGCACTCGATGTGTTCAGCCAAGAATGACATTTGCTCACAGGGATCGTAAAACAAAAAGAACCTCTACCCTTGATTTGGCAGCAAGGAGATAACAGACAATACTAACGAGGACATAATGAAACTAGATGAGGATTACTCTGATAAATACTACTAAAAGGGTGAAACGGGGGGGCTAAGGCAGAGAGTATAGTTTAACTGGTGATGCAATGTAATCATTCTCTGCACTGTACGTGTATCTGATGGCAAACACTGCGTTTATATATTATTGTCTAGGAGCCCTGACATCCTGCATTGTGTGTGAGTCACAAGCCAAATTTTAATGACCAATTCTAAGTCCAGAACTTTTGAAAATTAGAATATGTTTACCTGAAATATGAGAAAGAAAACATAGCTGTTAAGTTTTTAGATGATTCAGGAGTGAGAATGAGAAGATGGTAGGCAGCCAGTTAGGTGACAGAATATGGATTGAAAATCACTCAGATGAATGAAAGTGCGCACTTCCATGAGTGTGGTTAACAGCAAGTAGAATGGTTTAAAAGTGATGAACCCAATGCTCACACTAAAGGAGAAGCATTTTAAAAAGATATTTAATATGCAAAGGAGACTAAAAGTAATCAGGGTCCTGTAACAGAAAATATTGTGTTTAGGAGAATAGATCACTGAGTGCTATCTAATAAATGAGGAACTTTAGAAAGTGGTAGGTTTTGATTGAGTAACAAACACAGCACCTGAGGTAGTTTCAGAGGACTGCAATAGTCCAGGATCAAAGGGAAGATGAAAAAAAGGCAAAATTAACAACAGCCTTCAACATGTTTCTGTCACTCCTGCTCAGTTGTTTCCTAGGTTAAAAGAAACAAACTGAAATGGAGTGTAAGAGGTTTAAAAAAGTCATAAAGGCATTTTCCAGGCAGTAAATTCTGTTAAGTATTAGAAAAGCTTTATTGGGGAAAAGTATGAAATCATCCTCCTTAAGCGACTTTAAAAACAGGATGGTAATTTTGTTGTGTTATTAAAGAGAGGTAGAGTGGGCTCTATACATCTTCAATTCTCTCTTTAAAACCTAGTTTCCTTTCTGATTAAAAAAACATAAAAATATCAATTTTCTCTGTGATATTTGCCTATAAAATTCCATGGAATGCAAATCTAATCCACCATTTACTAACAAATTCTAGGTATCATGAGATTTCAAAGGGCCTTGTGATAAAATTCCCTCTTTGGATATCCTTAATCAACCTGAGTTGGTAATCTTTCCTTTGACTTTTCTCCTTGCAGCTTTTTCCTTACTTAATTGAATCATTCATATAAAAATGCATCAAATTTTCAAGTTCTGTCATAATATGAATAAGTGGAATAGTTTTTCTGACAGTTTAAAAAGTTATAAAAGAGATGAAAATTGCTCAGAGCCAATATAATATTTTATTAGGCTTAGATTTTTTTCCCTCTGTTTGTTGCTACCATTTCATTTTGGTTTTAATCAGGGTTATGTTGGCTCACATAACATATGCCACTCCAAGTACCTGAATCAAAAATGGTAATTTATCAGTAGGCAATGAGAGAAGCTCATGGAACTAGAGGGGTGCAAGTACAGCTGAGCCTCACTGAAGGACTGAAATCAGGAGCTGGAACTGTATTGAGTACCAGGCAATCCTCCCACATCCCGTTTTTTCCGTGTAGCTGGTGTCAAAGGTAAAACCCTTTACACGACCAAGGTACTTGATATAAGACCTTGAGCTCCAGTGTCAAATTTTTATTGAAGCATTCTGATAAAATCAGTTTGGATCCACTTTGTACCCTTGAGCTAATCAAGTCCAGGAGAGTGCTGACATCTGGCAGTGGCTTTTCAAAGTGTGGCTTTTGGACGAGCAGCATCAGCAGCATCAGGGAATTTGTTAGAAATGCAAATTCTCGAGCCTTACCCCAGATCTTCTGAATAAAAATTATAGAGTTGGAGCCCAGAAATCTGAGTTTTAATAAGCTCTTCAGGTAGATCTGAGACAGACTAAACTTGGGAAACTCTGAAGGGTGACAGCCCATCTGGGTTTCCCTTCTGGTTTTAGCACTTTTAAGTCTGGCATCCCAGGAAACCTCTGAGTCCAGAAAAAACAAAGATGGCTGACGACTTATCCTGGGTTTACTTCCTACACAGTAGGGCCCATGGGAGCAGGTGTTCAGATAAGGGGGCCTGGAAGGTTCTCTCAGAAGGGGATGTAAGAGTGGTGGAAAAATAATTATAAATTAGTATTTTGAAGAAACTCCTCTATTTTTAATTATATTTGAGCAACCCCCTAATTTAACTGGAAAAAATATGTTACTAAAAGAACCGTCTCTAAGGTAGCCTAGCATTCCTAGTGTATACCCTCAACTTTTGACTTCCATGTTTTTAAAACATGATGAGCAACCCAGTTAGGTTATCAAAGCATCCTACAGACTGTTAAACTTCTAGGGCTGCCTTGTGGTTGCTAACTCTATGAGTTAAAAGGGGAAACTGCCAGAATTAATCACAATAACAGTGATGAATAGAGAGAAGCTACAGCTTCTCTTGTTTTGAAAGTACAAGGTCAAAACAATATATTTATAAATAAATTTTAATTTGTGAGAACCAGAATTTCACATTACAGAGCTTAAGCAAGTCAGGGAAGTACTTTGTTGGCATGGATAGTCAAAGATATTCCATTATTGAACTCACTCCGGAGATGGTTGCGTTTCATTGTTCTTTCTAGAACTCTGAGACTCAAGGGAGTTATCATTCTACATTAAATCAAAAACCTCTAAACACGTTCATCGTAATGAAAAAAATCTTTCACAATGGACAGTTTGAAAGATGTAAAAGTTACTCTCTGTCACTGAGATTTTATGGGGAAAGCTGGTTCTCAGCACTACCTTTCTAAGCTTTCCAATAAATCAACACTATTGAAAACATTTAAAAGTGTCAGTGTAGCATAGAAATTATCCCTATAGAAAATTATGACTTTTTTTTGCTTTTCTATTGCTTCAAGAACACTTTACGATATTGCCAATGCCTGCCACTCCTCTGAACCCTACAGCAGATGTGAACAGAATCATATATCAGAAAACATGACAGCTCTGCATTCTTAAGAAATTCTTATTGAACAAAATGCATTAACACTTCCTAGCTGCATTGGGATTAATAGTAAATCACCAGGAATCACATTCTGTGAGATTTAAAAGAGACTTAGAATCTTCCAATTTAAAAGACTTAAAGCTGAGCAGCTCTGGGGATTTATAGAGTTTTCAAATTTGCTAATACTGGAAATGCTACTATTCTGTAAAGTCTTCATTAAGCAAAATAAATAACATCTTTTACCTTTTCAGAGGGAAACTTTAACTTCTAGAAGGAAAGTATTATGTAAGGTGTAAAACTTGCTCTAACATTCCATTCAATTGAAGAAGCTACTTAATGACATGCTGCGGTTTAATTATTTTGTTAAAAGAGCCCATTGATGAGGGCTGATTTATCATTGTTTGATTTATGAATTAATCCTGGATCAAACAAAAATTGGTAGGAAAACCTATATCAACTTATGGAATAATATTTTTCACAAACACCTTTAAGTAAAATATTAAAGTGTTTGAACATTTCTGAACCTGGGACAGTTAAACTTCCCAGAGGGAAGCTAGTCCCATATTTCTTAAGTGCTTTAATTGTGCACTTGATTCTAAATAAAGACCTGAGAGAAACTTTCTACTTTGTAATTAAATTATTGAGTTGAAAGAGTATCTAGACAATTAGGTCCACCTTTTTTATTTTATACATTAGAAAACTGAAGCCGTGACTTGACCAAGGTTGTAAAGTGGAAGGTACTTATTTCAGGGGGAAAACACTGATGTTTAAATTTGATCAAAATGAAAATACCATATGTGAATTTCCTTCAAATTTTGGCCTATTATTTGGAAAATGAAAATTTACACTGAGAAAAACAACTTTAGTATTTAATGGTGTGATATGTATACATTCAATAGTTTCATATCAGGTATGTGCAAAATAGAACTCAACAAAACAGAATTTATTTTCTAATAAATTATTTTCCTCTTTGAATCTTCATTATTGCTCATCAGAAGATAATTTAAAGTTTTTTTATTTGTACATATTCCAATCACTTCCGGTTTAAAGCTTAGTTTTTCTTAGGTCCATCAGATTCAAGTAATTTTTTTTTAGTCTGATTTGGGTATAATTGGCTCAGTCACTGTTTTGTTTCCAACACTGTTTAGTTGAAAGTCTCCCCCTGCCCCTTTCCTCCTGCCTCCTTCTCCTATGTGTCTCTCTGAGCCTCCTTTCTTCCTTCCTCATTCTCCCATAACACTAATGATATCTATAGTAAGGGTCCTACAGTGGAGAATTGGGCTGGATGTGCTTGTCCAAATCTTGGATTGGTTTTTGGGACAGACCATATGTTACCACCAGTGTCTTAGAAGTTGAGTCTTTTGGTTACTGTATTCATTAGTCATGTTAGTTAATTATGGGATGTCTCACTGCTCTTGTTCTTTATGCTTCTGGAAAAATATCCACACCACAGCCAATGTTTATGATTCTTTCATAATCTTGTGGGGTTGAGTACTTCTATCATTCACGCTCCCCATTACCTTTTGAAGAGGATTCTCTGGACACACACACACACACACACCCCCTGCTGAATCATTTTCATCCTTGAAAGAGAGAGAGAGATATACCAGAACCAGACAGTGCACAGATACTTTCTTTTCTTAACTCTGTCTATTTAGCTGTGTCACCCTGCCATTAATCTAAAATTCTCCTTTCTTAGTGTCCAGCACCAAAGGGCATCTGTGGGTGCTGTTCCTTAGCCAAATCCTATAGGAACAAAAAGGCTAGTGAAATTTCCAATCACTTGGTCTTTAGGTCTCCGAAGTTTCGTGCCTAGACTAGTTGACTGCCACCCTATATTGTGAGGACAAGCACCTTCCTTCTCCAAACTCCAGGCTCAAACATGTATTTATCTTCAAATCCTCAAAGACTGGCAAAGGCTTAAAGATTAGTACTGATTTATTTACATCTTTGCTGGATTTAGGGGCTAACACCAAGTGGTAAAGTCCTATTTGAGTTTAGGTATTTTGGAGTAAGCATTATTATTATTATCATTTTTGTTTTGTAGAAAGCAGTTTCTGCAGTGGTCTATGCCCTTTTAGTTTTGCTACCAGAGGAAAGGAGAAATCAGTAGGGAGCCCAGGAGAACAAAAAATAAGGTTTTTATTGATATTTTATCTTCCCATTTTCCTGCAGCTTTGGATAACCTAGTACATATCAGCAGAGAAACAGTAACCATTTTAAACAATTGTAAAGACTTTATGGTCTGCATACTTAATAGCGGTCATTGATCAAGCAGTTTGGAAGCCAATGGAAAGAACGTAGAAATTTTCACTTTATTTCATGTAATAGCTGTGCAAGGTAAAATATAGGTATGTTTAGATATCTGGGAGCATTTTTAAAACACTAGCAAAAACTGTGTTAAAAGTGGATCATGCCTGTCTACATCTGTTTTATGCTGCTATAACAGAAAGCCACAGACAGGGTCATTTATAATTAACAGAAAATTATTTGGCTCACAGTTCGGGAGGCTGGGCAGTCCAAGAGCATTGTGCCATTATCTGGTGAAGGTTTTCATGCTGTGTCATCCCATGGTGAAAAGACGACAACAAGAGAGGGCAAGAGCAAGAAAGCAAGAGGAGGCCAAACTAGATTTTATAACAAACCCACTCTTGCAATAGCAAACCTACTCTTGAGTTAACAACATTAATTCATTCATGGGGTCAGAGGCCTTATGACCTAAGCATCTCTTATTATGCCCCACCTACCAACACTGTTGCATTGGGGATTAAGTTTACAACACATGAACTTTGAGGGAGACATTCAAACCACAGCAATACCTCAATAAAAGGTATTTGTTTTTTAATATAAAATTTGAAAATACTTTGATTCAAAAAATATATCTGGCTGACCAGAATGACGCCTTTTACAAATCACGGCATACATTTAGTGAGCATTTATAATTGGACAAGCACTGTCCTTAGTATTTTATGCTTATTAAATGATTTAATCCTCACAACTGTGTATGGCAGCTTTGCTATTAACCCTTGTCAGTTTACAAATGAAAGTACTGAGGCTCAGTGGGATTAGATGACTTGCCCAAGTGTGGCAGATAGTGAGTGGAGAGCTGGGATTATAAGTCCCGGTGTCCAGTGTCAGAATCTTTGCTCATAACTACTATATTATACTATATGGTTTTTCGGAGATATCATTACATCTGACAATTAGTATTACTTATGCCATCTTGGGAGTTAGATGTAAAAGGAAGTATCACATCATCCTAGAGTGCAATTGTCTTTTCTGGGTCTGAGTAAATGTTCCCTACATTACTCTTATCTCGAAAAGATAATGGTGCTTATTGTCTGCCTTCCCTGAGTATATTTAAAATATAACAACTCTGAAATCTGTACAAAGTTAATTCAGCAGGTTTTGTTGGAATTCTGGGGTCTGCATACTTTTGCTAGTATCCGGGTGTTCTGATGATCATGCAGGTTTCTTTCTGGCCCTTTGTGTTACTAATGTACCTGTTTCTGAGTGTTGAGGCTGTACCCCTGAACCTCATGAAATGCTTTTCCGCACATTCCAGGGAGAAAAACAACCATGCAAAGGCACTGGAGTGGGCTGGGAATGAGATTTTCATGTTTGAAGATAGGAAAAAATGCCAGTGTGGGTGCGGCTTAGTGAGAAGTGGGAAAGGACTAGAAACTGTCATCATAGGGATCATATCATAGAGGTCAGATCACAGAGGGCTTGATAGGCTGTGGTATGGAGTTTGCGTTTAATTGCAAATAAAATAAACATCATGGAGGCTTTTATGTAGGGACTGACATCATCAAATTTAATATCTTAACCATCAAATAAAATTAAGGCAGCTTTTTCATAGTAAAGCATTTTTACCAGGCTTTCCATCAAAGAGGAGATGGGCAGCCAGACTACTTTTCCAAAGATGTTTAAGTTTGCTCAGATATTCTTAAAAGCTTTTTATCCCATATTTTATATGCAATATCATAGACCACTCTACTATGCAATTAAAAGTTATTTAAAAATTCTTTTTGCTTGTTTTTAATATAAAATTTGAAAATACTATGATTCAAAAAATATGTTTTGGGATTTACTGTGTGTATTACTTTTCAATTTACATGGTGACAAATTACCACAAACATAGGAGCTTAACACATAGTTATTCTCTTACAGTTCTGTAGGTTAGAAGTCTGACTTAGATTTTGGTGGGCAAAGGCCAAGGCATTGGCAGGACCGTGTTCCTTTTCAGGGGCTTGAGAAGAAACTCCTTTCCTTGCCTTTTCCAGCTTCCAGAGGACACTCGAATTCCGTGGCACCTAGTCCCCTTCCTCCATCCTCAAAGCCAGCAATGTGAGCAATTTGAGTCTCTCTGACTCTTCTTCTGGGGTCACGCCTCCCATTTGACTCCAGCTGTTAAAGGTCCTCCACTTTTAAACCTCCGTGCGATTAACTGAGCTTACTCAGATAATCCAGAATCATTTTTATTTTTCTATATCAATATCCTTAATTTAATCCCATATGCAAAATCTCTTTTGCCATGTAAGGTAACCTATTCACTGGTTCTAGGCATTAGAACATGGCCATCTCTGTGTGTGTTGGGGGCACCGTTCTGCCCATCACACTGTAGATTGAAATTTTTATAAAAAGTTCTGTGTAACATAAAAGTTTGAAGATGTTTGAATCTGGCATTCTGAATGGTGATTTTTTTAGTGTGGCTTTCTTTTTTCTCTATAAAATCAACAAAATATTTCATCATTTTCTGAAACCTTTACCAGCTCCGTTATGCCTTAAATGTGTACAGAAGCTTCTATATTACACATAAATTGTTTTTCTTTCAATTGTTTCCTCTCCCCAAGTATTCTTTCCTTTTATTTGTGCATTATCTTTATGTCAAAGCATTTCTCAACTTGACATTTTCTTTCCAAGGTTTTAGCCTCCCATTGCACAGGCTTTTTATTGCTTCACAGGAGAAACTCATCACAAAGTTGTTTTTATTCGCCACCTGATTACTTTACTTTTTGACACCAACGTCATTTTAACCTCTGATGCTTTGTATTTGAAAGAGGTTGTAGATGGAGACAATTAAAATTCTATTAGTGTTCTTGGCTAAGTGTCAGTTTTAAAATAGATTAAGGTTTATGTGGTTTAAACATGTACATATGTATATATGTGTATATGTGTATGTATATATGCATGTATTTTATAAACTTTCATTTATAATTTCTTCCCATTATATTACTACCTGGCAGCTGACTACCTGTGATATAGTTAGACTGCCAAACACTGAGTTCTACAGAGAGTACAAATGCAGGTAGAAAGAGTTGGAAAGATACAATCATCAACAGATTACAAATGCTCTTGTTGTTACCTATTTCCAAAGACTGTACAAGCCTATGATATGAGAGTTCCTATTAACTCATTCACACAGATATTTGGACTTAGAGTTAAATCTCTTTAAGCAAGTCTTAATTTAAAAAGTACGTGACAGCAAATTTGTATGTCTATTCCACTTAGTAAGAAGGACCAAAAAACTTCTCACAGGTTTTGTCATTTAATTTGTTCTGTCCCTACATTTTTGTAAATGTTATGGCTGTTCTTTGACAAGTCTCTAATTTTTCAAATAGAATGACTGTTCATGAGAGGATTTCAATTTTCAGTACTTGGCTTTTTCTTTGTCTTTTTTTCCTCCTTAAATATACAGCTTAAATTGTGAAAAAGCCAGTTTGAACTTCAGCTACTCAAATTTAAATATCAACCAAAGTCTCCTTAAATCCTATGATATTTTGATTTGTGCTCAAATCCCTACATTTTTATGTCACATTAGAGGAACTCTGACCTTTCTACTCCTTAGCTGGAAGGATAGGAAAGCCTAATGTCTGGATCATTCTGGAGGCTCTACTTTTTACATTTTTTTTTAACTGCCTCTGTTTCCGAAGTTTGAACTATGAATGAATTCCTTTGCAGATTGGTAGTATTATTTTGAGCCTTTCAGGAAGTGGGGTGTGTGACAGGGATGGTTGATAAATAAACGTAAAGCTTGATATTATCATTGTGTGGGGCCACTGAGAGGCCAGGTTATAGGAGTGGCTTTTAGAAAACTTGTTTCCTTAATCTCTGAATTAAAACATATAAATATTTTGAAAATCATATTTCAATATAAACTAACCTAATTTAGGAAAGTATTCAGAACTTTAAAATAGTCACTGGATAAATTTAAAATAATGTTACTGCTCAGTTTGTGAAAATATTCAGGTCAACTTACACCGATTTGAAAATATTATATTTACAGACAAATGGCACAAATATATCACAGGCCTAAAAATTGGTTTATAGAACAATCTAAACATTACATGCAGAGTCAAGATATTTTAAGGATGTGCTTGAGGGAGTGCAAACCTTCATTTCATGGGAAAATAAAGAACTCAGTGCTAAGGAAATTGATGTTATGCTAGAAAGTTCCCTATCTGAAATATGTATACAAACTGTGAAGGGGAAAAGAAGGCCATCTGTCTAACACATGACTTCCAAGTATTCAAGACAAAAGTCAAGACTTTAATGGGTATAGCTCAATATTTTAATTTTTCCACTAAAAATCTTTCAATATTTAATTCTTACACACTTGAGCATTGATTGGATGAAAGGATGTGCAATTTGCTGTGGAGTATTCAAAGTTGAATTTAAGATGGCCTATGCACTCATGGCCATTTAATAGGAGAGAAAAATCATGCATGCAAATAATTACTGAACTTAGTAGAGCGTTTGCTGCCATAAAAAAGGTAGAGTTTAAATATGAGACTTCAGAGGGCAAATAGTTACATTCAGCTGGTTCAGGAAAAGTTTGTTGTTGAAATTAGTATTTGAATTACACCTTGAAGGTTATTTATAACTCTGGGTATTCAGAAGGAACAATACAGGGAAGATATGGAAGAGAGGAGGAGCAGAGGATGTAGTTCAAGTGCAAATACAAAAGGACAGAATGAGACAAAGGACACACATACCAAACTGGCACTCCTTAGGCCATCTGAAGGCATATTTTCATTGGCTTGAAAAAGATCAACTTTTCTTCTGAATTAGTTTTCTGCATTTAAAAATCAGGGGATTGTCTATTAAAATACAGAGTCCTGGCTTCTCTTGAGATGCCAGGCCCCCTTGGGTTCGTGGTAATGATCACCTGGAGCTGAGTAGTGCAACCTCCTTCAGGTGTGGCCTGTGGCTTCCATTGTTTTTTTTCTGCCCCAAGATTACTTCACACATTTTCTTACCCTGCCTTGTCTCTGTTGGCTTTAGAGGCTTCAACCACTGAGTTAGAGCCAGATCATGAAGTGTCTTATATGAATAAGCTAGCAAATGTAACTTTTTATCTCTTGTATAAAAGAAAAGGGCTTTTGAGGAAAAGAGTGTTGTAACCAGAACAGTGCTTCAGAAAGATCTGAGAGCTGACTGGGCGTGGTGGCTCATGCCTGTAATCCCAGCACTTTGGGAGGCCAAGGTGGGTGGATAACCTGAGGTCAGCAGCTCAAGACAAGCCTGGCCAAAATGGCGAAACCCTGTCTCTACTTAAAATACAAAAATTAGCGGAGTGTGGTGGTGGGCGCCTATAATCCCAGCTACCCAGGAGGCTGAGACAGGAGAATCGCTTGAACCCAGCCTGGGTGACAGAATAAGACTCTGTTTCCAAAAAAAAAAAAAAAAAAAAAAAGAAAAAGATCTGAGACCTGTATTTTAGATGAATTGAAATGGTAAGAATTAAGGGTGGAGAGAATGGTTAGGAAGCTACAAAATAAATCAAGTAAGAAATGAGGTTGAAACTAGGAGAGAGTGGCAACTTAAAGAAATTATGAAAGTGGAATGCATGAGATGTGTGAGCATGCAATGGTATGTTCATCATAGCACTATTCACAACAGCAAATACATGAAATCAACCTAGGTGCCATCAATGGTGGATTAGATAACAAAAATGTGGTACATATACACCATGGAATACTATTTCAGCCACAAAAGAATGAAATCATGTCTTTTGCAGCCACATGGATGCAGCTGGAAGCCATTATCTTAAGTGAATTAATGCAGAAACAGAAAATTGAATATTACATGTTTTCACTCATAAGTGGCAGCTAAATACTGGGTACTTGTGGATATGAAGATGACAATAATAGACACTGAGGACTAATAGAGTGGGGAGGAAGATAAAAAATGGGAGCAAGAATTGCAAAACTAACTGTTGGGCACTATGCTCAGTATCCGGGTGACAGGATCATTTGTATTCCAAACCTCAGCATCATACAATATACTCATGTAACAAAGCTGCACATTTACACCCTGAATCTAAAACAGGAGTTGAAATTAAAGAAAAAAGATATGCCAGACATGGTGGCTCAAGTGCTGTAATCCCAGCACTTTGGGAGGCTGAGGAGGGAGGATTGCTGGAGCCCAGGAGTTGGAGGACAGTCTGAACACATGGTGAACCCTTGTCTCTATAAAAATTATGATAATTAGCCGAGTTTGATGGTGCATGCCTGTAGTCCCAGCTACTCAGGAGATTGAAGCAGGAAGATCACCTGAGCCTGGGATATGGAGTCTGCAGTGAGGCATGATCACAACATTGCATTTTAGCCTGGGTGACAAAGCAAGACACTGTATAAAAAAAAGTGTGAGGTTTGAGAGAGAGAATAATTCAAATGTCTTATTTGTCTCCATCTCTATCTTCTACCAAGTGTCTACATAATATTTAATTTGTGTTTAAAGGATATCAGAGAAAACAACCCTATGAAGCTTTTGGTTTTATTTATTATAAGAATGCCAAGGATATTGTTTATATATTACATAGAATCTTTTCAGGATAACTCATTAAAGAAATTTCTCTGTAGTCTTGGTAGTAGGAGCACGTGTGCTTATACTGTACTGTTGTGTGGTTTTTCTTTGTATGGACAATGTAAACATGTAACTACTCATATTTATCTTTTTTCTTTGGCTGCTATAGAAATCTCAGAGCCACAAGTGTGCCCACATAATTTTACAACATGTACTTTGTGTACTAACTTTATTCTTGGCTCCATCTTAAGTTTTATTTTTAAATATTTTTTTCTTTGATCTCATTGTGCTTTCTACTTATTTTTAAAGTATTTATGTAACTTTACAGTTTTTTTAAATATTGCCTTACATCCTTTTAAGAACAATCTAGTGTATAAAGAATATATTGTAATCATATTAACTATTCTCATGTTTAAATTAAGCCCTCAATTTTTACCGTCTATGGCTCTATGAAGATCAAATAGAAAGGTAACTAGATTTGATAGAAAGTAAACTAATGTATGCCCTTAATGAAGATTCCTAAGGTTTGAAAATCCAGGATAAATGCATAGACCTCAAGAAAATCCAAGAAATAATACTCAGAAAAGGGTAAATATTAAAGATATGTTACCAAGTTAGTAAAAGCCAATAAAAGATCTTGTTCCATTATAAAAGACTATTTAAAAACACACATTTCAACATAACTTAATATAACATTCACCTTGATTTGGATATAATTTTAACCTGGAGTTATGTCTAAAAGATGTTTTCCAGGCTTGGGAAAAATCTCTTTGCTTGTGACCAAAATATTGATTAAGGAATATAACCCACTGTATTAGTCCATTCTCACTCTACTAATAAAGACATGCCCAAGACTGGGTAATTTATAAAGGAAAGAGGTTTAATTGACTCACAGTTCAGCATGACTGAGGAGGCCTCAGGAAACTTACAATCATGGTGGAAGGGGAAGCAAACATGTTCTTTTTCACATGGTGGCAGCTAGGAGAAGTGCCAAGCAAAAGTGGGGAAAATCCCCTTATAAAACCATCAGATCCCATGAGAACTCACTTACTATCACGGGAACAGTAGCATGGGGGTAACTGTCCCCATGATTCAATTACCTCCCACTGGGTCTCTCTCATATCACATGGGGATTATGGAAACTACAGTTTAAGGTGACATTTGGGTTCTGACATAGCCAAAGCATATCATTCTGCCTCTGGCCCCTTCCAAATCTCATGTCCTCATATTTCAAAACACAATCATGCCTTCCCAATAGTCTCCCAAAGTCTTAACTCATTCCAGCATTAACTCAAAAGTCTAAAAGTCTCATCTGAGACAAGGCAAGTCCCTTCCACCTATGAGCCTACATGATCAAAAGCAAGTTAGTTCCTTCCTAGATACAATGGGGGTACAGGCATTGGATAAATGCACCCATTCCAAATGGGGGAAATTGGCCAAAACAAAGGGGATACAGGCCACATGAAAGTCCAGAATTTAGCAGGACAGTCAAATCTTAAAAGCTCTGAAATTGTCTCCTTTGACTCCATGTCTCATATCCAGGTCACACTGATGCAAGAGGTGGGCTCCCACAGCCTTGGGAGGCTCTGCCCCTGTGGCTTTACAGGTTACAGTCTCCCTCCTGGCTGCTTTCACTGGCTGGCGTTGTGTCTGTGGCATTTCCAGGAGCATGGTGTAAGCTGTCAGTGGATCTACCATTTTGTGGCCTGGAGGACAGTGGCTCTTTTCTCACAGCTCCACTAGGCAGTGCCCCTGGTGGGGACTCTGTGTGTAGGCTCCAACCCCACGTTTCCTTTCTGCACTGCCCTAGCAGAGGTTCCCCATGAGGGCCCTACCCCTGCAGCAAACTTCTGCCTGGACATCCAAGTGTTTCCATACATCCTTGAAATCTAGTCAGAGGTTCCTAAATCTCAGTTCTTGACTTCTGGGCATGGACAGGCCCAATACCACGTGGAAGCTGCCAAAGCTTGGGGCTTGCACCCTCTGAAGCAATGGCCCATGTTGTATGTTGGCCCCTTTTAGCCACACCTAAAGTAGCTGGGATGCAAGGCTGCACACAACAAGGGGGGCCCTGAGTCCAGCCCATAAAGCCATTTTTCCATCCTAGGCCTCTGGATCTGTGATGGGAAGGGCCTCTGTGAAGGTCTCTCACATTCCCTGGAGACATTTTCCCCTTTGTCTTGGCAATTAACATTTGGTTCCTCATTACTTATGCAAATTTCTGCAGCAGGCTTGAATTTCTCCCCAGAAAATGAGTTCTTCTTTTCTACTGCATTGTCAGGCTGCAAATTTTCCAAACGTCTATGCTCTGTTTCCTCTTGAAATCTTTGCTGCTTAGAAATTTCTTCTGCCAGATACCCTAAATCATCTCTCTCAAGTTCAAAGTTCCACAGATCTCTAGAGCAGGGGCAAAATGCCACCAGTCTCTTTGCATAGCAGGAGTGACTTTTACTCCAGTTCCCAACAAGCTCTTCATCCCCAACTGAGGCCACCTCAGCCTGAATTTTAAATCACTGTCAACATTTTGGTCAAAACCATTCAACAAACCTCTAGGAAGTTCCAAACTATCCCACATCTTCCTGTCTTCTTCTGAGTCCTCTAAACTGTTCCAACCTCTGCCTGTTACCCACTTCCAAAGTTGCTTCCACATTCCCAGGTATCCTACAACAGTACCGCACTC
This sequence comes from Hylobates moloch, assembly GCF_009828535.3. Lineage (NCBI taxonomy): Eukaryota > Metazoa > Chordata > Mammalia > Primates > Hylobatidae > Hylobates > Hylobates moloch. Next base: position 72,523,144 of record NW_026652288.1, read on the forward strand.
TACCGATACCAATTTACTATATTAATCCATTCTCATGCTGCTAATAAGGACATACCCAAGACTGGGTAATTTATAAAGGAAAGAGATTTAATTGACTCACAGTTCAGCATGGCTAGGGAAGCTTCAGGAAACTTACAATCATGGGGGAAGGGGAAGCAAACACGTCCTTCTTCACATGGTGGCAGCTAGAAGTGCAGAGTGAAGGTGTGGAAAAGCCCCTTATAAAACTATCAGATCTCTTGAGAACTCACTCACTATTAGGAGAACAGCTGCCCCTATGATTCAGTTATTTCCCACTGTATTCCTCCCACAATATGTGGAAATTATGGGAACTACAATTTAAGATGAGATTTGCGTGGGGACACACCCAAACCATATCACCCACTGAATTCAAACATCTTACTAACAAGTGAATACTAATCTGGTAGTTTTATTTCTTGAATTTTCAATTATATGTGCTCATTCAATATCCTTTTTACATTTTAGAAATTCTGAAATTAGTATGAGATGCTTCCAGCCCTTGGAATAGAAAGGAATTAAGCCCTAGACTATGAAAAATGCATTCATGGTGAAATATTAAGCAGACTGAAATAATTGAACATGCAATCTTTGTTTATATAAGGAAGTTAATTTTACTTGCAAGGACTGGGAAAATAGTGTGATATTGTCTATTTTATTTGAAGTTAATATTTATAATATATTCTAATTTAGAGAAAAAAGTATTAGCCTGGGAGTCAGGCTTATATCTGATCTGCCACCGATTGGCCGAATGGCTTTCAGCAAATTGGTTAATTTCTCTTCAATTCATTTCCTTCGTACCCAAAATGGCATAGATGTCTTTGAACTAGACAATATCCAAAAACCCTTCCAATTCTAACACTGTATGATTTTCATCTCTATTATCCATATGTTGCAAAAAGATTCATGCTGGACAAGTCCTCTGTATGTATGAAGAGGTCCTTTTGGTTTGAGGCTTACTCTTTTAAGAGTTTCCTTTTGGTTTTACATTTGTCGCTTTGCTTTGTGCCTGCCTATTTTAAATTTGACTCTATCATTGGCAAGCTTCATAAAGTGAATGGAAATAGATCATGCTGAACAGAAGGAAGACTGATTAAAGAGAAAGATGAACAAAGCTGAAGAAGAATAAGAGGAATATATAGAAGCTTAGAAAATAGTTAATCAAGAGAGTAGAAAGATGGGATTGAGAACCGCGACCTCAAACATCTTTTGATTCGGGAGATACTTCAATATGCTGTGACATTTTACCACTGTATTTAGAATTAACTATATGGATAGATTTCTTCAGACCATTTCTATATGCCAAGGACCATGGGTCAAAGGTATTTGGATCACCTTATCCACCGTTTACTTATGTTGTGCCTTTTATTGACATCTGAATACAATGTGTCTGCTCTTAATTTATCCAGTCCATTTATAATCAAATCTATTGTTAAATTTTTAGAGCTCATTCCTTTGAAAGAAAAGTGATTTAAAAACTCTTTAGTTTCTGGGGCACATTCTCTCTTGTTTTTTCCTTGACCTCCCTGACTAATTTTCTTCTGGTTCCTTCTTATCTTTGGGATGGATTTCTAAATGTTTAAATGCCCCAGGACTCCCTTCTTAGGCCTCACGCTGTCTTTTGTATATTTTTCACTTGTTTTCTTTTTCTTTTTTAATAGAGACAGGGTCTCACTGTGTTGCTCAGGCTGGTTTTGACTTCCTGGCCTCAAGGGATCCTCCCGCCTTGGCCTCCCAAAGCACTTGGATTGCAGGTGTAAGCCACTGCACCTGGCCTATTGTACCTTTTTTCTGCACTGATCATTAGGTGGTCTCATTCAGTCCTGTTGTACTCCATACCGTCTATATGCTAAAAAACTCTCAATGACCAGAACTCCAGTACAGATATTGTCAGGGAAACCTGCTAGTAATACAAAGCTGATTTATTAAACTTGATGACAAGGGAGAACTTTTTACCTTTAGGAGAACTAGCAGTCTCTCACAAGGGAGACTTAAGGAGGGATGCTTACAGGGCTTTTATGGCTAGAGTTAGTCATATGATAGTTTTAACATGGAAGTAAGTAAGTTTGTCTGGGCAGGGATTGGTCAGAATTGGATGAGTTGTTATTCAGTGCCACTTTGTTAGAAAGGCCTCCTTTGATTACTTGGATTACCTTGATACAACAGAACAACTCCACTGCAACTTTCTACCCACTGAAACTGCTTGAAGATTAACTCTCACCACTTGACATATTTTACATAGATTTATTTATTTATTTTTTGTTGGATTCCTCCTGTAAAGCTTCAAGAGGCAGGGCTCTGGTCTAGCACTTAGAACAAAACCAAACACATAACAGGCATTCAATACACACTTGGAGAAGAAATGAATAAATGATACTCCTAATTAATGCTAGCTGTAATTACTACTTTTAACTCTTAATTCTTTAGTAATTATTTCCCAGCTTAAATTTGTGATTATAGTTGAAGCCACTTCAAGGACTACAGTCAGTTGGTTCCTAGCAGGGGCTCATCTGTGTGAGGACCAACCTGTTTGTTTATGTCTGGGAATCTCCTCTTTCAGATGGTGATAGTTCCAGGTGACCAGTCCAAGGCAGTGGTTAGTGGACATGAGGGATGTGATCTCTTGTTTTACTTCACTTTTTTTTTTTTTTACTTTTATAAGACTCAGTATAAAGGGAAGCAAATGGAATTCTTTTTTATCTTCTAATTTTCTTTTCCTTTCTCATTTCTCATTTTCCTCCTGCTCCCAACTAACCTCCTCTTTCTTTTTTTTTTTAATGAGGGAGATTGTTAGGTTTGCACTTTACTTAACCATTGAAAAATGATTTTATCTAATTTTATTACAGTAGAAAAAAACTGATCTTGACTTCTGCAAAACCTTTACAGAACTTTCTCAAAGCTGTGCTTCACAGTCAATACTTAAACTTACAACAAGTTTTAATGTATGTAAACAATGGAGTGTGCAACATGAGTGCTCCAATTTGGGAATGAACCACAGGTTTGAGAATACATTTCATTCTATGTGGGGTATCCACTTGTGATTTGTACTTGTTTCCTGAATTAGAATTTGGAATCAGATGAGATGACAGCTGGAATTGTACTTGAAGCAGTGAAGAAGCTAAGGAAGTGCATACTACTTTTTGTTTGTTTGTTTTAGTAAATTTTCTTTTTTAATTTGTATCACTGTAATACATGCACTGGTTGAAACTTTTTTTTTTAAGTACTGAGAGGCTTATAATGTTTAAAATAGAAACAGCACCAATCCCTGCTATATTTTCCATTCTTTGGCCAAGTCTCGGTCTCAAAGGATAATTGCTTTGAACATCAAAGTTTTTTTCTAGTATTTAACTTTACGTTTACAAATAATATGTTTATATTGCTATTTCTTGATGCATAAAGTCTAGATTTTATCTATTGACATCATGTTATGGAGGGTGAGCATTTAGCTATCCTCCATCACTCATCCAAATCTCTTCCCTTATCCTTCTAATATATACTATAGTGAAACAATAATTTTTATTACTATAACTGCACATATCATTCTCTGAGAAAATAAGTAATATATTACAATTGTATTTCCTTTCTTAAAGAACGTTTGCTTTTCCTGAGGTTAACAATTTACCTCTAGTTAATTTATTTCTTTTCCTATACTTGCCAATTATCCAATTTTGTTTTTGATAGCTATCCTTAATTTTTCAGGGTTTTATCACATGTCCCATTAGGGTCATGGAACTGGATAATTCTAAGCAGCACCATTCACTCTGAAATTGTATAACTAGTGGTCTTGTAAACCCATCAATAGTATTTTCCAATCCCTATTTGTATTTCCATATAAATTTTAGAATCAGCTTATCAATTTCTACCAATAAAAGGGACAAGAATTTTGTTTAGGATTGCATTAATTCTACATGTCAGTTTTAAGAGAACTGACATCTTAATATTTAGTCTTCCAATCCATGAACAAGGTATGTTTCTCTATTAATTATGTGTTATTTAATTTCTCATGGTATAGTATTGTAGTTTCAGTGTAGAGGTCTTGCACATCTTTTTTCAGATTTATCTCTAATGCTACTTAAACAGTATTATTTTATAATTTCAGTGTCTAATTTTTTGATGCTAGTATATAAAAATAAAACTAATTTTTTCTGTATTCATCTGGTACCCTGCAACTTGCTAAACTCACTTTTTATAAATAGTTACAGCATTTTTATAGATGTCATTGTTTTATATATAGATCATGATACCTATGAATAAACAGATTTAATTTTTCATTTCTAATTTACATCTCTTTTATTTATCTTTCTCACCTTATTTCTGACTTCACTGCACTGTGTTGTACAGTAAGATGAGCAGGAATAGTGAGAGTGAACATCCTTGTGTTTTTTCTAATTTTAGGGATAAAACATTCAGTTTTTTGTCATTAGGTATTTCTTAATGTTATTAATAGGCTTTTTATAAACACAATATATCAAATTGAGGATGTTTCCTTCTATTCCTACTATGCTATAATTTTTATGATACATAGGTGTTGGATTTTTGCCAAATCTTTTTTCTATGTTTATTGAAATTATTGTTTTTCTTCTCTGTGGTTACTGAAATTATGGTTTTTCTTAGTTCTTAATATGAAATTAAATTGTTTGACTTTTGAATGTTAAACTAACCTTATATTTTGGTGTAAACCCTACTTCTTCATGATGAATTTGCCTTTTTATATATGATGACTCCATCTACTAAAACCTCGCTTAGAGTTTGTGCATCTATTTTCGTGAGGAATTGTAGTTTTCTTTTCTTGTAATGTCTTTATTAGATTTCAAGATCACAGTATTGATGACCTCATAGAATAAATTGAGAAGTAGTTCTTTCTTTTTAATTTTCAAGAAAATTTTGCAGAATTCATATATTTCTTAATAGTTACTTAAGTATGCCTTCAAGTTCATTATTTTACCAGTGAAGTAATTTGGATCTGGAGTTGTCGTAAGAAATTTTTTTTTTTTTTACTACAAATTAAGTTTCTTTAATGGATTGAAGACTACTGACATTATCTAGTACTTCTTGGATGATCTTTGGTAATTTGTGCTATTCAAGAAATTTTTCTGTTCCATCTAAGTTTTTGAATTTACTGACATAAAGTTATTCATAATATTCCATTGTTATTTTCTCTGATATTGGTCATTTGTCTCTTATCTCTTTGTCCTGATCAGTCTGGATAGAGATTTATGAATTTTATTGATATTAAAGTTCATTTCCTATAGGTGGTATATATTGGGTCTTGCTTTCTCTAACCATTGTGACAACCTTGCCTTTTAATTGGTAGTCTTTACACTATTTGTATTTAATGTGATTATTGATATGGTTAGATTTAAAACAGTCATTATTTGTTTTCTGTTGCCTCATTTGTTTTTTGTTCTCTTTTTCCTTCTTTTTATTACTTCTTTTGGATTATCTTTTATGACTCTATTTTACCCCCTTTGTTGGCTTATTAGTTATAAATCCTTTTTTATTTTAATGCTTGCTTGTTGCTATGGTATTCTTTGTCACAGCATACTGTGAAGTGATAATGCACTCCTTTATGTATAGTATGAGAACCTCAACATAGTATCCTATTTCTTTCCTCTGGCCTTCCTGCTATTTTTGTCATATATTTTACTGTTACATTTATTAGAAACTTCATAATACAGTGCTGTATTTTTTACACATTTGATTATCTTTAAAAGAGATTTAAGTAATATAAGTAAGTCCTGTATGTTTACCCATATAGTTAACATTCTGTGTGTTTTTTATTATTTTGTATAGATCCAGTTTCCATCTAGTATCATTTCCCTCTGACTGAAAGAATTCCTTTAATTTTTGTTTGTAATATGTGTTTAACAGTAATGAATTTATTCAGCTTTTGCATGTCTAACAGCACTCTTGTTTTGCCTTCAATTTTGAAAGCTAGTTTTTCTGAGTATCACTTGGTCTCCTAGCACCCACTTTTGCCTATTAAGGAATCTGATTCCATTCTGATTCTTGTTGAGTTTACCTCCAGAAGCTTTTAGAATCATCTCTTTACCTCTGATGACTGGATATTTCATCAATTATTTCAGAGTAATGGGTTTTGGTGTTTATCTTTCCGTGGGGAAAATTTCCTGGCCCTTTCCATCTAGAACCTAGTAACCTTTATTTCTGAGAAAGTTTATATTTCTTCAACAATTTTCACTCTTTTACTATCTATGTTTCTTTTTTTCCTAAAAGTGCTAATTTTTAATTTACATTTAATTTAATTACATTTTTATGTTGATTTCCTTGATTGGCTTTCTGTGACATAACTTTGAATCTCTGTGACTTAACATTTTCCTCTTGTGTTTGTGGTTATTTCGTTTTAATTTCCAGGTGATCTCTTAAACTTTATAGTCCTACTTATTATGGGCATTTTTTGTTATCATAGTTTTAATGTTCCAGAGTTCTTTCTGATTTTTTTCTTTTCCTTTTAAACATTGTTTTCTCATTTTTTAAATGTAATCTTGTTTTTCTATTTCAATGTATTCCATTGTATTTTATTTTATTTTTTTTTCAGAGTCTCGCTCTGTTGCCCAGGCTGGAGTGCAATGCACGACCTTTGGCTCACTGCAACCTCCACCTCCTGGGTTCAAGCAATTCTCCTGCTTTAGCCTCCCGAGTAGCTGGGAGTACAGATGCCCACCACCATGACTGGCTAAGTTCTATATTTTTAGTAGAGACGGGGTTTCACCATATTGGCCAGGCTGGTCTTTTGGCCAGGTGGTATATTTTACTTTTAGAACTTCTATTTTCTCACTGTCTGTTTTATCTGCATGGATTTTTTCTGTTTGTTTTGTTTGGGTGTCTTTCTTCGGTTATTAGTGGTTCTTGCTTGGATGTCCTTTTAGATTGCAGTGGGGCACTATAAAGTGGAATGTGTTACCCACTGAGCATTTGAGAAGCATTGCCTTCACTGCAGGGTGCTTTTCAAAAAACTAATTTACTTTATCGGAGAACTCCTAATTGTTAATATGGAAAGATATATTTATGTGTTTTCTTTAAGGTCAATTTTCTTTCCTGTGAAAAATAGCCTGGATATAGGAGTTTTGGGAAGCAGGAAGAAATAGTGGGGCTCCCATCATTTGCATACAGACTTCTTTTAAATCTCATGTTTCATCTTGCCCTTTACTGCACAAGATGTCTTTGAGTCCCAAACCACTTCCTTTTTATTTGTCCTGAGAATAAGGCTGCTAACTCTTATCTGAGGTGGGGTATGCAAGTCACTCTGTGTGCGGGAGATGTCATCCGGCCCCATGTGATGGCAAGAGACTCTGGGGGTTTGTCTGTTCCGTATATAGGTGTCAACTAATCCTGCATTTTAGCTCCTGGTCTCACTCCACTTTTCTGTGGTATCTGCCATCAACATCAGTACTCTCTCAGGAGCAAATATGCTTGCTTCTTGGAGATATCTCCTGTAGGTACTTTAGATTGTAGCGTTTTCTACTCTACTAAATCGGTTACTATTCTTCCATTCTATTAAACATTTTTGTCTGCTGTCATTTACACTTCTGTTCTAATTGCTCATGTGGGTTCATACTTTTTTTATTTCAAACTTTACTACGCATGGAATCATCTAGAGGATTTGTTCCTATCAAGCCTTCACTGGAGGTTTGTTTTTGTTTTTAAACTTTACTATATTCAAGTTAAGCTTAAAATTGCCCCAAAGACTTCTGGCTGCATTTAAAAGAGATTTAGAGAAGGGGCAGGGAAAGTTTTTGCACAGCACATGTGAGTGCTGCGCAATGCACTTCATCCTCCCTTGATGTAAAGTCGCTTTTTCTCCATTTTAAGGGTGAGGAAACAAAGGTTTATAACATTAAGAAATTTCTCCAGGCCATAAAAAAAGAATCCAGGTTTATATGTGTTGCAATTTTGTGCTTTTTATCCTACACACCAGTGCATCTCAACACATAAGACAACCAATCACTTCCGTTTGTCTGGGGACTGTTCTGGTTTGGTACTGAAGTCCTGCATCCCTGGGACGACTCAGTGCCAGGCAAAATAGGATGGTTCTGGTTGCACACTAAAACCGCCAGAGAAGTTTTCAAAAATACAAATACCTTGGTCTTGTTTTCATGAGAATCTGGTTTAATGATTTTTTTAAAAGTCAGAATGATGTGATTCTAATGAGCAGCTAGAGTTGTAAACCACTGCCTTATATGTGCTGCTGTGAAGAAAGTCAACAGCTTGGATTCCATTATCTTTTAATCCTTACGTGGTATGTAAACCACTAGGTCTGGCGGTTATTGGTACACACAATATAACAAAGGTGTAGTCTATAGATTGAGGTTATTGGTCAAGCTGGCCTGCTGCCTGTTTTTGTAAATAAAATTTTATTGGAATATAATCATGCCCATCATTTACATATTGTAAACGGCTGCTTTCTCCCTGTTGCTGTAACTGCAACAGTTTGATACTAGAGTAGTTTGAGTAGTTTGATACTAGAAGGTCCACAAATCCTGAAATATTTACACACTGGTCTTTTATATAAAATTTTTTTCTGACTCCTGCTGCAGACCCTAATACAAATAAAAACCAAAACCAAAAGAAATAAAGCCGCCATACTAGAAGTGCCACTGGGCACTTAAGGGAAAGGAGTTTTTCTTGAATCAACCTAGTTCTCAGGCCTGAGGAGGAAAATAAGTTGTGAAAGGTACTGTTTGCCTTTCCAACTTTAATGTGCGTGCATATGACGTAAGGACCTCGTTAAAACACAGTTTCTGACTCAGTAGTGTGAATGGGGCCAGAATGCTGCATTTCTAACACTCTCCCAGATGGTGCCAATGTTCCTCATCCACAGACCACAGTTGAATTAGCAAGTCTGTAAACCTCAGGCTACTCATCACAGTGCAGAGTGATTTCACCTAAAGGCACAACAGCAGCTGATTGCCACAATACAAACAAGAGCCGCCACTTACTGACAGCAGCTGTGTGCTAGGTTAAGTCAAATGAGGAAGAACACCTTCAGTGTGGGGGAGAAATGGGTCTTTAACGTCACCTTAGACCAGTGGCTCTCAAAGTATATAACAGCAGCATCAACATCAGCATTACCTGGGAACGTGTTGGAGATGTGAATTCTTGGGTTCCACTTCAGACAACGAATCAGAAATTCTGAGGTGAGGCACTCTAAGTTTTAATAAACCCTCCATATGATTCCATGCATAGTAAAGTTTGAGAATCACTGTGTTGGAAGTTAAAGGTTTTAGACTGAAATTGCTCATGCAGCTATGAGGATAGCACAAACTTACAAAGGTGGCTAACTTTGTATCTAACTCTGGGAAGAGGCTGTGAAATCCTGGGAAGGCACAGGTACTGTGTTCAAGGTGTAGATAAACTGAATAATGAAACATTTCTCAATCTGCCAGAGATGGTTTCACTCTGACTCTGTGGAAGGGCAACAGGATCAGGTGTGCCACATAGGCCTGAGGTACGAGTAAAAAATGTTTTACGTGGAGAAAAAAGTGAAAGAAAAAAAAGCCAGCAGGGTATTTAATTTTGTAATTGAATTCATTTCTTTTGTTGATTTTGCTCTAAGTTGATATTATTTCCTCTATATTTTAGAAAATTAAACTATAAAATAAGCATGTTCATAATCGAAAAATTAGAAATAAAAATAATATTTTTATTAGAATAAGAATGGTAAATTAAAATTACCTATAATCATACTTAATGCCAAAGTAATGTATGAGTGTGTCTAATTTTCTAAACCCTAACACTGTTTATTACATATTTTGAAAACAAATTTAATAAATAAAAATGGTATCTAATAATTTTCACTGGCATTATTTTCAACATTGCAATACTGTTTATAAAAGCAATGTGTGCCCATTAAAAAAATCAAATCATTCAGAGGAATATGACATTAAAAGGTAAATTAGCTAAAATTTTGCTTTAAAAACCTTACAATAGTTTTTAATTTTTTAATTATGTATTTTATTTTATTTTCAGTCCCATTCAGGTACAACTGACAAATAAAAATTGTATGTATTTGTGGTATACAGTGAAATATTTTGATGTACTATACATTGGAAACAATTACCAAAATCAAGCTAATTAACGTATCCATCACCTAACATGGTTGCCTTTCTTAGTTGTGAGAACATTTAAGATTTACTCTTAGTAAATTTCAAGTATACAATACAGTATTATTATGTATTGCTATACATTAAGTCTCCAGAATTAATTCATTCTGCATAACTGAAACTTGGAACCCCTTGACCAACATCTTTCTATTTCTTCAACACCCCATTCCTTGCAAACCATTTTATTTCCAGCTTCTATAAGTTTGACTTTTTTAGATTTCACACATAAGTGAGATTATACAGTGTTTATCTTTCTGTGCCTGGCTTATTTCACTTAGCAGAAGGTCCTGTTAACTTAAAAGAGAGAGAATCTCTAGAGAAAAGATGTTTATTTGGGAAGGAAGCATTGCAATGGGAACTTGCCATAGTTAGTCAATGTATTAGTCCGTTTTCACACTGCTACAAAGAACTACCAGAGACTGGGTAATTTATGAAGAAAAGAGGTTTAATTGACTCATAATTCTGCAGGCTGTACAGAAAGCATGACTGGGACACCTCAGGAAACTTACAGTCGTGGTGGGAGGCAAAGGGGAAGCAAACACCTTCTTCATATGGTGACAGGAGAGAGAGACCTAAGGGGGAAGTGCCACACACTTTTAAACCATCAGATCCTATGAGAACTCACTATCATAAGAACAGCAAGGGGGAAATCTGCCCCCATGACCCAATTACCTCCCACCAGGCCCCTCCTCCAATCCAACATGAGATTTCTGCAGGGACACAAATTCAAACCATATCAGTAAACTGTCTGCATATTCAGAGAGATAAAGGAATAAAAAGGTTTTTAATGGAAAAAATGAAGAGAATTACATTATTGTTTTGAAATACTTACCCTTGGCTACAAAGATCAGTAATAAGGATGATGCCAGTTTGAGGTTGGACAGGCAGTTGCTTGGCAGATGTACTTGCAGAAGTATTTTTGTGTGTGAGGTTTCAATGTGTGTTGTACAAGGTTGTGGTTTTTGTAATCATTTTTGTTATTAGGCATGTAAGTATAATATCTCTCCCTTCATGGCATTCCCTGGCTCTATTTGTCAGGGTTTTCTTAATATTAGTGATTCAATTTTGTCTCTGACAACTTTCACAGTCCTCCAGGTTCACCCATGTTGTCAAAAAATGACAGAATATCTTTCTTTATTAAGGTTTATTAATATTACACTCTTTGTCTTTGTGTGTGTGTGTATTATACACCCCACATTTTCTTTATTCATTCATCCATTAATGGATATTTAGATTGATTAAATATTGTGGCTATTGTGAATAAAGCTGCAGTTAACATAGGAATGTAGATATCTCTTTGAGATACTGATTTTATTTCCTTTGAATATATATACCCAGAAGTGTGATTGCTGGATCTTACAGTAGTTCTATTTTTAATTTTGGAGGAATCTTCATCCTGTTTTCCATAATGACTAATATACTAATTTACATTTCCACCAACAGCATACAATGGTTCCCTTTTCATCATATGCTTACCAACCTTTGCTCCGTTTTCTCTTTCTGTAATAGCCATTATAACCAATGTGAGGTGATATCTCATTGTAGTTTGAATTGCATATCTCTGATGATAATAATGTTGAGCTTTTTTTTTTTTTTTTTTTTTTTTTTTTTTAAATAGAGATGGGGTTTCACCATGCTGGCCAGGCTGTCTTGAACTCCTGACCTCAAGCGATCTTCCCGCCTCAGCCTCTCAAAGTGCTGGGATTATAGATGTGAACCACCATGCCCTGCTGATGTTGAGCATTTTTTTTTTATTATTATACTTTAAGTTCTAGGGTACATGAGCAGAATGTGCAGGTTTGTTACGTATGTATACATGTGCCATGTTGGTGTGCTGCACCCATTAACTCGTCATTTACATTAGGTATATCTCCTAATGCTATCCCTCTCCTCTCCCCCTCCTTCTCCCCTCCCCCCTCCCCCTCCCTCTCCCTCTCCCCTCCCCTCCCCTCCCCCCTCCCCCTCCCATCCCCCCTCTCTCCCCCTCCCCCTCCCATCCCCCCTTCTCCCCCCTCCTCCCTCCCTCTCCCACCCCCTCCCCCTCCCCCTCCCCCCCTCTCTGTCTAGGAAAAGCAAGGTGTGTGATGATCCTCTTCCTGTGTCCAAGTGTTCTCATTGTTCAGTTCCCACCTGTGAGTGAGAACATGCGGTGTTTGTTTTTTTGTCCTTGCGATAGTTTGCTGAGAATGATGGTTTCCAGTTTCATCCATGTCCCTACAAAGGACATGAACTCATCCTTTTTTATGGCTGCATAGTATTCCAGGAAACAACAGGCGCTGGAGATGATTGGAGAAATAGGAACACTTTTACACTGTTGGTGGCACTGTAAACTAGTTCAACCATTGTGGAAGACAGTGTGGCAATTCCTCAAGGATCTAGAACTAGAAATACCATTTGACCCAGCCATCCCATTACTGGGTATATACCCAAAGGATGTTGAGCATTTTTAAATAAACCTGTTGGCTATTTGCATTTCTTCTTTGAAAAATGTCTGTTCAGATCCTTTACCCATTTTTAAATTGGGTTATTTGGGTTTTTTTTTTTGCCAGTGAATTCAGTTCCTTATATATTTTAGATATTAACCACTTATCAGATGTATGGTTTGCAGATATTTTCTTCCATTCCATAAGTTGTCTTTTCACTCTGTTGATTGTTTTCATTGTTGTACAAAAGCTCTTTCGTTTGATGCAATCACATTTTTCTATTTTTGCTTTGTTGCTAGTGCTATTGGATGTAGCCAAAAAGTGATTGCTCAGACCAATGCCAAGAAGCTTTTTTCCTGTTTTCTTCTTATAGTTTTACTGTTTTAGGTCTTATGTTTAAGTCCTTAACTCATTTTGACTTAGTTTTGTATATGGTATAAGATAAAACTCCATTTCATTCTTCTACATGTGGATATCTAGTTTTGCCAACAACATTATTGAAGAGGCTTTTCTTTCACCATTATGTATTCTATCAATTTGGTGTATATAGACTATTGAATGCATGGATACTTCTTCAGATAAGTAGACTAATTATTTTGTAGTGTGCTTTATTTTAGCCAATAACTTTTTGATCAGACAGACCTGAATTTGAGTAGTTGTGACATTCATTGGCTGGCTACATTTGGAAAAGTTATGTAAATCATCTAATCCTCTGTAAAATGCACCATAAAGTGTTTAGCACTGTGTATGGTTTGTAATAAGAATTTGACAAATATTATCCACTGAACACTTATGATTACCTATTATTGTCCAGAGAACATCTTTGAACAATAGCTCAATTTTTTTAGTATGTATTCCAAGCAGTAGAACATCTATATATATTTGCTCAATGTTGTTTCCATTATACACTCAAAGGTATAGCACAGCATTTTAACATTTTAATACATGTTGGTAGATTTTTTTTGTTAGAGATTAACATTAATTTATATCCTCATAATCTATACGTATTTTGCCACCCTGATACCAATATTGGATGTTTTCCTATGTTTTACATCTTTGGCAATCAAGTAGTTAAAAATGATTTATCATAGTTATTTTAATTTGCATTCTTAAAATGTTTGTATTTCTTCTTTTCTAAATGTCTGTTTAGAACTCTATTCATTTGATAATCCTTTATTAGTGTGAGAGTTGTTTAAATGGACAATGTTAAAAACATATACACATACATTATATACATATATATATCCCATGTCTTATATATGTCCATTTCATATATATATATATATATATGAGACATGGGATAGTCCCCTATGTGTATATATATATATACACACACATATAGATAGTCCCATAATAACATAAAAGTTAGAAAGAATGCATGTCAAAAAATACAAAGGCAAAAGACAAACCGGTGACATAGGAGATATGTATGTATATAAATGTGTGTGCCAAAAAAATTGAACTATTTTTAAGTGTTTTCTTTAAGGTTTGGTATTCTGTTTTCTGTAACTTTTTACTATAGAGACACATTTATGGTGATGTTTTGATAAATAATTTTTTATTTATGAGAATAGTCTAATTTCCTAGAATTTTAAGTTTAGCCTGAGGAAGAAACTTGGTTTTTATTTATTTACTACCAGCAGGACATACAAAGCAGTGAAGCTGATGCTTTCAAATTATGAGATCCTTAAAGTTCTACTGGAGCTCTGAGGTGGGTTGCTTGACAGATTTAACTTGGCAAATCTCACAGAAGCTTATAAGCAACCAGTATGTCTTTCAGAATTCAGGACATACCATTTCCTGATTTCAAGAACACTTAATCTAAGAGTATTTAGAAAACTCTTTACTGTAAGGAAACATGGATTTGTTTCCTTACAGAATCTGGCTGCCTCCAGGTGAAATACTATAGTTATATTAAATGGGGCTGTGATGCTGAAATGGTGCAGTCAAAGAAAGATGCCTTGATCTTCACCACCAATTGCAAGGCAAGAGATTAAAAGTGAAATACACCACTGCAGGTCTGATTAAGAGTGAGATGACATTTATCTACGCCACAGGTTTTATCTGTCATCTTTCATTGACCAAGTGATGATGCTGCAAATGAAAATGTTTGGGGCCACTGTAAGGATAGGCTCTTTTGTAGAAACCATTCTTTGAACAGTATGATTGTACTTGCTTTAACCTTGGTGGTTTCTTACTATTACTTTGTTCATAAAGGTATTTGACAGGATGGTCTTAGTTATTTAAAGTTACCTTAGCACCATCTCATTAAACTTTTTCTTTCACTGCTGTTCAAACTTTTTTTTCAGGAATGTCTTGATATAGAATTCTGGAGGACAATCTTATCTATTTACTAGATGATTCAATAAAAAATAATATATAATTTCCTGAATTCCTACTAAAATTTGAACACCTGCTGCTTACCATTTGACATTTTCTCCAACATGAGCATTATTAAGTTTCTGTTAAGTTTTAAGTGTTTTCATGTGATCCACAGATAGCCTTGAATGCTGATAAATTGCTTATATGTGCACTGAAAACTTGCAAGAAAAGCAAATCAAAGTAAACAGTATTTCTCTTGTCAATTGAGATGCACGAAAATCCTTGACAATAGTTTCAGTGTACAAGGAAACAAAAATAACTGAAATCATGGCTAAGCAAAATCTACTAATAAGAACACTGAGTTTAGTACTGATAAAAATTATCACTTGTAGTACTTATAGCTTACAAGTTATTAAAGGCAAACCATTATCTTTTATTATCCACTCAAAACTTATCTATTCAATATACTGCATTAGAGTTTGTGGTAAGAGTGGATATATTTTATAGTTTCATAAATTCTTCTGGTTTTATTTGTCAATATTTACTTTTTTGACATACAATATTTTTATTAGCCTAGTGCAGTTAGCTTTCAATAGGGTTCCTAAATTATAATCTGTGCTGCAATAAAAAGTAAGAGTTTATTGTTCTTTTCTATGCTCTCTATTAAGTTTATTCAACATTTTGGTATATGGCATCTACATATTCCTTGAAAAAAACTTCACGCACACCATTGCTAGTGAATATAATCTTGTGATTTATAACAACCTTTTTGTGCTTGATATATAATTTGCCATCGTAGGTTATTTATTTACATTTGTGAAACAGCCAACATTATCTCTCATAATTTACTAACTAGGAATTATAAATTTATACAGGAGGAAAAACTTACCTCTTTAACAATGACTACAATGAATTAGATCAGTGAGTCAGCCAACTATGGTCTACAGCCAAATCTAGCCCAATGCCTGTTTTTGTAAAGTTGTATGGGAACACAGCTGCACTCATTCGTTTATGTATTGTCTATGGTTGTTTTTACACTGCTTTGGAAGAACTGGGTAGCTGTGATAAAGTGAAAACATATTTATTCTCTGGACCTGCAGGGAAAAGTTTACCAAGTCCCTGAGTTGGATGACTTTTTTAGAGTAAAAAAAATTAACAATCATATTTTTATCACGAAATATTTCTTCAAACAAAAATATTAGGAATTTACCCAAATATATAAAACAAAATTATTTTAAAAATGAATATCAGAAGCAACCATTTAAGATCTTATCAAGTCGAATACCATAAACTCCTTATCACCTCTAAAAAGCTCAAATGGATTCTCATGGGAGTATTAGAGTTCAGTGGCCAGAGTCAGCAGGGAGATTTTCACCATAACTACCCAGGGCAAGTCTGGTGTCTTCCTTGAACCTCCAGATTGACTTTGACATCTGGAAAGGCCATTTATCTCACCTTAATTATCAATAAAAAATAGACAAACTTTTTAGACCTCAGGCAACTTACTGACTGTAAGCAGGTTATGCTGATTTATTTTGGCCAAAAATTGTGTGTGCAGATCAACCACCATAACTCTAAAATAATAATTTATGGTATTATCTATATATTAGGTCTCATTATTCAATCACGTAACTGAATAATTTGCAATTAATTCATATTCAGAGATTTGCCATGGATGTTCTTTGCTTAAAATTTGATAGACTATTTAGAGTTGAGTCTAATGGACCTGGTTGGGTCTTTAACTGGGATAGGTTTGTCACCAGTCATGAGCTTCAAGATAAATATGACACTTCTTTTTTGGAGCATCAAATTTTCTTGAAAAAAAGTAAATAATTAAATGTATTATAAAATTGTATACTTAGTAAATGTAATTAATATAAAAGTATGTGTATGTGCATATATATATATGTGTGCATATAAATATATAATAGAAAGAAAAAGAGAAAATAACTGGAAAAATATTAACAAGTGCTATATCTAGGTCATGGATTCTCAACTGGGACAATATCACCTTTAAGAGGGTGAAAATTTGTTCTTAGGAAACCAAAAACTTACTCTTTTATGTATTAAATGTAAGTACACATAGAGTGCACAGATATATAGTGTATCTGTAGTATTAAAACTTGTGTGGGGGTTTGCAGTTAGGAAAAAGCATTTAAAAAGGCTTCTTAGGAGGGTGTTATTTTAAACTAAAGGCTGAGAAACACTGATCTGAGTGAAGGGTATAGTCATTTTTATTGTACTATTCTGGCAAGTTTTCTGAAGGTTTAAAAGGAGTTTCTGATCATGATGAAACTATATTTTCATTCTCTTTCTTCACTGGATAGTACTGAATAGTACCAAATAATCTAGGTATTACCAACTATATGTAAACATTAGAAGTGGTTTTATTATAAGCTAAAAGAGTGAACCTTATTTTTGGCCAATCTGGTTGCTAGTTGCTTTGATAGCCCAGAGAGAAGGAAAATGACATGAGAGCAAGAACAAGGAACTGGGGATGGAGCCTGATGTCAGGACGTTTTTCTTTTAGAGACCCGGTTGTTATACATTTATGAGTTCTCCACTACCTAAAATATCTTTGGTAAATTCTGGACTTTTCTTCTTTGTGATTGACTTGATATTTATCAGTGAAAAAAAAAAACTGTTATTACTTCTAGTCTCATATTTGTAAATGTATTTTTAAAATATAGTCATATCAAGTAGGAGAAAAATTGGATGCTAAATCCAACATGCGATACCTTGTTCAACAATTTAGCCTGCTTTCTAAAGTTGATACACATGACTTTGTAGAACTATTGGGAAGGCATGCTTGTTCTCTTTGTACACTAGACTTTCTTCGAACAAAATGCTTTAGAAGAACAGGTATACATTGAATAAGGAAACCACCTAAAATTCAAATTTGTAAGAATTGTGCATGAAATCAGTCTTGTTTTCATGTACACACACACACACAAATAAAATAGCCTTCTTTTGGGGGCCAATGTTAGTTTCATATTGCTGCTGTAACAAACTGTTATTAACTCAGTGGCTTAAAACAATAAATGTATTATCCTATAGTATGAAGTTAAAAAGTGCAATATCAGTCTCTTTGGGCTAAATTCAGTTGTTGGTAGGTCTACATTCCCTCTGGGGGCTCTTGAGGAGAATCACTTTTCTTGCCTTCTTCAGCTTTTAGAGGTCACATACATTCCTTGGCTTGTGGCCCCTTCCTCCATATTGAAAGCCAGTTGTGTAGTGCTTTCAAATATGTCTCTGACCTTTGCTTCTATCCTCCTCACATATCCTTCTCTGACCAACTCTCCTGCCTTGCTCTTTCCCTTTAAAAGGGCATTTGGAATTACACTGTGCCCACCCAGATAATCCAGGATAACCTCCCCATCTCACGAACCTTAATTCCAGCAATAAAGTTTCTTTTACCATGTAAGGTGACAGGTTCACAGGTTCTGGATAATGGATGTTGATACTGGCTAGTGAGTCAATTAAACCTCTTTCCTTTATAAATTACCTAGTCTCAGGCATTTCTTTATAGCAGTGTGAGAATGAACTGATACCCTAATACAGTAAATTGGTACCAAGGTAGTGTAGTACTGCTATAAAGTTACTTGAAAATGTGAAATTGACTTTGCAACTGGGTGAGAGGTAGAGGTTGGAACAGTTCAGAGGGCTCAGAAGACAGAAAGATGTGGGAAAGTTTGGAACTTCCTAGAGACTTGTTGAATGGTTTTGACCAAAATACAAATAATGATGTGGACAATGAAGTCCAGGCCAAGGTGGTCTCAGATGGAGATAAGGAATTTCTTGGGAACTGGAGCAAAGATCACTCTTGCTATACTTTAGCAAAGAGACCAGCGGCATTTTGCCCCTGTCCTAGAGATTGGTGGAAATTTGAATTTGAGAGAGATGATTTAGGCTATCTGGGGGAAGAAATTTCTAAGCAGCAAGCATTTAAGAGGTGACTTGGGTGCTCTTAAAAGCATTCAGTTTTATGTATTCACAAAGAGATGGCTTGGAATTTGAACTTATGTTTCAAAGGGAAGCAGAGCATAAAAGTTTGGAAAATTTGCAGCCTAACAATGCAGTAGGAAAGAAAAACCCATTTTCTGAAGAGAAATTCAAACTGGCTGCAGAAATTTGCACAAGTAATGAGGAGCCAAATGTTAATCACCAAGACAATGGGAAAATGTCTACAAGGCATGTCAAAGGCTTCAGAGCAGCCCTTCCCATCACGGGAATGGAGGTCTAGGAAGAAAAAGTGGTTTGTGGGCCAGGCCCTGGGCCCCACTGCTGCTCTGTGCAGCCTCCAGACTTGGTGTCCTCTGTCCCAGCTATGGCTAAAAAGGGCCACTGTACAGCTCAGGTCATTGCTTCAGAGGATACAAGCTCCAAGCCTTGGTGGCTTACATGTGATGTTGGGCCTGTGAGTGCACAGAAGTCAACAACTGAGGTTTGAGAACTTTTGCCCAGATTTCAGAGGATGATGTATGGAAAGGTCTGCATGTCCAGGCAGAAGTTTTCTGCAGGGGCAGAACCCTCACGGAGAACTTCTGCTAGGGCAGTGTGGAAGGGAAATGTGGGGTTGGAGCCTACACACAGAGTCCTCACTGGGGCACTGTCTAGTGGAGATATGAGAAAAGGGCCACCATCCTCCAGACCCCAGAATGGTAGATCTACCAACAGCTTGCACCTTGTGATTGGAAAAGCTGCAGACTCTCAATGCCAGCCCATGAAAGCAACCAGGAGGTGGGCTGTATCCTGTAAAACCACAGAGGCAGAGCTCCCCAAAACCATGGGAACATAGCTCTCGCATCAGTGTGACCTGGTTATAAGAATGAAGTCAAAGGAGATCATTTTGGAGCTTTAAGATTTAATGATTGTCCTGTTGAATTTTGGAGTTGCATGGGGCCTGTAGTCCCTTTATTTTGGCCAATTTCTCCCATCTGGAACAGGATTATTTATCCAATGTCTGTACTACCATTGTATCTTGGAAGTGCCTACCTTACTTTTGATTTTACAGGCTCATAGGCAGAAGAGAATTGCCTTGCCTCAGATGAGACTTTGAACTTGGACTTTTGAGTGACTGATGGAATAAGTTAAGACTTTGGGGGACTCTTGGGATTGTGCGTTGAAATGTGAGGATATTAGATTTGGGAGGGGCCAGGGGTAGAATAATATGGTTAGGCTTTGTGTCTCCACCCAAATCTCATCTTGAATTGTAATTTCCACAATTCCCACATTTCTAGGGAGACACCTGATGGGAGATAATTGGATCATGGGGAAGTTTCCCTATGCTGTTCTTGTGATAGTGAGTGAGTTCTCATGAGATCTGATGGCTTTATAAGGGGCTCTTCCCTCTTAGCTACTCACTCTTCTCCTTTCTGCCACCTTGTGAAGAAGGCGCTTTGCTTCCCTTTCACCTTCCACCAAGATTGTAAGTTGAGGCCTCTCAAGCCTTGCACAACTGTGAGTCAATTAAACCTCTTTCCTTTATAAATTAACCAGTCTCAGGTATTTCTTTATAGCAGTGTGATGACATCTGTATTAGTCCATTCTCACACTTGTATAAAGAAAGAACTGAGACTGAGTAATTTATAAGAAAAGTGGTTTAATTGGCTTACAATTCTGTAGGCTGTACAGGAAGCATAGTGGCATCTGCTTCTGGGAGGCTTCAGGAAATTTCCAACCATACTGGAAGGCAAATGAGGGACAGGCATGTCATGTGGTGAAACCAGGAGCAAGAGAGAGTGAGCGGGGGAGATTTGCTACACACTTTTAAATGACCAGATTTCATGAGAACAAACTCACTATTTTGAAGACAGTACCAAGGGGGGGTGGTGCTAAACCACTTATGAGAAATCCATCTCCATGAGCCAATCACTTTCCACCAGGCCCCACATCAAACACTGGGGCTTACATTTCAATATGAGATTTGGACGGAGACATACATCCAAACTATATTAACTTCTTTGGGCAGACATTATTCTCCCTAACACAGTCCACCTCCTGGCCCCCAAGGATTCATGTCTGTCCCATATACAAAGTACATTTATGCCAACCAAGTACCCAAAAGTTTAAACTCATTTGCAGTTCAAGTCCAAGATTTTATTTAAACTTCATCAGCTCAAAAGTTTAAAATCTCTTTTACCATCATCATCTCCATTAGGTATGGGTTAGGCTTTGGATATAATCCCTCCTAGGTCAAAATAGATCTCCCCTTATGAATGTGTGAGACTAGAAAATATGTTATCTGCTCTCAGAATACATTGGTGGAACAATGATAGCTTACCAGTTATGCACATTCCTATTTAAAAAAGAAGAAAGTAGAGGAAAAAAAAGGAATTACTTGTCCTGAGGAATTTTGAAGTTACTGGTCCTGAGGAAGCTTTAAAAATTTCATTAGATTTCAAAGCCAGGGAATATTTCTCATAACTTAGAACTGTTTCCTTAGTGTCATCTTTCCTTTTGCATGACAGGTAGCACATATTTGCAGCTGAGTAGTTTTATTAACATGACTATAGCATTAAGGAATCTGCGAGTCCTCTTTCATTTTATACTTTACAATCCCTCTGGGGCAAAGCTGGCAGTGTTTCTGCTAGTGTAAGCTTCTCAGGAACCTTGTAGGTCTCCTGCATATGTCACAGGAAAACTCACTTCATTAGAAAAGAGACTCCTTCAGAGATCTTTCCTGCATAATTCTATCTATATTCCTAGCTTCTTCTGAGGTGGCTGAAAAGATCTGAGAGTCACATGCCTAATTTCTTCAAAGAGTCCTCTGTGTGACTGAGTACTCTGACCTTTTGATGTTTCTGAAGTACCAGAAAAAGCTTGACTTTCTCTCCAATGCATTCTTTTCTGACAGTGTATCTCCTAATTTTAACATATGCTGCTGATAAATGTTAAAGATAGGTTGACAATTTCTCAAATAATCAAGTCCTTGTTTTCACTCAACAATTTTTCCCAACAGTTATTCCTTCAATTTATCTCTTTCCTCTCACCTGTTACTATATGCAGCAACAAAACAAAACAAAATGAAACAAAGCAAACAAACAAACAAAACTGGCCTCACTTTGCTTGAGAAGATACTCAGCTAAATATCCAAGTTCACCATTTGAAAGCTTTGCTTACCACATAACTACAGGAGATAGTCCAGCTAAGTTTTCTCCTATTACAGCAAGAATACCCTTTCCTCCAATGTCCAAGAACATTTTCTTCAGAGACCTCACTGGCAACATTTTTGCCACCCATATTTCTACTGACAGCTTAAGACAATTTAATACTCTCTTAAGACCATACAGATTTTCCCTGTGGTGCTCCTCACTTCTGAGTCCTCATTAGCAGGGCTGTTAATCTTTGTTTCTATGAATGGTCTGTTAAAGGCAATCAAGATGTTTTAAATTGTGCAAGATTTGAATTTAGGGTTTAAGCTGAGACAATGATGAAAATTCCCTTAGGTGCTAAAAGGAAGTTCTTTAAGCTACATATTCTACCACTTTTAGAAGAGTTTTAATGACAATTATTTTATCATTAAAAGACATGTAGCCATGAGTTCCATTCTGTCTGTGCATACATGTTTCCTGTATGCACAGAGAGAATGAAATTCCTGGCTAGTTGTGTTGCAGGGCAACAGTTCTCAACAAAGCCATGACCACTGCCAATGTCAAAGGATCCTACAGTCCCCAACCTTATAAACTACTACTTTCTAGTGGATGATAACTTTGTGAAAACAAATCACTGCAGAGAATAAAGAAAAAAAGGTAGTAAACCTTTGCCAGCAACATAGATGAAACACTAACTTTAACAGTATTTTATTTTATAGACCAATTCTCTATACACTTAAAAACAAAAGAAACTAATGTTTTGATTTAATTTAGTGAGTTGAAAGCCAAAAAATCTAGGCAACAGTTAAATTCACTTTATAAAGTTCTAGAAGTTTACTAGTAAGTAGCTGAAACACTTTTTATGTAAAATTATAAATGTGCCTGTCATTCATATATAAGTATCTGAAAAAATATCTATGATTTTTGCTTAGGGAATCACTGGTCTAGGGCAGGACACTGGGTGCCCGGCTGTACATTATCTATGCTCACACAGATGATGCTTCTTTATCATTACAAAGAAGATATTTCTATTTTTTTTGTAATGTCCACCCTCTGGCCAAGTGTTACCTTGTAATGAGAATTTATTCTTTTTAGCTTCATAATTTTTTTGCAAGATAGCAGAAGTTTATAGGTTCTATGTTATACACATGATGATGCAAATTTGTTTTAATGCTGTGTTCAAATGAAAAGACTTTGGTTGGTTTTGTGTAGTACTTGAGAGTTTTGTAGATTACACTTACATAGCCCATGAATCCCATGTCTCTGAAAACTTCATTTTTGGCTGGGTAGCCTCTTGTCAAAGACCTTCATTCCTCCTGTTGATGTGGGACCCATAGAAGAATTTACTGTTCTCTGAAGAAAATGGGATGGTGGCTTCACTTCCTATCTGAGCTCTGCCTAGGCCACTCTGAAATTGGACCCACTTTTACCCTTCCCTGTGGAAAGGTTTTAAGGGATTGAGTACGTTAAGGTTTAGGGGAGGTGGCATTGCAACTTGCTTTTTACAAAAATATCTGGTGAGTATGTCTTCTTTATAGAGTTTCTATTTTATATGAAAGAAAAATAAATTGTTGTTACTTTTATTTTTGTAACTAGGAAATTAGGCTTCAAATAGATTAAACCTTTTCCCAACCACAGGCTGAAGTTCTTAAACAAAATCCTACAACAGAAAAAATGCAAGATTAGGTAAGGGAAAATACAGAGACCAAGGTCACAAACACATGAACGTTCTTATGTTTTCAATAATCATTAAAATTAATCAGACAATGCAATAAACAAAATAAGCATTGTATCCACTATAAACATACTGTTAGAAATTGAGACTAATTTTCAGTTCCCAGAAATTTACAAGATTTCCTTCCTATGTGATTTTAGTAAGATCCTTATATGTGAGTTTTTGAATGTTGCAGAAAATATGTATAGCAAGAGGCATTTATGTGTGTGTGTGTGTGTGTGTATTGCCCCATTCAATTCTTCTATCCATTTCTGAATTTATAATTCAGTTAATTTCAGCCTCTTGAGTTCGTTCATGATCCCAGAGACCAATTATTTAGATGCTGAAGATGGAAACAAGAAGAGTTAACTTTATTTGGCGTAGCTGATTGGGGATATTCTAAATCCTCTAATGAAAACATGGTCTTAATTCTGTTTGTGGTCATTTGGGGCTAAACTATCTAATCTTCCACCTCTTTTCTGCACAGGACTCAGATCACTCACTCTAGAGAGTTGGTGCCTCAAAACTTTGCAGGCATCCAGGGACAAAACCCTTTAGCTCTTTCTTCCCCTTTATCCAACTTTTTTCCTTCCAGTCCCCAACTCAAAATGTTTCCAATTATCTCCAAAAGAAGATTGCAATTTTGGGTCCTAGAATAAAAATTCATAAGCTTGAGGAAAATTTATATATGGAAATAATTCCATCCAGATAAACAACTCACTGTTGAAGAGAGAGATAAAACCCCTGGAAAGACTTGAGTCAGAGGAATAACTATGCCGCTCACTGTGCGGCCTTGGGAAATTACTGAATTTTCAGTCTTCCAATTTCTTTGAAAAATAATACCTTTTCCATGTAGGAGGTACTAAATGAGTTAACACATAAAGAATACTTAACACACTCCCTGACATATTAGTGCTTGAAGTCTTGAAGACTTCTCTGCTAGTAAAATTTAAGTACTATCGCCTTTAGTTAATTCAGTTATTAATATAAACTGATCACAGTGGAAAGTGGCCAGATATCATAACAAGGGTCTGTGAGTGAGTGTTCAGCTAAAGAATTAAAAAAATTAATATTAATTAATAAAGATTCATATACAGGGGTAGATGCAATATAAGAAAAAGAAAACTGAAATGGCAAACCAAGGGGGCAAAATAGCATCTCTTCTAAGTTGTCAACATTGTCACATTTTGGGGGACTCATACAGGCACCTGGTTAAAACAAATATTTAAGGACCAGTGAATAAATGGATTTAGAAGTGGTCATTGTTGGGGTTTAATGATGTAAAATAACTATGCCCCTTCTCCTCTCTGAGTCCTCAAACTATAGAAAGAGATCAATACTACCAATAAAGCTGAATTTCAGAACACTACATGCACCCAGGGCCAAATTGGGTTTCCAATTTCTACTCCATGATGGAATACTTTACCCAGTCCCAGACCTGGTTGCAAACCACTCACAGGTCTTCCTGGCACTGGGGATATTGTACAACTCTGCTAACCATAGGAGTGGTGGAAATGAATGGGAGAACAAATGCTTCTTACAGGCGTGCAGAGGGACTTAGGCATGGAGATAGAGAGAGAGAGCGAGAGCGAGCGAGAAAGCCAGGGAGAGAATAAATTCCAGAAGGCAAGAGGCCTGTATCGGTAGTAACCAGGGAGCTCCAGATTTCATGGCTGGGAAGCACAAGGGAGCAGCAATGGCAGACAGAGAGGGATGATTCCGTCATGGACAAAGCTAACTGGGAAGAATTGTTTGTAGTCGCTATGTCTTATTTTATCGACTGCTTCCAAGATTGTCTTTGAGTTGCTTGACATAATTTATGAGAATGCTTTTCAGGGGATAATTCTCTAAGATCTGGGGATGAAGAGAACATACTTCATTCCATTTTGATTGGGGTGGAATTTGAGATGGTCAGAATATGGGGTAGTGTATGGGAAATGCAGTTTACGTAAGTGAATGGAGAAGTGCCGGAGAGATACGTACATAGAAAGGGCTTCTATGACAAGCCATTCCTTTTTGCTGACCGCAACTACCAGTGGGGCTTTTATATTTTCTACAATTTTCCTTTTGGGGATTATCAAATTATAACTGGAGGAATAAAACTTGCTTACTCTCCCCAACACAAGGTGGGGTGGAGGGTGCCATGTTGTGTAAGAGTTTAATGAGGAGTTGGCAAGTGGTAATTTTCGAAGTTTGTCCAAATCTTTGCTCGGCAGAGAAAGGCCCAGAGCTGAGCTGGTTGTTTGGACTAGAAAAAAATGAGCTAAACTTCCTTGCATAAGAAAGTGGGAAATTATTATTTTCGCCTAAGAGGAAGTTGGCAGAAAACAGAATGGAGACAAGTGGAGCCAAGAGATAGGTGCATGACTGAAGAGTACAGCAGAATGAGCAAAGGATTTAAGAGCAGGGAAATCCAATCAGTTGTTTGTTTTGGTTGGGAAGGGAATAGAAATGATTAGATTTGTGGCCCTGTAAGGGAAATGCAATTGTCCTTAAGAAGGTTGCACCCTTCTGTGAACACCTCTTGTCTCCCTAAATCTTTCATAAAAACCTTTACACAATCACAGGATTGCACTTAGTTTCTGAGTCTTGTGCTCCTGGAAAGCAGCAAGAGTTAAATTTCAGCTGGGTATGGATGGTGACATACATCTGTAATCCCAGCACATTGGGAGGCCAAGGCAGGAGGATTGCTTGAGTCCAGGAGTTTGAGACTAGCCTGAGCAACATGGTGAAAACTGGTCTCTACCAAAAAATAAAATAAAATAAAAAAGTATAAAAATTAGCTGGGTGTAGTGGCAAGGGCCTGTAGTCTGAGCTACTCAGGGACTCGGGTGGGAGGATCACCTGAGCCCAGGGAGGTCAAGGATGCGGTCATCTGTGATTGAGCTAGTGCACTCCAGTCTGGGTGACAGAGTAAGATGCAGTCTTAAAAAAAAAAAAAAGAAATAAAAATAAATTTCCCCACTCTTTTATGTCCTGGGAAATAGCTAATCACAGAAGAAAACTGCTCTTGAACATTCTGAGATAAGCCCCGCTGCATCCTTCCTTGTGATTCCCATATGACGATGATTCCCTTGTTTTTTTGCTCCCATAAAACCCCAGGCTCTCTTCCTTTTCTTTGAGATGCTTCTCATTAATGAATATTCTCATCCATATTATATTAATATTTTCATTAATATTCAAGAAATGGCAATAGCTTGAATAAAATCATCTCTTTAATTGTTCAGTCCAGTGAATTTTTGTCTTTCACAGTTTTGATGTCATGACTTGTATAGAATTGGCCCTCAGGTGGGTTCTCATTTACTGCACCCAGATGATGAGTCTTTTCAGAGCCCCTGTGGTTTGTTACTGACTAGCTATCCAGGGACCCAATGGTGAGTCCAACTGCTGATCCTGTGCTCCGGACTCTTGTACACCTCTTGAACAATGAGGATTTGATTTTGATTTTTCTTGAATTCTTGCTTTATTTCTGGTGCCAACGTCATTTGGTTTAATGTTCTGACCATTTGGTGGTCTCTGTAAGTGGATTAATGGTTTATAGAGATCTTATTTCTGGTAGGGGAAAGACAAAAGAAAATCTGGTTGGTTAGTCTTTTCTATGTGTCTATTTGTCTATTTTGAGGTCAAATCAATTAAGAATTTGGACCAGCTAAGAAGCCTTTCTGTTTTGTGGGCTTTGTATTTCTGTGTTTATTGCTTGACCTACAGCTGAAATTTTAGAATGGAAATCGTAAGCGTTCTCTCTTTCTGCAGCTATATGTTTATATGTATGTGATTTAGAAAGGCCCTTTACATTCCATTGTGTTAATGTGTAAGATTTTTCTATCTCTGCATGGTATTATCAAATTAGACTATAAAATTTATTAAGGGAGCTTTATTCTGATTGACTTAGAGTACCTATATAAATTGAATATTCCTAAAATTCCCAGAAATTAAGACTAATAAAACAAATATTTTCAATGTGAAAAAAAGACTTAAAAAATAGAAACTAACTCAGAAATGTTTTAATAATTCAAGTTTAAGTAATTTTGGTAAATCTTTGTCAAACAAGACTAATGATCCTAGCTTAATTGAAAAGAGATATATCTTCTCTGAGTTATCAGAATTAAATATAATGCAATTGTGCATTTTTATTTGACATTGGAATGTTTTACCTAAACTAATAAAAATTCACTAATAGAATAAGCTAGCATTATTTTGACTTCATGTTTAAGATTATTAAAAATGTAAATCTGTGTTCAACCAAATTTAATTATTTTGACTACTTTTATTTCAGCAGTAATTGTAATACGTCAGTTTCAAAATAATTTCCCAGATCTTTAGGTAACTTAAACTCTTGAATTTATTCAAGTTGAGTTAATTAATGTATATTCATTAGATGCCCACATCCTAAGTAAGATAGAACACTGAAGCATTAATTACAAAACATAATTTTAAGTATAAATGCTTTTTTGCCTCTTACTTTATGTGCTATAGAGAGGCTACATATCTGTGAGTCTGCCAACAATGTGATCATTTTTGCCGTGTTGAGATGTTGTACTGTAAGGGATGTGAGTAGCTATAGAGAGTTGTGAAGTGTTTATTAATGAGCTCTGTTACTCTGCTGCAAAATGCTGGTGTGTGAGAGACAGTTTATATTACCTACCTCACAATTTTCTCTGTGGAATAGCCATGACTGTGGTTAAAGTTATAATCACTATAGGTGAATGAGACTCTACTAACAGCAATAGTGGCAAAGAGGAACAACTTTGTATGCAAGGTAATCAAGAGGTATTAAGGAAAAAAGAGAAGTTTTGTCCTAAAATAGCATAACTGATGTTCAGAATCAGGAAGAGGAAAGTGTAGAAAAAAACCTGAATATATAAGTTGAAGAAAGTTCACAGAAAGGGAATTTTGTTTTGGGTCAAAGCTGGTTATGATTTTATTTTTTAAAAATAAGATTGTCAAAAAAAAACTATAGCTGAAATTATTGATTCAAAACTGTAATTTTTGCATTACCAAGCTATCGTTTTGAAAAACAAAATTGTAATTTGGTTCTCTTTGTTAAAATGACAGTATTTCCTCGGATTCCTTGAATTGTTGGTCTGCTCTTAATAAGAAGTTGTAGATGGTTATTCTTTACCTTCCGAATAGTCTTCCTGGGTAACAGAGATTCTCTGCTTTACCAGAATAACCTGCTGTGGTTTATGTTGACTTTATTTTGTCCTTGATTATTTAAGAAAATGAAGACTTCTCATGTCACACTTCTTTACAATCATGTCACCTTTTATGTTCACTTCAAAATATTTCATTTTTACTTTGAAATGAGTTGCAAAGTATTGTCTCTCAGGTATTCATGATCTTATTTCTCTTTTAAGTCTTTAAATCTCATGACAACTTTTGATTTTTGCCTTCTCAAAATTGAATGCTATCTTTTGCAATTAAAACTGCTCTTAAAATTTCTCAGAGGAATCATGGAAAATAAGAAAAGATTTATTCTTTCATCCTGAAAAAAGAGAGGTTATAAAAATAATTTGGATTTTTTTTGGTGTGTTACTATAGATGAGTTGCATGGGAAGCATTGTCAAATCAGAAGAGATGTTTAGCTTTCTCTAGGTTAAGTATGCAGGCATTAAATGTTATTAATACAAATATTTCAGAAATCATATGCTGTATTGCAGGGTCTTAGAGATTAGTTGATTTCCTTATAGTTCATGATATGTTTGATTAATCAGAATCCAAATACTGTTTTGCCCAATATCAGACAACAGCAGTATAGAATATAATATTTTCATACCATAAATTTAAAAAGTATTAACTTGGTCTAAATTTACTTTTTAATTTGAATTCAGTATCTCCTATGCCGCTGATTTTTAACTGGGCATTTACCTTACTTCACTTACCTATGGAGTTTTATTAATATATATATATTTAAGGCCTACTCTAGATTTAGAGAATCTCTTTACTTCATATTCTTGATATCTTCTAACTACGTGCTTGGTATATTCATAGTAAATTATGTCTCAGGGTTAATATATGTTATATTGTAGTGTTTTTCTTTGTAAATATTAACCGATTTTTGTAAATTAGATGCAATATCCACTCTTTGAAAATGAGGATAATTATTATATGTGTAGATGTATTGTCTAAAACGTTTTGAATTGACTTTATCTAGTTTTGCATGCCATAGAAATAACCAAATTTCCTTGTTAGTTATATTATTTTTATAATAAACTTTTATCAGATCTTTCTCTTTGAAAATTATCAGTAATATATTAACCATAGCTACTTTAAATTTTTTTGTCATTTACGCATATATTTGTTGTTGGTTTTATTCTAATGCTTCCCTGAAAGCATTTGCTATCAGCTACAGGGCAGAGCTTTTTATTTTCAACATGGAAGGACTGTTTCAGAGGCCCATGGAAAAGGTCTATGCCAGGTACTTTGGGGCATGGGCTTCTGATGACATTGTTTAAATGACTTTGATATCATAAAAGTGGTATTAATCAGGATTTTCAGAATTCTAGTAAAGAATCCGATGGGTTTATGGGGCTATAGCCAAAGATTAAGCAGAAATAAAATCAGTTACATAGGACTAGATGAACTGATGAGGGATGATTGTTGGTTTTGCTTGGAATACTGTTAATGTTTTAATGTTCTACTTTCAGGCTTTATAAAGAATCTTTCTCTTTTCTTCAAGTTATCTATAACTTATAACTATTTAGTAGACTGTTCTAGTCTGTTCTCATGCTGCTAATAAAGACATACCAGAGACTAAGTATTACAAAGAAAAGGAGTTTTAATGGACTCTTAGTTGCATGTGACTGGGGAGGCCTCACAATCATGGCAGAAGGTGAAGGAGGAGCAAAGGCACGTCTTACCTGGCAACAGGCGAGAGAGCATGTGCAGAAGAACTCCCCTGTAAAATACTATCAGATCTCATGAGACTTAGTCACTATCACAAGAACAGCATGGGAAAACTTGGCCCTACGATTCAATTACCTCCTACTGGGTCCCTCCCATAACAAGTGGGGATTTTGGGAGCTACAATTCAAGATGAGATTTCAGTGGGGACACAGCCAAACCATATCATAGACCATGCTTTTGTAAATAGAAATAAAATGTTTGTAAATAATATCGTTTTATCTCTGCCAGATGAATGTTCTTATTTTCAGAGAGACATAAGCATTTGCATAGGCTCAGTAAGAATCTGTACTTTCTATTATGAGAACATAATTTAAATAATTAGTTATTCAACCAAGGCCTTGCCTAGAGTGTCAGATTTGATAATGATGCTTATTTAATTTGATATGACCCAATTCTTTAAAATAAGTCAGTTTGACTCAATGGCACCAATTTTCACAGATCGCCCTTGGAAAAATTGTACTGGTACCTGCTTATGAGGCTCCCAGTGGTACAGGTGAGCAAGAAAATCACTTCCTGTTTGGCACAATGAGCAGTAAAAAATGAATTCAGCAAGTCCAGGTTGTCCATATGCTGAAGACTCTATAGAAAGATTTGATCCTTTTCCTAGCTCCTGAGAGATAACCCTTGTGCCATGGACTGAATGTTTGCATCTCACAAAATTCATATGTTGAAACCCTGATCTCATTGTGGTGGTATTTGGAGAGATGGCCTTTGGGAGATAATTAGGTCATGAGGGTGGAGCCCTTATGATGAGATTAGTGCCTTTATAAGAAGAAACATTGTTGAGAGATTCCTTCCTTTCTCTTTGCTCTCTGCAATGTGATGAAACACAAAGAAGACAGTTGTTTGCTCACCAAGAAGAGGACCCTTATCAGACACTGGATCTACTGGCATCTTGATCTTGGATTTTCTAGCCTCTTTAACTGTGAGAAATAAAATGTTGTTTAAGCCATCCAGTCTATATTAGTTTTGTTATAGCGGCCCAATTGACTAAGACACCTTGGAATATCCTGGCTGATAATAATGTCTTTGTTTACTTGAGGGTCTTCGGCCATGCCAGATAGTCCCTACCATCAATGTAACTTACGGTGGGGGGCATGTGGTATTAGCTTTACCCTGGAGGGGCCAGAGCTAAGGTTAGTCATTGAGACAGTCAGTCATGCGTATGTGACAGACTCTTGATAGCAACCCTGGACACCAAGGCTCAAGTGAGCTTCCTTGGTTGGGAATACTCCTGCCTGTGGTCCATATCACACATCATTTCTGGGAGAGATAAGCACTGTACGTGTGATGCCACTGGGAGGGGACAACAGGAATCTTGCACCTGTTGTCTCCTGGAGTCTGCCCTGTGTGCCTCTTCTCTTCGTGGTTTTTAGTCTGCATCTTTTCAGGGTAATACACCATAACTGTGAGAATAATGGCCTTTGTGAGTTCTATGAATCCTTTTAGTGAATATAATTCTCTTATAGGTGTAAGTATTACAGGTGAAATCTGGTGGTAACTTGACTTAGCTTTCTAGCTTCAAGAGGCTTTTTAAAGTCCAATCTGAGATTCTGTATAAAAATATCTGGTGAAACAAATTTAGAAAGGCCCATATAGTAAATTACCATTCTTGAACCTATGTAAATAGTTATGCCAAATGTAAAAGAAATAGTTCTTATTTTATGATTAAGAATAATTTTTATTTGAGGTTATTTTAAATCAGAAGAGAAATGGTTATAGAGAGAAAAGTTATATTTCAATGGAAAACTATGCATTCCCTATAGTTTGCACTTCTGAGTTATCAAATTGTAGTCCTGTTTTTTTGTCTTTGAGCTCT
Source organism: Hylobates moloch (assembly GCF_009828535.3). Taxonomy (NCBI): domain Eukaryota; kingdom Metazoa; phylum Chordata; class Mammalia; order Primates; family Hylobatidae; genus Hylobates; species Hylobates moloch. Next base: position 72,555,561 of record NW_026652288.1, read on the forward strand.
TTTGAACCTCTTTTAAAATTGTGGGTAAATGATGGGTATGTAAACTCTGTCTTTTTCTGGTAGAGTTTTAATTGACTTCTTCCCTATCTGCGGAAAAACCAGTTTTGGCACATACCTGTAAATTGAACTGGACATTTGTTAGCTTGCCCAAATTGTCAATCATTCTTATATTTTTAATTCTTCCAGTTTCCTTCAAATATGGCTACAATTCATCAAACTTTTCAAATTTTTCTTCTTTCTATATGGCTTGGCATCAAGAACTAAAACATAGGTTTTAAGAGTTGTACTGAGACTCTAGGTTGCCTGGTAGCTGACCCTTTGCCCCAGGATCAGAAAAATCTCCATAGGCTGAACTCCGGCAATTTAATATACACCTGAGTACCTCAGCAGACCATGCATGGGCCATAATTCTCACTTGACAAGCTACTGTCTGGATAACTTTGGATGTCTGGAAAAATGCTGTGGTCATGCATGCATGTGGGAGGTTGTTAATACTATGCATAACACCAGACAACTCCTATTCCTGTGACTAGAGCTTCATGAAACTCTTTTCCATGTTTTCAGCATTCTTTTTTTAAAGATGACTGATCCCCAGACTCTAAAACAACTGGCCTTTGTCATCACCTCTTAACAAATTTTCAACCTACTTTTAGAGGAAAAAAAGATCAACAAGAGTTCTCCAGAGACTATTTCTTAGATCTTGTTCTGTCCCACTAAGGAGGTTTAGGATCACTGTTAGGTTGTTCACCAACAAATAACACTTGTCTTTATGAAAGGAAGAATTGACAATGCTAAACTTTATCTGAGTCCCGTGCTCCTCGGAAGAAGTGATGATTAAGAAGCCCACCATCATTTTGTGTTTCTGAAACGTCTAATCACAGAGGACCACCTAATCCTTGCATGTTCCAAGATAAGATCAACCAGTATCTTTTCTCATGAGTCCCATAAGAGTTGTGGATGACTTCCTTGTTTTTTGACCTCTATAAACCCTCAGGTCTCCCACCTTTCACTTGAGATGTTCCTCTATAATGAATGTTTTCCCAATTGCAATAGCCTTAGTAAAATAATCTCCGCAATTGCCAATTGCATTTTGTTTATCACAACAATTACAGACCTTGGAAGTGTGTGTGTGTATGTATGTTGTGTAAATCAAAGAAAAGAACTAATTTTAACTTTCTTAAAAAAATAAATGAGATAAGAGAAGAGTTTCAAAATGCAGAGATCATATTAATCAATGTAAAGGAGTCAGTGCAAAGTGACCATGAGCATTAAGCTCCTCGGAAATTCTCTTTGAATATCTGGGAGGGCCTCATAGCAGTGCTTCTCAAACTTTAATGTATGAACAACTCTTATAGGAGCTTCTTGAAATGAGATTCAGATTCAGTAGAGCTAGTGTAAGTTCTGTGTTTTTGCTTTTCTCCCAGACCATGTTGATGCTGCTGTCCATGGTGCTCACTTTGAGTAGCAGATCTCTGCAGGACATGGAATGGAAGTGTGAGCTAATGTTTTCTAGAGCTCAGGGATGACCCTGGCTGACACTGAGTTATACAATCCACGCAATGATGTCAGTGTATGTTTGATCACTCTGCATATTTCAGAGAAACTTGAATCTATAGCCTATAGTTCACTCTCATGACAGTGTTAGGAGGAATAGCTGACTTGCAACTTTGTTCCCAGAAGGTAAAATTAATAACCACAACAGAAGGTGGTTACTCCTTTCAAGGCTATCTCATAATATGTACAACCAGTCAATAAGAGAACTAAGATTTTTCAAGCAATCGGTTTGATACAATGTATCATAAATTTATATCTCATAAGTCATAATATGTTGTAAATGCAGTTTTAACAGCTGTAGCCTTTACAGAGTTTTTAAAAGCATGGTGATTAACACTGCATTTTTTTTTAACAAAACAAAAGCAAATGTTTCCTTTAGTTCTCCTATTGCTTTAAAAACAGGTATGAGGAATTGATGTTCATAGTATCGTACCAAAAGCAATATTAATATTTAAATAGTTTTCTGCACATGCAGAATTATATTGTCTCTAAAAATATGATATCTTGGCTTCTTATATATGTGTGGCTATATAAATGCAGATTTTTTTTTGCAGCTAGACCTTGCTCCATCCAATTACACAGCCAGGCAGCAGATACTGTACTCATCTCCAGGATAAATTCCCATTAGACAGCATGAGATTGAATTTACAGTACAGCTTGAGCCTTTCTAGCACAGATTATATTTTTGAATTTACAGTGTACTGTTTCACATGAGATGACTGATTCATTACAGATGCATTACAGTGAGGCTGTTTTTTCTTGTGTCCCCACTGTGTTTTTGGACCTGGGAAATTCATACCAACTGTACATTGGTATTCACCTTGATGTAAAACAAAGTTCCTAATGTCTAAATTTCAAGGAGTTCTGGAAGAGTTATATACACAAATATAGTTAACAGAAACGAGAATTTTGAGCACATAAATCCTCCATCATAATTTTGAAATTATTTCCCTAGTTAATTCACCCATATGCCCACAACCTTCAAATATAATAGAAAGTAATGGTTACTATTGTCACACTTTTCACAAGAGAGGATTGAATTGCAATGCATTGCAAGGAGAGAGAAATAGACTAGAGGTGCTTAAACAATTTTGGTGACCTAATGAGATAAGGAAAGTGAGCATATTTAATAGTGCAGTGAGCAGCAACATTATTACGTTTTATTTGTAGAGATAAGAGGGAGTGTGTGTGTGTATGTGTGTGTGCACTCACACTTGGGTATGCAGCTAAGGTCAGTCAAACTGTATCTGGGCTAATAAGAGACAGTTTTAAAAAACCTATCCTTAATCCTTACAATTAAGGATTCTATTTATACATTTCTATTTGTGCATTTAAAAGAGAAAAGCTTTGTTTGATTTAAAAATATATATTCATTTACTTAGGGTCATATTTCTAGAATTCAAAGAATGTGGGTTTACCCTTTGTGTCCCCAGTGTAAGAGTCACATTGCACGTGCTCAGCAGTTACAGAATACTATTATTCTAAGTGAGTTTTTGATAGCTCACCTACATAGCAGATTAGGCAAAGATAAAAGAATTAAAAAAAGTAACTGCAGGACACTTTGCTTTTTTGTGATAATCTGGCAAAGCTATATGTTTTGATACTGACAAAGCAAATCAGTGACTCTGGTACTTGTTATCATTCTCTATCAATTCCACTTTCTTTCACCCATTACTTCAAAATTTCTCTTGTCCAAAAGTCAACAAATTATACCCCACTAATTTCTAGGCTCACTATAAAAAATCCAGAAACCAAACAACCCTACGGAGTTTGATGCCTCTAGCATTGAATTTATGATACATAAGTTCATCTGTATCTCTGATATTTGGTCAGCAAGTATTGCCTCCATGGTTACTCCAGATTTTCTCAAACTCTCAAGTCCTCCACTCAACTTCCAGCTTCTTCTCTCTTTACAGATACTCATTTAATTCACAGAAGGCATGGGGACCAATGTCTCCAAATTCAAAGCTGTCTTGTATTTATAGTAAGACAAATATACCACCTCTAAGTAAGAACAATTTTTCTTTTCTTTTTAATTATTTATGTCTTATATTTCTTTCATACTATATTCCAGTGACTTCAATTTCCAGGCATAATGTTAAATAATGTTGTTTCTAAATTTAATGCAGCCTTCAAAAATATTTCACCATTAAATATGACTTTTCTCTAAGTTAATTTTCTTGTATTTTATTTATTCTTATTTGATATTTCTTTTATTGGGCTTCTCTAATTGGATTCTGCTTAGTGCATTAATTTCTAAAGATATTCCTTCCTTTCTAAATATATTTTAGTCCATTAATTTGTTTTGGGGGGTATTATTTGAGCTACATCCTATAAATTTTGATACAAAGTACTTTCATTGTCATTCATTTTTAAAATTTCATACATAATTTTATTTAGAATGAGGCTTTACAATTTTTAATATATTTTTATGAAAGAAAAGGGATATCTTGCATGTTGATTAGAATATATGACCTGTCTGGTTTTAAATTTTGGAATTTAAAATTTTGTTTGTGAACAAATACATAACCAATTTTTGTATGTGTTTCATAGATGTTTTAAAAACCTGTTGTAGTTTAAGATCTATTACTTATTGGATTCTTTCACGGAAATCGTAATAATGTATGGGGAGAAAAAGACAATTTTTACTCTACGTTTGTAAGTTTTTGGTTGGGACTCCTTGCAACAAAAGATAGATTAACAAGAGCAAAACAAACAAGTTTATTAACATGTATACTTCAGGTAAACATGAGAGATACCCAGGGAAAAATAAATAACTCGGAATTCAGGTATATGTAGCATCTTCACCTAAAAGCAAAAAATAAGAAGGCTATAGCAGAGGTCAGTTATGGAAAGGTGACCAGGAGAAGCATGGCAAACAAAAGTAAGGTTTGTTATGCACATTTCAGTTATCACCTTCCACACTGATAAGAGTCTTTTGTTATTTAGCCATCCTTGTCTTCCTGATATAAAGAGAGAGAAACCCCCATAAATGGAAATTTCCTTTATAGATATAAATTTCTCTTACAAAAGGGTAATTTCTACTGTGTCTTCAGAGCTTATCCTATTTCTCAGAATAATCAGCTCAAAACAATTCTTATGGCAAAGAGGCATTTTTGGTTTTCTACAGTCTTATTTTGGGGTGGCATATTATAGTCTCCTGCAAATGCTCACTTTTTTGTTCTTAAACTCTTCCAGGACTTTGGGATCCTCTTCTAGGTAGGTAGCTCCTCCTCCTTTTTCCTTGTAAGTCTTTGAAAAAGTGAACACTTGTTGGATCTACTTCCACACTTTCTGTTCACTCTTCAATATTTTGTAGTCTGCCGTTCATTTCCAAAGGGCACCCCCAGTTACCAATCTAATTTCTTAATTGCTACATCCAGTGGACCCTTCACAGTCCTTCTCTACCTTAGTTGTCTCAATTTGTAGCCACAGTTTGGAGAATAAAACTTTACAATTAATTTTCCACTCTAAGAATACATGTCTTCTTTTATAAGTCTAATTTTAGAAAGAGACTATTTAATTTTCTTAAGGTTTAAAAGAGTAGTAAGGTGATAGGGAATGAAGAAAAAATAGTTAATATGTTTCCGTTGGAGAAATAAAGAGTGGAATATTAAAATTTATCTGCAGTTCAAGATTTAAACTAAGTCACTGTAAAATTCTTGCTGCATGTGTCGAAAGATGAAATTGCAACAAATTTAGTTTAGAGATCTAAATTGCCTGTATTGTAATTCTAGAATCAGGCAACACTTCATTCCATAAACTATAATAAGTGTTCCAATGAGTCGAGTGGAGGAGGTTGGGTTTATAGACAGAAAAAGGGCTGAAGAAAGCAGAAATAAAGAACAAAAAGCAGACTGATCATTTCAAAGTCATTTTCCTTGTAAGGCAGGTGCAGGAAGGCAGAACAATAGAACGATAACTGATTGGTAAACTCTTGGTGGTAGAGATTAAAAGAGAGGGAACTTAATTTTCATGCAGTTTGAAGAATGAAACTGGCCTGTTTGGGAAATTAGGCTGTTATCTCTCCCTCTTGATTGCTAGGAAGGACAGATAACAATTCAGTTTTGCTTTGGTGAGCACAGGTGATTTGATTTTGATTTTGAGTATGGTCTATTGAGGTCTAGTGTTGGAATTTATTCCAAAGCTACCGCCTCCTATGATTTTTGTTTAACACATGGTTTCAGCATTCTGGCTCCCCTGCTGTCACACATATCTTTGCTCTGTGCGCCTCTACAGGTCAATTTGGAAGCAAGGGGAAGAGGCAAGGTTGGAACATTGGGTCAGCCTGACAGATTCTCATTCATGTCTTGTTCTTTAGCACAGGGGCTTTCTCTGTCCAAAATATCTTTGTTTCCACAGCTTCCATGATAATTTCACTTGCAGAGCTGCTGGAACTCTAGCTCTGGAAAACATACCATGCGGTGTTCTTCTGATGTCAACTTTCTTGGTGCCAGGACAGAGGATGGGGGAATTGATACAGAGTGTGTATGACACTGCAGGGTCCAGCCTCTAGGTCTGATTGATGCATGAGGATTAAGTAGGGGAAGACTAAAGGACACAGATCAGGGTACTGAAGTCCAGGCGTAAATCTGGAGAAATCATTCAACTAAAATACCTAGTAAAAGCAGAGTAATAGGGAACAGTAAAGAAAAAATACTTGATTTCTCAGCACATTTCTGATCCAGTCAGGAGCTTTTTATATGATTCCTGCTTAGGTAGAAGGAGACAGTTGCAGAAAATGTACAGGGTGTGGAAGTTACGAGAGCGACTGGGGAGCAACTAAAGGCAGATTTGGCATTTCACATAGTGAGCTCTGAGTTTGTTTTGAGAGAATCATTTCTTACTTCTTTCTCTTCCTTCATGATCCTTGAAGCAGCAGAAGTCATTGTTACATAAATTTCTTTCCCTTTGATTATAGAAATGTTGATGGAACTTTTGAAGATGTTTAAGTGTTTTACATCCCCAAATAGCATAAACAACAAATGAACTGGATTACCATATGAAAAATGACAGGTTTTTCCTTTTTCTTGCATTGAAGTTAACAGGATGCAGAAAACCTATTGTTACTTGTTACTCCTGTTTGCACATTAAAAATAACAGAGATAAGCGAAGTTTGGGTCAGACTGGACTTCTATTCTTCAGTCCTTGTCTTGCTCAAGGTTGTTGTGTTACTCTTTCAGGATACACTTGAGAAGTATCTGCTGACATTTAGAAAAAAATGAGATTCTTTGTTATAAATCATGTAAGCACAGTGTTCCTTTCTTTTTTTCATACAAAGTGAGAAAACAGAAATTTACCAGGTTAGAATGAAATTTAAGAGACTCTGTGATAATTGACAGCTCAGTGTTTAGGTCATAATTCCTTGCTTCTTTTATTTAACCATCAACCTTGAAGCTGGAACATGTCATAAAAGGGGAGATTGAATTCATGGACTGGGAGTTGGAGGCCCTTTAGGAGGCTACTGCAGAAACATGTGTTTTGCTATGACCTTTGGTGTCATACAAAATTATAGGTTCCTCCCATCCCTTTCTAATTTTCTTATCCCAAACTTTCTCAACACGAGATGGTTTCAAGTGGTCACTATACTGGAGCTCAGAATAATTATAATAGGGCATGTGGTGGCCAGGACAGAAAAGTCACTGAGTGACTGTGAGAATTGACAAATATTTATCTTAGTTTGTGATATTGTGACTCGCTGTATTATGGGTTCAAAATCTTCTCAAAGACTAATTCTTGTTCTGATTTTTCAGGATTTTTTTTAATGCTCTATTTTACTAAACAGTGTAATATTCAAAAGGCATTTAGAATTTATTGATTGTCTACCATATGCCTGGCATTTATATGAGAGTTAAGATTATAAAAAAGACAGTCAGCTAAACTTTTAGCAGAGTTTAGTTGTCAGTCTCCTATGACAGAACCATATGGAGTTATCCTGTCTAAAATGGTAGCCAATTGCTACATGTGGCTAATGAGCACTTGAAATGTGGCTAGTCTGAATTAAGGTATATTGTAAATATAAATTACACACTGAAATTTGAAGGATTAGTATGGGAAAACATAACATTTCTATTAATAATTTTTATACTGATTACTTGCTGAAATATTATTTGCTGAAATATTACTTGCTGAAATATTATTTCAGTGACGATGAAATATTATTTCATCAAGTAATCAGTATAAAAATTGTTAATAGAAATGTTAATAAACATTAACAGTAATTGGGTTAAATATGATAGTAAAGTTGATTTCACAGGTTTTTTAATGTGGCTGCTATAAAATTTAAGATTATATAAGGTACTTGTATTTGTGGCTCACATTATATTTTGATTGGACATCACTAGTCTAGGATGTTTGTTAAAATAGCAAGTCATCATGTTCCATTCACAGACATTGTGACCACCCAAAGTGTTCACCTTGCCTACTGCCTAAACAGAGCCAATTTAACTAGATTGGCTCCCCTAGACAGGGGAATTGCAATGGAGAAAGAGTAATTCATGTAGAGCTAGCTATGTGGGAGACCAGAGTTTTATTATTACTCAAATCAGTCTCCTTGACCATTCAGGGATGAGAGTTGGAAAGTGGGGAGTGATGATTGGTCAGGTTGGAGATGGAATCATAGTGGGGGTTGAAGTGAGATTTTCTTGCTGTTTCCTGTTCCAGGGTGAGATCACAGAACTGGATGTGCCAGATTACTGGTCTGGGTGGTGTTAGCTGATCCACCGAGGCAGTGTCTGCAAAATATCTCAAGCACTGACCTTAGGTTTTACAGTAGTGATGTTCTCCCCAGGAGCAATTTGGGGAGGTTCAGACTCTTGCAGCCAGAGGCTGCATAACCCCTAAACAGTAATGTCTAATCTTGTAGCTAATTTGTTAGTCCTACAAAGGCAGACTGGTCCCAGGTAAGACGGGGGTCTTTTGGGAAAGGGCTATTATTAATTTTGTTTCAGAGTCAGACTATGAATTAAATCCCTTAAGGACAGCTTAAATGTTAGAAGGAAGATGGAGTCAGTTAGGTCTCATCTCTTTCACTGTCATAATTTCCTCAGCTATAATTTTTTTTAAAGGCAGTTTCAACATTCTGAGTCAGGTCTGTGGTTGGGAACCAGAAATCTGTATTTTCAAACAAGCACCTCAGATGTAATTTAAGGACCATACTTTGAAAACAAAAAACCTTGAGTACAGGGTAGTCATAGAGACAGACAACTGAGTAATAAAGAAAAGTGATTAAAGAATAATAGGCCAGGCGCGGTGGCTCACGATTGTAATCCCAGCACTTTGGGAGGCCGAGGCGGGTGGATCACGAGGTCAGGAGATCGAGACCACGGTGAAACCCCGTCTCTACTAAAAATACAAAAAATTAGCCGGGCGTGTTGGCGGGCGCCTGTAGTCCCAGCTACTCGGGAGGCTGAGGCAGGAGAATGGCGTGAACCCAGGAGGCGGAGCTTGCAGTGAGCTGAGATTGCGCCACTGCACTCCAGCCTGGGCGACAGAGCGAGACTCCGTCTCAAAAAAAAAAAAAACAAAAAAAAAGAATAATAAAGGCTATGGCAAAAGAAAGTTCACTGTACTGTAAAATGCTACATTGAGAATTTTGAGTAAGAGGAGGTGAGTCAAAGTAAGTTTTCCAGAGAAATAAACTGAGTCCTAAACACTGAGAAGGAGTTAGCCAGGTGAAGATGGGTCTTTATTCCAAGTAGAGACCAGTGCAAAGGTCAGAGGTGAAAGCAAGGCAGCTTGGTGCATTGCAGGAACCAAAATTTATTATATGGCTGGAGAAAGATGATGGAAGTTGGGAAAAATAGAGATGATTCAAGAAAAATCGGTCATGAGGAACTTGTAAACCATGTTATGAGATCTGGATTTTATCTTAAGGAAACAGAACATTATCGAAAAGATTTTAAGGAATGCAGTGGCACTATAAAATGAGTAGTAGGAACATCTTGTAGTCAGGGATGCATCAATTACAATGTTGTCATGGAATTGAAGTGTGAGAATATTCACTTGAAGTTAGTTTGTTTTTAATATAGACGACGAATCTTATGATTTTGTCTCCTCTTTGTTGTGATGACTTAGAAATGTAAATGCAAATTTGTGACTGTGTTTAGGCTTATACATGACAGAATAGTTTAAATTTCTGTGTTACAGTTTTATGAATGAAATTACCATTTTTCTCCCCTTAAATTTCTTTGACTCCCATATTCTCAATTAATTTGTGTTTTGTGCAATTTTAAACAACCTCACTTTGTGTATGTTGTGAATAAAGCAAGACATAAATAAATATGGAGTAATCTTTTATTTTATTTAATTTTTTTATATTTATTTTACTTTAAGTTCTGGGATACATGTGCTGAATGTGCAGGTTTGTTACATAGGTATACATGTGCCATGGTGGTTTGCTGCACCTATTAACCCGTCATCTAGGATGCATTAGCTATTTATCCTAATGCTGTCTCTCCTCTTGCTCCCCAGCCCCCGACAGGTCCCATGTGTGATGTTCCTCTCTCTGTGTCCATGTGTTCTCATTGTTCAGCTCCCACTTATGAGTGAGAACATGTGGTGTTTGGTTTTCTGTTCCTGTGTTAGTTTGCTGAGGATGATGGTTTCCAGCTTCATCTATGTCTGTGCAAAATCTGACTGCAAAAACATGCTGTACAAACTAAAGATGTGATTATTATAAGTCTGTTAGAAAAACTGTAAAAATTAAGAAGAAGAAGAATACATTTCCTTGTAAGCTAAAGATTTTGCCTTGCTTAATCTATAGTATTTATCACCAACCTAACAAGAATTGCTACGCCTGTTGCATGCAGAATATTCCGCTAGGCTACAAGTAATGGCTATTTGTTGTCAATTTTTTCAAAGGGATTTAATAATCTGTGGGTTTTTTTGGTATATTACTTATTGGGTATGAGCTCATCAATTTAATTTATTTACATTTTCTATAATGTAAATTCCCCAAACTTGTTTTCCATTACCTAACAATCATGTGGGACCTAGCTTTCAATAAAAATGCTATCAATCTCTTATATTGATCTTTCCAAACTGGATGATAAAGTTATACCTTTTTTATATCTTTGTTTATATCTTTATAGTCACATGGGGAATTTATTTCATATATAGTAATAGAAGCTGGCATTTATATGACAATTTCCGTTTATTGTATCCATTATCTTCTAACCCAGTGAATTACAGGATTCTGGAGATACTGTTCTGAGGATTTCTTCCTGAGCTAGGAAAGAGTATATATCCCAGATCAAATTACAAGGTGTTTCCTCAACTTTCTCATGGCAAGGTTTTAAAATTGGTGTGGAGCATTGTTACAGAGAAGTTGAAATTGTTTCTATGCTTTTAACTTTTATTTTATGAAAAAAGTATAACTGTTCATTATAAAGTAATGCATGTCAGTTAAAACTTTAGGAGCCTACCCTGGTTTCCACAACACCATACCCTCCTTATTTACTTCCACCTCCCTGACAATTCCTCCAAGTTTATTTTGCTGGTTCCCTTTTCCTTCCTCAGCTGCAAATTTGGGATTCTTAAGGGCTCAGCCCTTAACCTTTTATCCCCCTTTCTCTATCTCTCTATTCACGAACTCTTTAGGTGGTCTGTGTTAATCCTCTGGATTTAAATACATCTGTATACTGATGACTCAGAAATATAAATCTCTAGTACTAACCTTTTTCTTAAGTTCCAGACTTCTATATCTATTTAGATTTTTCATAGGCATCTCAAATTAACAAGTCCAAAAGAGAACTTTAAATTTCTTCCCTTCTAAACTTGCATCTTCCTAGTCTTTTTTATCTCAGAAGTAATATTTTCCACCCATTGTTCAGATTAGACCTACAGGCCATTTTAAATTCCTCTCTTCTTCCATTTTAAATGATGAAGATAAGGATAACTCACATTTATTGAGAATTTTAATGCCCATCAGGCCCTCTTCTAAGGACTTCAATTCCAAAAACTAGGCACAATTATTATCTCCATCTTATAGATGGGAAAACTGAGATACAAAGAGATGATTAAATTTGCCCACTAAGTGGCTGAGTTGAGATTCAATTAGGAGAAAGGCCTGTTGATTCTACCTGCAACGTTTATCCAGAATTTGTCCATGTATCTGCATTTTTGCTGCTAATAAATGTAGTTGACGTCATAATCACTCTCATCTGGACCACCTCAACATCTCCAACCAACTTCTGTTCTTTTTCCAATTCAAACCACTTTTTAATGATCTTTTCATATGCAAGTCAAGTTGAAGTAGTCCAGTGACTTCCAACGGAACTCATGAGAAAAATAAAAAAGTAAGTTTTTCATAGGGTGTTGTACAAGGTCCTACACAATTAGGTCTCCAACCTCCCCATCTTCACTTGACTCATTCTTCTTTCCCTCGTTCTCTAGACAAGAGCCATACAGGCCTTTTAAGTTTTTGAGACAACAAAACTTGTTCATACCGCAAAGCCTTTATAGTTGCTATTCCCTCTTCCTGGCATGATCTTTCCTTGACTTATTGAATTTCTAGCTCCTTCTCATCATTGAGGTTTCACCTCATTTGTTATCTCCTTAGAGTCAATGCTTCAGTCATAGCCCACTCCCACACTCACATGCTATCCCATTATCCTGTTTTATCTTCTTCAGAGTACTTAACTTGTACTAATATTACCTTATGGGTTGTTTAATTATTTACCATCCTGCCCTAGACTCTAACTAGACTGTAAACACGGTGTTAGCAGAAACTCAGAGCTCTATTACCAGAGTTCCTGCCAACACAACATTTACAGTTTAGTTAGAGTCAAGAGCAAGATGTGTGCAGGCTCACAGCTATATCATCAGTTCTAGACAATTGCCTAGAAAAAGAGTAGGCACTTAATAAATATTTATTACTAAATATGTTTTACTTTCCTGAGTTGTCCACAGATGAGTAACTACTACTGCTGCTGCTGTTGTGACTTTGTGGCCTGGATAAACCAATACATTTGACACAATATCCCCAAGGAATTTTTAACCACGAAAAGACAATTTATAATTTGTTTGTCAGCTTTTTAAAGATACAGCTCACGAGGACTAGGACTACTGTAAGGTGAAAGAGGCACTTGCATCAGGGACAAAATTTAAGGAGGAGTCAAAAAACTTAGTGATCAAGATAATAGTTTAATGCAACATTAAAGAAGAATCAAATCAGCAAAAAATGACTAAATTAAGTTTTAAGCTTGCACTAGATTCTGTCATCCATGAGGATCCATGAGAGCAGAGCTTTGTTTACCACTGTTTTCCTATTGCTTGCCTAGAAGAGTTCTGGCCACATAGTAGACATTTAATAAATGTTGATGAATTTATTGAGGATTTATTTGATGAATTACAACATAAGTAATTTTTGATTCGAGAAAAAATATGAATACCCACTATGGGTAAAGCACTGAACTTTTTACTATAAACTAAAACAAACCTTGAGAGCCCATGCCCTCAAGAGAGAGTTCTGAAGATCACAAAAGGGAGTTTATAATTATGAAATGCCAGTCAAAAGTCAAGAAAAACACTTTATTCAGCTTTCTTGTTTTTAATTTAATTTAATTTAATTTAATTTAATTTAATTAATTTATTTATTTTGAGATGGATCTTTGCTCTTGTTGCCCAGGCTGGAGTGTAGTGGCACGATCTCAGCTCACTGCAACCTCCACCTCCCAGGTTCAAGTGATTCTCCTGCCTCAGCCTCCCAGGTAGCTGGAATTACAGGCATGTGCCACCACGCCCCGCTAATTTTGTATTTCTTAGTAGAGACAGGGTTTTTCCATATTGGTCAGACTGGCTGGTCTAGAACTCCCGACGTCAGGTGATCCACCCGTCTTGGCCTCCCAAAGTGCTGGGATTACAGGCGTTAGCCACCATGCCCAGCTTCTTCAGCTTTCTGTGTTACTTTGATGGCTTTTTCTCTCTCCCAGTCTCCTGCATTGATTTTGTTGTTGTTATCCTAAAGACCATCTTTTTCCTTTTATCTTGCTTTTCTTTTCCTGGTCTCTTTCTCACTTCTATTTCCCAGGGCAAGTATAATATAGTTAAATGTGTGAAATGGGGAAAAAAGAACGTAGTCAAAACAATTTGTCTTCCTGGAATTGAGGCTGTGTTGGAGCAAAAGAAGCTTTCTCTCTGCGTTCTGAATGTTTGATAACTGAGTCCGCTGAGATAAACTGACAATAGATCAACTAACAAGAGAAAAGGCACACAAATTCATTAATGTGCAAGCACACAGGAGCCAAACAAAGTGTGAAACTCAAAGAAGTACCAGATGGTTGAAGTTTAAATACCATCTTCATAGGGGAGAGGAAAGTGGGGGAATGTAGACAATTTCAGAGGAAGATTAAATGATTTTTAAGGGAGATGAATGGGTCTAAAGAACAGACAATAGCCCAGGACAGGGAACTGGTGTAGTGTCAACTTAGTCTTCCTTCATGAGTTAGGCATCAGTTTCCCCTAATTGATGAGATATCTGGAGAAAGGATTCACAGCAGTTGAATATCTTCTGGGGGATCTGGCCTTTAGGTAGATAGGAAACTTCAGAGAAAACCCATCTCTGCATTTGCTGCTGCCTAGGTTCTCTCAGTTTGAAGTCTGAAGCAGCATATTTTGAAATATTGTTTTCTGAGCCCCACTAGGTGAAAACACTCAACCTCAGGCTGTCACAGACTGCTTATTCCTCTCATATGATCATTTCCTAGTTCTCAACACCCATGCTGATGCTCATCAACACAACTGAACTGTGCACACTAATATTTAAGTTCAGATCTTTTCACTACTGCAGGAAACATAATACCAGTCATGTTTTTTTGTCTTTTTTCTTCACATACATGAAGATTGATTTTGAAAAAAATATTGTATTTGATTATATATATGTGAATGTACTTGGAGACCTTTTTAAAAATTGTATGAAGCCTAAACTTTTCTTACCCAAAAAGCCAAGACTGTTATATTTTCAGATCAGTATTTTCTAGGCTGTTCAAATTCTGTTTCCTATCTTGATATTTGACAGCAAAACATAATGTATTATTATCAACTGAAGGCTAAATTATCCCTAACAGGCTTATTTGCTGGGATCCCTTCTCTTGTCACCTCCTTCTGAGAGGGAGAACATGAAATAAATTAATTTTAGCTTCCTAATAGGGCCAGTAGAGTTAAAAATCTGCTGAGTTGATAGTGAGATGAGGGGCAATATACTGCTCTGGGGAAGGTATCAAATTGCATCAATTTACCTTCCCCAGAGCAGTATATCACCCGTCATCTCACTATCAACCCAGAAGATTTTTAACTCTACTGGCTCTATTTGGTATGCTAATATTAATTTATTTCTTATAAAGAGTCTTAAACAGTGTAAATTATAATCCTGGAATTCCCCTTATAGATTATATACTTAAAAATAATACAAAATGTGGAGACATATATCTGCACACAGATAGTGGCTATTGTGTTATCTGGAATGGTGGAAAATAAGCAATCTGGACATCCAAAATGAAATAATTGGCTTAAAAATATTATAGTAAAATCTGATAACTGACTACTAAAGTACACATCAAAGAAATAATCCTAGCTACTTGGGAGACCAAAGTGGGAGGATCACTTTAGCCCAGGAGTTCAAGATCTGCTGGGGCTACACAGTGAGAGACCCCTTTAAAAAAACAAAACAAAACAAAACAAACAAAACAAACACACAAAAAACAAACCAACAAAACAAGACACTTAATACTTCAAAGCTTTTATCAACCACATTGTATATAAACCTAGACTTTAAGTAAGTAAAAAAAAAAATATATATATATATATATAGAGAGAGAGAGAGAGAGAGAGACAAATTTTACCTAAAAGGAAATCTGCCAAAGGTAATAGTGATGGCTTCTGGATGATGAATTCATAGGTAGTATTTTTATTTAGTTTTCTATATTTTTATATTTTCTACAGTAAATATAGGCCACTTTGATCATTGGGAGAAATAGACTGTTTTTATAAGTGCAGTGGCTTCTCCTTTGATTCAGGATTATTCCCTGGAGTTCTGCTCTAGTTGTGATCACATCCAGAACCTTAAGATTCCTCTGCTGCCTAATAAACCAGAGAACAGAATGATCTGCACACACAATTCATCCAGGATTGGGCTTGAGCTGCTGTATTCATCACAGGGTCCTCCTGTTCCTGAGCAACTATTGTGGGGTTTATGAGCCCTGGAAGGAATAGCAAATTAGAGCTGGAATTAGCTGCATTCTGGTCACGGTTACACATATGTGGCTTTCATTGATTTTTATGGGAGATTTGTGCACTTAATGGAGAGAGTAATGTCACTGATTTGTTTTAATTTAGCTTGAGCAGTAACCCTTTACTAATGTGACTCCTTCTATAAGAGGCAAATCTGCTCTCAATTTTGTTTTTGTTTTTTTTTTAGTCGTGAAAAGCATTGGTTTAGATTTCTATAACCAAGGAAGTCCCAGTGGTGACTTCAGATCATCTTAGGCACTTGCATGTGAGTCATGCTATTATTTGCTTTTCATTGGCTCAAATATGTAATCATCTCGGTTGTAAGTTAATAAAACCAAGATTTGCGTAGTGTTCCTCCCACACTTCTCCCTCCAATTCAGATTATACATTAGACAAGCGTTTCTCAATGTTAGCACTATTGACATTTGGGAATGCATAATCCTTTGTTGTAGTGGACTGTTCTCTGTAGGATGTTTAGTAACATCCCTGACCTCTATGCTCTGGGTACTAACAGCAGTCCTTTTTTAGACTCCTAGGGGTCTAAATCGCCCCCAGTTGAGAACTATTGGATTAGACAAAGTATAAAGAAAAAGCTAAATAGAATAAAATAATTAAAAATTATAGACATGTTATTAAAATCACTAACACTCTTCTTGTTTAGGAAATAATTTAATATAGCTAAAGAAACCTGCACACTTTTTAGCAAAATATAATAAAAATATATAAAGTAATAACAAGAAAGAAAAAATTGATAAATTTGACTTCATCAAAATTAAAAACTTCTGCTTATCAAATGGCTGTTAAGAAAATGAGTAGACAAGTCACAGATTTGGGGAAAACATCTGCAAAACATGCATCTGACAAAGAACTTATGTCCAGAATATATAAAGATCTTCTATAACTCAACAGTAAAAAAAATCCAATGCCAAAAATGAGCAAAAGATTTGAACAGACACTTCACAATGGAAGTTATACAAATAGCCAATAAGCACATTAAAAAGTGTTCAACATCATCAGACATAAGGGAAACAGGTTAAAATGTAAATGAGGTGCCAGAGTGTCTAAAATTAAAATGGCTGACAAAGATGTTGGCAAGCATATAAACAGATAAAACAGCTAGAAAGTGGGGGTATAAATTTTATACTCCAAAAGGAATATTTAGAACAAGGTTTAGTGGTTTCTTATCAGGGTAAACATGTTCATGTTCTATGAAATGGCAATTAAACTTCTAGATATGTATCCAAAATATATAAAAATATTGATAAAAATACTTGTATAAGAATGTTCATAGCATTCTGGTTCATTATATTCCAATACCAGAAACAACCCACATGAAGATATCATGTGACTTCTATATAAGGCAATCTTGGGATATAAGGGACACATCACTTCTGTAATATCATAGGTAATATCTGTAATTTCATAGGTGGGAATTGAACAATGAGAACACTTGGACACAGGAAGGGGAACATCATACACCGGGGCCTGTTGTGGGGTGGGGCAAGGGGGGAGGGATAGCATTAGGAGATATACCTAATGTTAAATGACGAGTTAATGGGTGCAGCACAGCAACATGGAACATGTATACATATGTAACAAACCTGGACACTGTGCACATGCACCCTAAAACTTAAAGTATAATAAAAAAAAGAAAAAAAAGAAAATTCCATTTTTTGTTGTGGGGAGGAAATATGCACTGATATGTTTAGGGATAAAGAGACATTTCTCCAATTTACTCTCAAATTGTTCAGAAAAAAAGTTAGACACAAGCACAAATACACATGTATGCAAGAGAGGGGATGATAAATGGGCAAAATAGAAACAACGACTGAACCTGGGTAAACGGTATATTGGATTTTTTTTGCAGTATTCTAGCAACTATTCTGTAAGTTTAATAATATCAAGAAAAAGGTTCAAATTAAAAAGTGAGGAAAATGATGCAAAAGATAAATAAGGATAGTGAAGTTGAATTGCCATAAACAGCTGTACTGTGGTAATAACAAATTACCTCACATTTTGCAGTTTAAAACAAAACACACATTTATTATTTTAGTTTTTATAGGGCAAGATTCTAGGCGTAGCTTACGTAAGTGTCTCATAAAGTTGCAATCAAGATATTGGCTGCATTTTCATTTGGAGGCCTGACTGGAGAAGAATAAACTTTCAAGCTCAATAAGATTGTTGGGAGATTTTATTCCCTTGTGGTTGTGTGACTGATGGTCTCAGCTGAAGGCTGTTCCCAGAACCCAGAAGGCACCCACAATTCCCCGCCATGTGACCTCTCTATAGGAAGTTTATAATGTGGCTGTTTGTTTCTCCAAAGCTTGTAGAAGAGTGTCTCACCATATGCTTAGAGAGAGCTTTACATAAGAGAACATAATCAAGGGAGTGACATTTCATGTCTTTTGGCATATTCTATGGTTAGAAGCAAGTTATAGATGTCTCCCATGCTCCAGGGAAGAGGATTACACACAGGCATGTAGACCAGAAAAGAGGAATTATTGGTGGACATCCTAGGGTTATCTACCACAGCATAAAATTACTACATCAAATATGATTCATCAAATGATATATGGTTTTTACCTTCAATTTAGACTAAGCTAGAAATGAAAAAATATTTTCTAAGAACTATTAGTGGTACATATTTGAGAGGAACAATCTTAGATACTGAAGAAAATATTTGTCATTATTTTTGTAACCAGAGTGTTTCGAAACTGTTTCCTACATTTCATAAATATGTTATTAATCCTACCTTCTAAAGCTGTTTAGTCATAAATGTCTTACATCAAATATGTCTGATCATCTTGCTAGGCAATGGTAGAATTGCACTTTCTTACCTTTTTTTTGAGTTGTGACTTACAGGTATCATTATTTGACTTGCTTTGGTCAATGAAATGTAGGTGGAAGCTTTAGTAACCCATGCAATTTGCCATATTCATCTTTACCTTACTCATAATCTTTGAAAAAATCTGTGGCAATTGGTCTTCTGTCAGCCTGGATCCTTGAGTGATTACAACAGGCAGAGCCTCTAGGCTGACCCAAACTGAACATGTAGTAACAACAAGAGATGAACTTTTGTTATTTTTATTGTTATTTTTGGCTTTTCTTTTGTTATTGCAGCCTGACCTAGTCTCTCTTGACTGATATAGACGTTTGTAACTAGATTTGTGGAGCTATTTATAAAGCAAACCTAAATTACACAGGATTGGTTTAACGATTAATTGAGTGGTGGTAAAAAAGTAAAAGCTGAAAGAATAGTAATGTCATCTTGACTCGGGAATGGAAATATTTGGTAAAATTCACACCTAGGAAATAGTTTATGTGCTTAATGATTATGGGACCAGGGACAGAACTTAGAAAGCATAGTGCGAGCTCTGTATATTGGTTGCTGTTGGTTGTATTGGCAAGGAAGGAATAGCAAAAAAGAGGTGATAGTTTTGATGTGCAAGTTCAGGGACCAGTGCCATTCAGTGTCAATAGTGCACACCACTGTGTGTGTGCCCAGAAGCAGTGGGAGAGTCTTCTTCCTTGGAGTAGTCCCACTCTGTGTTTTGGGAGTCATTTCTGGGTGAGGAACCTTGGAGCCTGAATGTCCAGTTCTCAGTTATCTAATATCATCTAATTTCAATGAAAAAAAAAAAACCTGGGCTTTTAAATAATTAAAGTTAGTTTTATTCAGTCTTACTGAAGATTGCAATCTGGGGAAGTTTCAGAGAATTTCTGTTAGACTGCTCCAAAGCAGTGTTTCATGCCACAGCTTATTTAGCAGGGGGTGGATGTTCTGCATGTGCTCAGAAGTTCTATTAAAGCAAAAACGCATCCAAGTTTGGGTGTGAGAGTGTATCTGCTTATAGATTAAAGAGGCATAGTTATTAACCCTGTCAGATATTATTTTATATACAGGAAAAGGCAGGGGCTAGGATCATTGAACTTATATTTTCTAAAAATATAGTGACTCAGGTAAGAATTACGGGGACCTACACTCTATCCTGTTTATTGTCTTCAAGGCATTCCTCTGGAGGGATGTGCTTAGTCACTGAGTTGGGGTTTGTGAAGCTATGCTGACAAGCCATATGAGCAAACAGGATTTCTTCAAGGCAAGGGCCAAGTGTGTGGCTGGCCAGAAGCAGACATTTGCTACTTGTCTCACATAATAAACCTTATTTCTGTTTAAACTTGCCTCTCTATATTTTGTTGCTAGCTCTGGAGGATCCTGACTAATACGGAAAGTATTCATATTTTCACATTCATTGAGACATTTTTATTAAGCACTTCCTGTGTGTCGTGTATGGGGCTAGATCCTGAACTATAACCATGTTTATAACAGGCATAAATTTTGACTTCAACAGGTTTAAACTTTAAAAATTTTTCAGTTCATTGTTGTATAGATTTATGAGTTTATATTAAGGTATATCAATAATATATGCCATCGAAGCCAGTCAGCCTCATACTTTCAATTTTAAATACCATTTTCAGAAATACATGCATATTTTATTACATGACACTATATAATGGTCATATAAATGAAACTGTCTTCCCATTGAATAAAAAACAAAATTGGAAACAAAAGTAACCAAGGAAACATTTCTATCAGGGTGGTTTTTGGTTATTTGTTTGTTTGCTTTTTTACAGTTTTTAATGCTAACTTTATTTTACTTTTGTGATACTTATCAGACAGTTTTATTCTTTTTCTGGAGTACTGTTTCACCACTCAATAGTGAAACAATGCCTCTTTAAAGTTAGTTCTAATTCTTAAATTTGACACAAGATGCTTCATTTTGAGGAAAGTATTATAAAAACAAAATAGAAAATTGCATCTTTGAAGTGTATCTCCTTTTAGCTGTTTTCTGCATACACTGTGAATTTTACTTAAATGAAAAATTAAGATTGGAGTGAAATCCATCCCTGACTATTTCTATAGCAATTGGAAAGTTTATATACAGATGCAAATTGTATTTGACAAAATAGGAAGTAACATTTCATTGGAAGCTATGTTCTGCAAACAACACATGCTTTCTTGGAGTTTTGACTGAAAACCATTTTTTTCCTATAAACATACATATGTATTTAAGGAATAATTAACAGAAAATTATTTACCTAAGTTTCTTGTTTAAGTATAATTTCAAATTCTTGGAAGCTGGATTTGATAATTAAGATTAATTAATTTCTTAGTAAGGGATGCTTTACCCTAGGAAACACTAACTAATGAATATGACTGGTAGACTTGAGAGGTAGACCTTCAATGTGAAGCTCCATTAGCACATTCCAAATTATTCAGACGGAGGTTTCTAGTCAGAATAGTCTTTGAAAACTGCATTTCAAATGGTAGTTTACAATACAGCTTAAGACATCCCGCTTAGGAACATACATAGCAGGGAGGAGGTGCAATAAAGGGGCAAGAACACTGGGTGTGGGATCAGGAGACCTGGTCCTGCTATTAAATGCCTTTCTTTTTCTCACCTGTAAAAATGAATGAATTGATCTCTAAGGTTCCCTGGAGCTCTAAGTTCTATGACTACACAGCAAATAGTATAGAAATAATAAGAATAGTTGATACCTCTTTTGGCTGTAAGTTGAAAAGGAAACTAAAAAAGGGTTGTAAATTTTAAAACTTTGATTTTACCATGAATGCTTATTATTAGGTTCTTGCAGTACTGGAGTTGATTACATAAAACTGATTACTTGTGTTTAATTAATTAATTCCACAGCAAGAGATAATAAGAATTATCCCCACTCAGATAAATGAAAGTGGGTAAAGAAAATAGGGCCAAAGATAAAAAATAAATTATCAATTGTAAGAGAGATTTTTTGATGAATCAACTTCATAAATAAAGCTGCTATTCTTTGACTTGATTTAAACCTGGGGAAGCTAAAGGTAGAAAGGATCTGCCTCATTGTCTGGTGTGAAAAGTAGACAAATTTGGATTTGTTTTTTAATGCGCCTGTTTAAGAGTCTGGTCATGATTTGTTTTGGGTGGAATTTTGTGACTTGAATAGAGCTGATGGTTATTGTACTTGGTGTAATTATAAATTGAACAATTCCTTCTTATAGGGAATACAAGAAGGTGTTTAGAGTATTTGTTTTGATGTGTACAACTTGTTCCTGTCTTTCCAGAATAAAAGACCTTATTCTCCCTGCAAAAACTTTTAATACTCTGTACTAATCTCTACTATTGTCTTTCTTCCTTTCTTATTATATTGCTCCAGCTGGAATGTCTCTCATCCTGTCACTTCTCTGGCACTGAGATACAATCTTTCTCTTAGAACAATCTGTTAGTCTTCTTATAAATTGTGTACCTGAACTCATATATGATTGGAGCCTCTTAATATGTAAAGCACTTGAAATGGAATAACCCTGGGTAAGAGTTCCCATAATATCCCCTTACTGTATGTGGAGGTCTTATTTTTAAGCTCTTTGCAGTCTCTTTTATTAGGTTCCCTGGGTATAGTGGATGCTTAATAAATAATGATGAAGGTTTTAAAATCTCACTTTACAAATGAGAAGTCGGAAGGGTTTTGGCCTATGTGAATTAACAAGTCATCCAGTGAAGCAACCTTTATCCTCAGGATTCCCACAGAGTCTATCTAGTTCAACCTGAGATGTAACATCAGGTGAGTAGATAAAATGAGCATATCTATCCAGCACAGGATGGGAGAAGTAGATCTTTTCAAAAACAGTACAAGTGTTCATAAATAAAGGTATTGTAGTTGTTAGTGGCAGGAAATAGAAATATGGGCATTATGATACCACTATGGAATGTTCAATAATAAGTGTTAGTAATTATTTGATTTACAAAACAAAACGGGGAGTGGATATTGTGATGTTATTTAAGGATAACTCTGTCATGTGAGAAGTGGAAGCAGGAGAAAATAAACTGCAGGCCATTTTGCATAAGTATAAAATTAAAATAAAAAAAAATGGGCCAGGCGTGATGGCTCATGCCTGTAATCCCAGCACTTTGGGAGGCCGAGGGGGGCAGATCACGAGGTCAGGAGATCGAGACCATCCTGACTCACACAGTGTAACCCCGTCTCTACTAAAAAATACAAAAAATTAGCTGAGCGTGGTGGCAGGCGCCTGTAGTCCCAGCTACTCGGGAGGCTAAGGCAGGAGAATGGCATGAACCCGGGAGGCGGAGCTTGCAGTGAGCCGAGATGGCACCACCAGACTCTAGCATGGGTGAGAGAACGAGACTCCGTCTCAAAAAAAAAAGAAAAAAAAAATGAACTCCCTATCTGTAAGGAAATCTGCTCTATACCATAATATAAGAGACAAGGGGCAGAAATATGTGCATGATCTTCAAAAAGAGCTTATAGCATATGGGGTCAGTTACGGATAGAGTGCTGTTGGGAAAAGAATAAAATAAACAGGCGTCTTTATTTCAAGTTTGATAAAGATAATTACCACCAAGATAATGGAGTGCAATGGGGATTCTAAGGAGGAAGAGATTATATGTAGAGAGGGGGATTAGAAAAAAAAACTTTGCAGAGGATTTACAAGATGAATACATTTTAACAGATGAAAATAGAGGTAGAGATGGCAGTATTTTCAATAAAGGAACCAGCTCTCTTTCATTCATTTGAAAACAAATTGTTAAGCATCTACCCTGCCTGAGGTAAAAAGTGGCTAAAATAAATAAACATGCTTTCTGAATTCCAAAAACTTTCTTTTCCTTTTTTTTTTTTTTTTTTAAATTTTACGTTAAGTTCCAGGATGCACGTGCAGAATGTGCAGGTTTGTTACATAGGTATACCTGTGCCATGGTGGTTTGCTTTATCTATCAACCCATCATCTAGATTTTAAGCCCTGCATGCATTAGCTATTTGTCCTAATGCTCTCCCTCCCCTTGCCCCCAACCTGCCGACTGTCCTCAGTGTGTGTTGTTCCCCTCCCTGTGTCCATGTGTTCTCATTGTTCAACTCCCACTTACGAGTGAGAACATGCGATAGTTGGTTTTCTGTTCCTCTGTTAGTTTGCTGAGGATGATGGCTTCTAGCTTCATCCATGTCCCTGCAAAGGACATGATCTCATTCCATTTTATGGCTGCATAATATTCCATGTTGTATATGTACTACATTTCTTTATGCAGTCTATCATTGATAGGCATTTGAGTTGGTTCCAAACAAATGGAAGAAAATTCCATTTCCATTTATTTGTGTCCTCTCTTATTTCCTTGAGCAGTGGTTTGTGGTTCTCCTTGAAAGGTCCTTCACATCCCTTGTTAACTGTATTCCTAGGTATTTTATTCTCTTTGTAGCAATTGTGAATGGGAGTTCATTCATAATTTGGCTCTCTGTTTGTCTGTTATTGGTGTATAGGAATGCTTGTAATTTTCACACACTGATTTTGTATCCTGAGACTTTGCTGAAGTTGCTCATCAGCTTAAGGAGTTTTTGGACTGAGACGGTGGGGTTTTCTAAATATAGAATCCTGTTGTCTGCAAACAGAGACAATTTGACTTTCTCTCTTTCTATTTGAATACTCTTTCTTTCTTTCTCTTGCCTGATTGCCCTGGCCAGAACTTCCAATACTATGTTGAATAGGAGTGATGAGAGAGGGCATCCTTGTCTTGTGCTGGTTTTCAAAGGGAATGCTTCCAGCTTTTGCCCATTCAGTATAATATTGGTTGTTGGTTTGTCATAAAAAGCTCTTATTATTTTAAGATATGTTCCATCAGTACCTAGTTTATTGAGAGTTTTTAACATGAAGGGCTGTTGAATTTTATTGAAGGCCTTTTCTGCATCTGTTGAGATGATCTTGGGGTTTTTGTCATTGGTTCTGTTTATGTGATGGATTACATTTATTGATTTGCATATGTTGAACCAGCCTTCCATCCCAGGGATGAAGCTGACTTGATCCTGGTGGATAAACTTTTTGATGTGCTGCTGGATTCGGTTTGCCAGTATTTTATTGAGGATTTTCGCATCAGTGTTCTTCAGGGATATTGGCCTGAATTTTTCTTTTTTTTGTTGTGTCTCTGCCAGGTTTTGGTATTGGGATGTTTCTGGCCTCGTAAAAGGAGTTAGGGAGGAGTCCCTCCTTTTCCATTGTTTGGAAGTTTCAGAAGAAATTGTACCAGCTCTTCTTTGTATCTCTGGTAGAATTCAGCTGTGAATCCATCTGGTCCTGGGCTTTTTTGATTGGTAGGCTATTAATTACTGCCTCCATTTCAGAACTTGTTATTGGTCTATTCAGGGATTTGACTTCTTCCTGGTTTAGTATTGGAAGGGTATATATGTCCAGGAATGTATTCATTTTTTCTAGATTTTCTAATTTATTTACATAGGGGTGTTTATAGTATTCTCTGATGGTAGTCTGGATTTCTGTGGGGTCAGTGGTGATATCCCCTTTATCATTTTTATTGTGTCTATTTGGTTCTTCTCTCTTTTCTTTTTTATTAGTCTGGCTAGTGGTCTATTTTGTTAGTCTTTTCAAAAAACCAACTCCTCTATTCATTGATTTTTTTCAAGGGTTTTTTATGTCTCTATCTCCTTCAGTTCTGATCTTAGTTATTCGTCTTCTGTTAGCTTTCAGATTTGTTTGCTCTTCCTCCTCTAGCTCTTTTAATTGTGATGTTAGGGTATTGATTTGAGATCTTTCTAGCTTTCTGATGTGGGCATTTAGTGCTATAAATTTGCCTTAACACTGCTTTACCTGGTCCCAGAGATTCTGGTACATTGTCTCTTTGCTTTCACTGGTTTTAAAAATTCTTGATTTCTCCCTTAATTTCATTATTTATCCAGGAGTTATTCAGGAGAAGATTGTCAAATTTCTATGTAGTTGTGTGGTTTTCAGTGAGTTTTTTAATCCTGAATTCTAATCTGGTTGCATTGTGGTCTGAGAGACTTTTATGATTTCTATCCTTTTGCATTTGCTGAGGACTGTTTTACTTCCAAGTATGTGGTCAATTTTAGAATAAGTGCTATGTGGTACTGAGAAATTCTGTTGATTTGGTGTGGAGAATTCTGTAGATGTCTGTTAGGTCCACTTGATCCAGAGCTGAGTTCAAGTCCTGAATATCCTTGTTAATTTTCTCTCTTGATCTGTCTAATATTGACAGTAGGGTGTTAAGGTCTCCCACTATTATTATGTGGAAGTCTAAGTCTGTTTGTAGGTCTCTAAGAACTTATTTATGAATCTGGGTGCTCCAGTATTGGGGGCACGTAAATATTTAGGATAGTCAGCTCTTCTTGTTGAATTGATCCCTTTACTAATATGTAATGCCCTTCTTTGTCTTTTTTGATCTTTGTTGGTTTAAAGTCTGTTTAGAGCCTAGGATTTCAACCCCTGCCTTTTTTTGCTTTCCATTTACTTGGTAAATATTCCTCCATCCCTTTATTTTGAGCTTATGTGTGTCTTTGCACGGAGATCGGTCTCCTAAATACAGCACACCAATGGGTCTTAACTCTTTATCTATTTTGCCAGTCTGTGTCGTTTAACTGGGGCATTTAGCCCATTTACACTTAAGATTAATATTGTTATGTGTGAATTTGATCCTGCCATCACGATGATAAATGAGGACTAACCACTGCAAAAACACCAAAATATGAAGACCAATGATACTGTGAAGAAACTGCATCAACTAGTGTGCAAAATAACCAGATAGCATGATGATGACAGAAGCTTTCAATCTAGGCAGATATACCCGATTGTCTTTCATGTTCCAAGAGAGGTCCTGTCTGCTACTAGAGAGCTATGGTGTTATGGTGGTGTCACTTAGTAATCCCAGTGGCAAAAATCCTTCCAATACTCACCAACAAATTATTCATAAGATGATTGGGAAATTCTCAGTATTTTGTTTTTCTAATATGCCCTGACACACTAGTTTTCCTCACAACCAATTACATTGCATTGGAATAGAGGTAATGGGAAGGAGGCCTTTTAAGTGTAGACCTTTTACAAAAGTGTGAGCCATATGGATGTTCATTCTCTTCTGACTTCTCTCTCTTCTCAGTTCTCCTTTTTTTTTCCCTGGAGACCCCATTTTCAGACCCATGGGGTCTGGTATCCTGCCATCTCTCAAGAAGTTTTAGTTTTTCTCACCGAAGAAGGTTCTAGGTGAACATTCTAGTGGTTTACAAATGCAAGACTCTGATATTCCTTCTATAATCAGGATGTAACGACTCCAAAGACAGGATGGAGGGGTGTTAGAAGGCTTCAGTCCTGCGTGTGAAGGTGTGACCTTTAATTACATTCACTTTTCCTCCCAGCTTCCTAGGAAGATAACATACTTTTTCAGTCTCATTATCCTTTTTCTTCCCTTGAGAAAAACTAGTCTATTTTAATATATAAAAAGTATATTTCCCCTGTTGGTATGATTTTAGCCCTGCCCTTTTTGAAATAAGAGTCCTGTAAATATTGTGATGAAAGCACTGGACTCTTGGGTCTTTTTTATATTATGAAGAGTCACCACTCCAGCTCTAATTGATTCTTTCTTAGCCATCTGGGATAGCTGGTATCAGCTCTATTTAAGTGCTTTCTGATTCCAAATCTCTCTTATTAGAAGGGTATTTGTACTAGTGTGTGTAAGTGCGTGTGCTTATGGGGAGGCCAGCTTCTTTATGAAAACCGTAATATTGGGGAAGTATTAATAGAAAGCAGGTGTGTCTTGGATTAGAAATGAACTTAATTATTAAAAGCCAAA
Organism: Hylobates moloch; assembly: GCF_009828535.3. Taxonomy (NCBI): domain Eukaryota; kingdom Metazoa; phylum Chordata; class Mammalia; order Primates; family Hylobatidae; genus Hylobates; species Hylobates moloch. The sequence continues at coordinate 72,582,989 of NW_026652288.1, forward strand.
CTAGACATCTACTAAGAGGTTGTACAACATAAATTATACAGTGTATGCATAGATTGCATAATATGGTTTCAGGGTAAAATCCAAGGGGTTAGTTAGCCATCACTTGTGAAAAGAAGTTCAGCTGCTGCGCAGGTTACAAATACATTTAATGCAAAAGAGTGTGGAGAGGAATTTTCCTGAAAAAGGAATTTTAAATGGTGTACCCTATATATAGTTCCACACCATTTTACTTCCCCGGGGAAGATGACATTTGTTTTAGGGAGGTAGATTTGAATAAATTTGCCTCTTTGGGCTGCTAATCAGTATGCAGAGTTTCAGCCAAGAAAAGTCAATTTCTCTCCTACAATTTTAACTCTCTTGGAAAGTGATGGGGTTTTTACTTCAATTGCTCAGGTAGCCCCCTTTCCCCTTTTGCCTGATGGTGAATAAATGCAAGCAATTCCTTATTAAAGGCACAGTCCTGTTTTTACCAGTGAGTTCCACAGCTAAGGGTGCTGGCTTTCTGCCTGAGGTAAGGATGATGAGGTCTGATGCCACCCTGTGAATCTCTTGGTTCTCAGGTCTATCCACAGAGATGCTTTTGCTCTGCTCTGTCTCCATGACTTTTGTCAAGGGCTCCCCTCATTCTGCTATTGCTTTTCTGTCTCCATGTGGCCTCTAAGACCACTTGCACATTTGGTGATTTGCTAGAAGGATTCACAGACTTCAATGTCATACTTATAGTTAAGATTTACTATTGCAGCACAGTAAGAATACATAGCAAGATCACTAAGGGAAAAAAGTGAAAACATATTTCTTAGGAAGCATCTGGGGAAATTCCTTTGCAGGCTTCCTGTGTTCCTTTCCTCCCGTGAGGGGTCACACACAGCATATACCCTTCCTTTAGTAGTAAAAATGCAGACACACGTTTGCAATATGTCTGCCGAAGGAAGACTTTGTGACTCAACAAGGGTTTTCATGGGGGGCTGATCACAGAGGCACCTGTGCCCACCAAAATCCCAGGTTCTAATACAGGAAGCAGGTGTTCATCATAAAATATATTTGTACAAACAGTCTAAGCAAGTTGGCACAGCAGTTAATCTTAACACTTAGTAAATATTTCAGAAACCAGGCTCCCAGACACCAGCCAAGGGCCAACCTTGAAAGAAAGACCTTCTAAATATAGCAGCCTCAGCGCAGGTGTATTAGCTTTTTTCCTGCAAATTTTCCCATTTCCTTTATGGTTGCTTTGGAACAAAGTATCTAGATTTGAGTCCTGAAGACATATGTGATGTTTTCCCATTAACTTCCCTGGTTCTCAATTTCATTTTCTGGACAATGGGTATAAAACCCAGCTGCCAGTGATTTGGCACAAACAATTTGGTTCAAAGCAATTTGGTAGGTTGGTTAGCATGACAATTTTATCTAAAATGAATACCTTTCTAAAATTTTGTTGGAAAAGTTTATGCCAAAGTGCTTTGTAAACTACAAATTAAAATGCTCTACAAAATATTTATTGTTCCTAATCTGTTGGCTCCAAGCGTTGTAGACCATGGCCTCCTTTAGGCACTTCCCAGCTCTTGTATGTGCTCCGGGCACTTGGATACTCTGGGTGGCACAGAGGTACTTCCGCAGAAATAATGTGATGTGATCTTTGCAGGGACATCAATACCAGTTGTGCCTCACCTGTCTCACTTTAGAAATTACACAAAAGGAAGCATCTGATCTCAGTAATATACAGAGAAGTTAGATGCACAGATTCTAAATCCAGATAGCCTCAGCTTGAATCCCAGTTTTTCCACTTACTGGCTTTGTCTTGGGCAAATGACTTACTCTCTGGGTCTCAGCTTCTTTATCTATAAGAGGAGACAAAAGCACCAATATCATGTGTTGTTCAGGAAATTAAATGACTGGCACCTGGGAAATGCCACATACATTTTTCCTATTTTTACTATCAACTTTATTAACATATTTGAAACATTGTGTTGTGTAATAGAAAGAAAATGGACCTTTGAATCAGGTAGATGTGGATTTCAACACTGGCTCATGCCTTATTATCTGTATAACTTTGGGAAAATTATTCAACCCTTTGAACTCTTTTTTCCCTGGGTAAGAAAATGGGAATCATATTTATCTGGCAGTGTTTGTATCACAAGTAAAGGCCTTGATACTGGAAGTATCTTGGCATATTTGAAGAACAGTAAAAAGCTCAGGGTGGCAGGAAAGTGGTCAATGAAGGAAGAAGGATGGGGATCAGAGAGACAGGCAGGGACAGGTCAGTCGGGGCCTTGTTACTCAGGGAGAAACGTTGAATGTTCTTTTGAGTTGAGAGAAGTCATTGCAGAGTAAGCAGGAAAGGTATATTCGGATTTACACTTAAAAATTCAATCCAGTAGCAGGGCATAGAGTAAACAGGAAAGATATATTCTGATTTACACTTAAAAATTCAATCCAAAGCAGGGCATACCAGGGAGAGCAGGTACGCGTCTCTTATATTTTATAATGTAGCTACTCAAAAATTTAAAATCTTATAAGGTACTTGTATTTGTGGCTCACATTATGTTTTGATTGGACATTACTAGTCTAGGATGTTTGTTAAAACAGAAAGTCATCATGTTCCATTCACAGACCTTGTAACCACCCAAAGGGTTCACCTTGCCTGCTGCCTAAACAGAGCCAATTTATTTAGATTGCGTCTCTTTCAGAAGGTGAGACAAATGGTGATGGTGGCTAGCAGTGGGTGGTAGAAATTAAGATGCTAAAACTGTATGATTACAAGTATTAGTTTGACCAGTATTATTTACTTTAGCTGGTAATTATTACTAATACTGTTAGCATAAAATAACTTTCATTTCACTGAGGGCAACACAAATGCAAGTTAACCTTTGCCAAACTAATATTTTTGAAGAAATCCTTTGGTATTTTTGAAAGGGAAATAATCATAAAGGAGAAATTTTATGCAGTGGCCTTATTTATTCTCCTCATAGCTATATGGGAGTGAGGCTTATTACTTTTGTGATCTCTCATATTTCCTCATTATAAAATCCCCAAACGACTTAGAAGAGGAAAGAGTGTAAACATTTTGGGCATCATGTGTGCGGTGATGATTCTGAAAATGTTTCATCAACTTGTCTCGGCTGGTTATAGAGTTTTCCTTCAGGACGTCTGCATCCTGGCCCTCTAATGGTGTGTTGAATTTCCCCAGAGTAGGTGTGAAAGCTCAGCTGTCAGGGCGGTTATGGTGTTTTATGCAGGTTGTTCCTTACCCTCCTGTTTAGATGTTTTTCCTTTGTCAGCATTTGATTGGATTCTTTCATCTGTGATTCAGCGTCTGTATTAAACTCTATTTGCTTCTCTGCTCCTCCTCAAGACTTTATTATGTGGAAAAAAAGGTCTATGTCCTTTAGTGCTAATTTTCTGATCTTTTAGGGAGGCAGTCTCTAGCAATCCTGCAAATAAAGAATATTTAGGTTTGATTAACATGTGCTGGATCACTGAAGAAAGAGTTGGCCAGAAAAATGGTTCATCATGTTTGCCATATAAGAATAAAGTTCAAGAGAACCTTCAATCACCCAAACAGGCCACTTGGGTAATAATAGAAAATTACTCTTTAATGTCACATATTTACCTGAAGGCAGGAAAGTATGGAAGTACACATGCATGAACTTCACTTTAGAAAAGGCTTAGGGTGTGGTGGACTGAAATCATCTTTCTTTGTGAGACAGTGAATTCCTTTCTAGTCAAAGGGAGAAAATGCAGAGCTTTTTCTTTTCTTTTTTTCTTTTTTTTTCTTTGAGGGGGACTGCTGCAAACTAAAGCTTGGTTCTTGCTCTGCCAACTCCTTGAAATACATTTGGCAAGTCAGTTCTATGGGTCTCACTTGTAAAATAAAAATTTGGATCAAAAGATTTTTAAGTTCTCTCCCATCATAAATGACCCTTGAGATGGGCTGATGGTTTTTCTTTTACTATTTATATAAATATCTCTAGATTCTCCTGAATTTAATTATTATTTTTTAAATAACTCACTCAAAGGATAATTTTTAATCCATTGTTGACTTAAAATCTGTTAGAAGGCTTAAATGTTTTCTGAATAGAAACTAATTTTAATGAACACTATAAAAGTGCTAGTTTGATATAATAAGACCATTTCCACATCTCCGGAGGTGGTCCAGAGTAATAATATTTTACTGAATTATATTAAAATTTTCAAAGTAATCTTTAATATGAATGTTTTCACCAGATTATGTTGTTGTAAGAGTCAACAGATACAAAACTTTTGGAAATGTTTCTTTAAAACCACAACAATGGCATCTGATAGGGCCTGTTTGCTGTTCACCAGTATTTTATAAACATCTAATTTTAGCTACCCCCAAATTTGTAAGTATTGCTAATTTCTTTTTCAAAAGAGGCAACTGAAGCAGACAGTTGAAGCATTTTTCTTAAAATGTTGTTTTCAACTATTGAACTAAGTTCAACCCAATACAAATTTATTGTATATGGTGCCAAACATGGTGCTAGATGAAAGACAGAAAAGAAGAACAAGATGGTCTTAGGACACAAGGGACTTCCAATGTTGAAGAAGTAGTTGAGTATACAGAATTCGTCCTCCTGCTTCTGCTGTGGATAATTCATAACACCTATTTTATTACATATTTATTTTTTATTCTACATCTCTCTTCCCAATAGATTATGAGCTTGATGAAAGCATAAAGCATGTGTGTTGTTGTTGTTGTTGTTATTCACTCCTTTATATCTAAATTCTTGAACAATGCTGGTTACATAGTAGGCAGTCAAAATATGTAAATTGAGTGAATAAATGAATTAATAAACCATGTATAGTATGGGGCATATTGAAAATTGATACAAAGATTTTCAAGGAAGACACTGTGGGACACAGTACAAAGAGAGATTAATTTTGACACAGGTTGTAGAAGATTTCCTGAAGGTGGAGACATTTGAATTGGATTAAAAGAATGGGCAGGGTTTCATTTGTGTTTTTGAAAGTGTTCTTCCAGGAGAAGCAAATGAGAAAAGGAAAAGGCAGGTGTGAGAAGGTGCAGGGCATAGTGAGAGTAATTGTAATAGCAGTTAACCAGAAGTAAGCATTTTTTTTCTTCACTAGATATTGTTCTTAGACTGTGTTATTTGCATTGTATCATTTGATCTTCAGAACCACATGGAGGAGTTGCTGGTTCATCATGTTCCTGATTGGGGAATGATAAGCTTGTATAAGGTGGAAAGTAGGTAGAAATAAAAATGTCAGTAGTAGTTTATATTTTGGAACATCTTTCATGCCAGAGTAAGGAAGGTGTACTTCTTCCTGAAGAACATGAAGAATCGTTTGTATTAAGATTGACTTCTTCAAATCTATGGCTGAGGAAAATAATTTTGATGTTGGGGGTGATGGATAACCTAGAAGTTGAAGAAACTTCTAGCAGGTAGATCTGTTTCACTAATTCAGGAAAGATAATGAAGATGTGACTACTCCAAAAAAGATGGAAAGGAGAGAAGCGGTATTTGAGGCACATTGCGGCCTTAGAATTAACAGAAGGATAAGAAAACAACCATAACTCTGAGATTTTAACACTGAGTGATCCCTGGATGCTATCAGAATTGGAAATACCTGAGAATAATCAGATTTTTAACAAATTTAACTTTATTTTTGGCCATTTTGGATATGATGTGCCTTTCAGATTGTTGAGATGGTGCTAGAATCACCAGGTATTGAAACTACTGAAGTTATACAGGATTACAAAAGTTATTTCATCATTTAGTGCCTTCATTTTACATCTGAGGAAACTAAAGCCCAGAAGATAAGTGTTCTCATCTACAATTACATGTTTAGTCAGTGTCAGAGGCAGACATTTGAAAGTATAGATTTGGAACTTAAGAAAGGATTTAGAAATATGAATGTTGATATACAATATAAATGAGTCTTGAATCCTGACAAGTGTTACAGAGTCTGGCATGTTATTTCTCAGATATTACAGAGTACATAACAATATTTGATTAGAAAGACTTCCTGCAGTGCTTATAGCGGCAGAGTTGAAGAGATGGGTCTGGGAAAGTGTTTGCCCGATACAATTTTAGCAAGAATAAAAAAGGAAAACCAACAATTCGAACTTCATAACAGCATCCCGTTTTGTATACTAGCAGTTGTAATTTTGTGCTTAAGTGAAATTCTAATGTAATGAAGCTATTTCAATGTTCTGTATGGTTCATTAAAGCATAATTCTACTACTTCTATGAATCCTTGTGCTGTTGCCCAAAGCAAGTTAATTTTTGTGGAAACACAATCCTCACTGATATTTCTTAGAGGTACTTTGTTTTACATAAGGCAAGACATTTAACAAGTCAATAAACTCTTAAATACAATACAATTTCAGTTCAGCACAGTTGTTTAACATGCTTCTGTTAGAACTCTGTCCGATTCCATGCTCTGCCTTGCATACAAAGAAATGTTCTCTTTAGCTCCCCTTGCCTTTATTAAGCAGAATCTCTCTTTGGAAGTGCGGGGTCATCTAGAAAAATGGTTCCTGGGTGGTAATAGCCAATCAGCAGCCCTGAAAATATGTGGGTAATAGTTGTCAGAGCAGGGCAAGAAGGCATTTTACTCCCCAACACTTGAGCACTGATGGTAGGCCCATGAATCATGATTGAACATTAAAATTTACACATTCTATTGAATTACATGTTTTTATCCATTGATCAACCTCTCTTCATAACCCCTCCCACCCATACACCCTTCTCAGCCTCTAGTATGTATTATCCTAATCTCTACATCCAAGAGATCAACTTTTTAGCTCCCACATATTAGTAAGAACATTCAATGTTAGTCTTTCTGTGCTTGACTTATTTCTCTAAACATAGTGACCTCCCGGTTCCATCCATGTTGCTGCAAATAACATGATTTTATTCTTTTTATGGCTGAATCCATTGTGTATACATACACCACATTTTCTTTATCCATTTATCAGTTGATGGACACTTAGGTTGATTCCATCTTTGCTATTGTGAATAGTGCTACAAGAAACATGTTAGTTATAAATACCCAGTAGTGGGATTGCTGAGTCATATGTTAGTTCTAATTTTTTTTTTTTTTTTTTTTTTGGTGGCAGGATTTCTGTCACCCAGGCTGGATTGCAGTGGCACAATTAGGTCTAACTGCAGCCTTGACCTCCCGGACTCAAGCGATCCTTGCCCCTCAGCCTCCCAAGTAGCCAAGACTATAAGCACATGACACCATGCCTGGCTAATTTTTTGTAGAGACAGGGTTCAATTCTGTTGCCCAGGCTGGTCTCAAACTCCTGGGCTCAAGTAGTCGTCATGCCTCGGCCTCCCAAAATGCTAAGATTACAGGCATGAGCCACTGTGCCTGGCCTATATTTAGTTTTTTGAGAAATCTCTATACTGTTTTCCATAGTGGCTGTATTAATTTACATTTCCATCAAAAGTATATAGGTGTTCCCTTTTCTCTGCATCTCACCAGGATCTGTTACTTTTGTTTGTTCGTTTGTTTGTTTTTTTGAGACCGAGTCTCACTGTGTTGCCAGGCTGGGAGTGCAGTGGCGTGACCTCGGCTCAATGCAACCTCTGCCTCCCAGGTTCAAGCTCTCTTGCCTCAGCCTCCTGAGTAGGCTGGGACTACAGGCACACCACCACCACGCCCGGCTAATTTTTCTATTTTTAGTAGAGATGGGATTTCACCATGTTGGCCAGGATGGTCTTGATCTGTTGACCTCATGATCTGCCTGCCTCAAGTGCTGGGATTATAGGCAGGGTAAGAGGATATCTTATTGTGGTTTTGATTTGCATTTCCCTGATGAGTAGTGATGTTGAGCATTTTTAAATATACCTTTACCCATTTGCATGTCATGTTTTGAGAAATATCTATTCAGTAGTCCTTTGCCTACCTTTTTTTTCTTTTTTATTATGCTTTAAGTTCTGGGGTACATGTGCAGAATGTGCAGTTTTGTTACATAGGTATACTTTGCCTACTTTTTAATGGGATGATTTGTTTTTTCCCATTGAGTTGAGTTCTTTGTATATTCTATATATCAGTCCCTTGTAGATTAATGGTTTACAAATATTTTCTTCCATTCAACAGGTTTTCTCTTCACTCTGTTCATTGTTTCCTTTGCTGTGCAGAAACTTTTGTCTCTTTTTGTTTTTGTTTTCTGTGCTTTTGAGGTCTTGACCATAAAATCTTTGCCTATAGCAATGTCCTGAAGTGTTTTTCCTGTTTTCTTCTAGTAGTATTGTAGTTTCTGATCTTATGTTTAAGTCTTTACTCTATCTTGAGTTGATTTTTGTATATTGTGAGAGATCAGAGTGCAGTTTTTTCTTCTGCAAATTAATATCCATTTTTCCCATACCATTTATTGATGAAGGTGTCTTTCATCAATGTCTATTTTTGGTGACTTTGTCAAAAATCAGTTGGCTGTAAATTTGTGAATTTATTTCTGGTTCTCTATTTTGTTTCATTGACCTATGTGTCTGTTTTTATACCAATACCATGTTGTTTCAGTTACTATAGCCTTATAATATATTTTGAAGTCTGCTAGTGTGATGCCTCCAGCTTTTTTTTTTGCTTAGTGTTGCTTTGGTTATTCTGGCTTTTTTTGGTTTTATACAAATTTTAGAATTTGTTTTTACTTCTGTGAAAAGTGACATTGATATTTTAATAGGTATTGTATTCAATCTTAGATTGCTTTGGGTAATATGGTCACTTTAATGATTCTAATTCTTCCAATCTGTGAGTATAGGCTGTCTTTTATACTTCTTTGAGTCCTCTTCAATTTTGTGAGAATTTTGCAGCTTTTCTTATAGAGATCTTTCACTTCCTTGTTTAATTTGTTTGTAGATGTAAATATTTATTTTTTGTAGCTACTTTAAATGTGATTGTCTTCTTGATTTCTTTCTCAGCTAGTTCATTATTGGTGTACTTATTTTGGTACATTGATTTTTGTATCTTGCAACTATATTGAATTTATTTGTCAGATGGAAGAGTTTTTTAGTGGAATCTTTAGGATTTTCTACTATAAGATCATATCATCGGCAAAGAGTGACAATTTGACTTGCTCTTTTCCAATCTGGATGCTTTTTATTTTTCTCCTGCTTGATTGCTCTAACTAGGACTTTCAGTAGCATGTCGAATTGAAGTGGTGAAAGTGAGTATTCTTGTCTTGTTCCAGTTCTTAGAGGAAAGGCTTTCAGCTTTTCCCCATTCAGTATGATGTCAGCTATAGGTTTGCCATATATGGTATTTATTATGTTGAGGTATGTTCCTTCTATGCCTAGTTTGTTGAGAGTTTTAATTATGAAGGAGTGTCCAATTTTAACAAAGGCTTTTCTGTATCTATTGAGATAATCATGTGGTTTTTCTTCTTCATTCTATTGATGCAGTGTATTACATTTGTTGATTTGCATTTGTTGAATGATCTTTTCATCACTGGGATAGATTCCACTTGATCATGGTGTATTACTTTCTTGATGTGGTCTTGGAATTGGTTTGCTAGTATTTGGTTGAGAATTTTTGCATCTATGTTCATCAAGAATATTGGCTGGTAGTTTTCTTTTGTTGTGTCCTTGTCTGGTTTTGCTATTAGGGTAATGCTGGCTTGAGAGAATGAGTTAGGGAGACTTTCTTCCTTTTATTTATTATTATTATTAGTTTTTGGAATAGTTTGAAGGAAATTGATGTTAGTTCTTCTTTGAAAATTTGGTATAATTCAGTAGTGAAGCCATCTGGGTCTGAACTTTTCTTTGTTGGGACTTTTTATTTCTGATTCAATACCATTATTTGTTGTTTGTCTGTTCAGATTTTCTATATTTTTGTGATTCAGTTTGGTAGGTTGTATGTCTCCAGGAATTTATCAATTTCCTGTAGATTTCCCAGTTTGTTAGTATATACTGGCTCACAATAGTCTCTGATGATCTCTTGCATTTCTGTGGTATCAGTTGTAATGTCCCCTTTTCCTTGCTGATTTTGTTTATTGGGGTTTCATTTTTTTTTCTTGGTTAGTCTAGCAGCAAGTGGTTTATCTATCTACAATTTTGTCTGTCTTTCAAAAAAACAACTTTTTGTTTCATTGAATTTTTGGGTTTTTTTAAGTCTCTATTTCATTGATTTCTGCTCTGATATTTATTATTACTTTTTCCTCCTTCTACTAATTTTGTGTTTGATTTATTCTTACTTTTCTAGTCTCTAAGGTGCATCACTATATATTTTGAATCTTTTAAATTTTTTGATTTAGGCATTTCTTGCTGTAAACGTCCCTCTTAACACTGCTTTTGCTGTATCCCATACATTTTGTTAGGTTATGTTTTTACTTATTGATTTGTTTCAAGAAATTTTTTGATTTCCTCCTTAACTCTTCCTTGACCCAGTGATCATCCAGGAGCATATTGTTTAATTTTCCTGTATTTGTTCAGTTTCTAAAGTTCCTCTCATTATTGGTTGCTACTTTTATTTCATTGTTTTCTGAGAAGATATTTGATATTATTTTGATTTTTTAAAATTCATTGAGACTTGTTTTGTTTCCTAATATATGATGTATCCTGGAGAGTGTTCCATTTGCTGATAAGAATGTGTATTCTATAGTTGTTTGATAAAATGTTCTGTAAATGTTTGTTAAGTCTATTTGGTCTAATATGCAGCTTAAAACCAATATTTTTAAATAAATTTTTCTATCTAGGTGATCTGTCTCATGCTGAGAGTAGGGTGTTGAAGTCCCCAGTATTATTGTATTGGGGTCTATCTCTCTCTTTAGATCTAATAATATTTGCTTCATATATTTGGGTGCTCCAGTGTTGGGTGTATATATGTTTAGAATTCTTATAACCTCTTGCTGAATTGATCCTTTTATCATTATAAGATGACCTTCCTTGTCTCTTTTTTAAAAGTCTATTTTATCTGATATAAATATAGCTACTCCTGTTCACTTTTGGTTTTGGTTTCCATGAACCATATTTTTCCATCCCTTTACTTTCAGCCAATAGGTGTCTTTATAGGTGAGGTGAATTTCTTGCAGAAAGCATATAGCTGGATCATTTTTTAAAAAATTCATTCAGCCTGTCTATATCTTTTCAGTAGAAAGTTTAATCAGTTTATTTTTAAGGTTATTATTGATATGCAAGGGCTTTTTCGTATCATTTTATTAATGGTTCCCGTTTGTCTTCTATATTGTTTCTTTCTTTCTCTCTTATTATTTATTATTGTGGTTTGGTGATTTTCTGTAGTGGTAACATTGAGTCTTTTTTCTTTCTTATTTGTGTGTTTGCTCTCCCAGTGCTTTTTATATTTTTGTGTTTTCATGATGGTTGATATCATTCTTTTGCTTTTGGGTGTAAGACTTCCGTAAGCATTTTTTTTTTTTTTTTTTTTTTGAGATGTTGTCTAACTTTGTCACCCAAGCTTGAGTGCAGTGGTGCAGTCATGGTTCACCACAACCTATGCCTCCAGGTTTCAAGGGATCCTCCTGCCTCAGCCTCCAGAGTAGCTGGGACTACAGGCATGCACCACCATGCCTGGCTAATTTTTGCATTTTTAGTAGAGATGGGGTTTCACCAAGTTGGCCAGGCTGGTCTTGAGCTTCTGACCTCAAGTGATCCTCCATTCCTGGCCTCCCAACGTGCTGGGATAACAGGCGTGAGCCACTGAACCCAGCCTCCCTTAAGCATTTCTTGTAGTCTAGTCTAGTGGGTTATTCACTCAGTTTTACTTATCTGGGAAAAACTTTATTTCTCCTTCCTTTATGAAGGGTAATTTTGCTGGGTATAGTATCCTTGCATGGCAGATTTTTTCTTTTAGCATTTTGAATATATCAGTATATCACCTCATTTTCTCCAAGACTATAAAGATTCTGCTGAGAAATTTACTGTTAGTCTGATGGGACTTCCTTTATAAATAACTGGATACTTTTCTCTTTCTGATTTTAGAATTCATTCTTCTTCTTTGACTTCTAATTGTTTGACTATAGTATGTCATGCAGCAGGCCTTTTTGAATTCCATCTATTTGAAGATTTTTTGGCCTCCTTTATTTGGATGTCTAAATCTCTTGCTGGAGTTGGGATGTTTTCATTTATTTTTTGTTAAGTAGGTTTTTAACACTTTTATTTTCTTTTTGCTTTCTGGGACACTGAAAATTTGAATATTTTGTCATTTTATGGTGTTCATATGTCATGTAGGCTTTGCTCATTCTTTTTTATTCTTTTTTTCCTTTATTTTTGTCTTACTGGGTTATTTTAAAGACTTGTCTTCAAGTTTTGTCATTCTTTTTTCTGCTTGATCTAGTCTAGTGTTGATGGTTTTGAATGTATTTTGCATTTCAATCAATGAATTGTTCAATCCATAATGTATTTTGGTTCTTTTTTGATGATATCCATGTATTTGATAAATTTCTTATTTATATCTTGAATTGTTTTTGTGATTTCTTTGTGTTGTTTTCCAGTATTTGCTTGTGTCTCACTGAATTTTTAAAACTCAATATTTTGAATTATTTTTCTGGGATTTTGTAAATTTGTTTTTGATTGGGATCTGTTGCTAGAGGATTATTGTGATCCTTTGATGGTATTATATTTTCTTGCTTTTTAATATTTCCCATGTTCTTCCATTGATAATCTGTGCATCTGGTGTAACAATTGTTTCTGTAAATTTTTTGAATTTGATTTCATAAGGGAAGACTTTTTTTCCTGAAGGTATATCTATGATGTTGGTTGGATAAGGCACTTTGGCTTTGATTTTGGGTCTGTGCAGTAGGGTTGGCTCTATATGCTTTCTTTGGTTGTAAACTCCACCAGTGCTGTCTATGATTCCCTAGGTGGCTTAGGTGCAGTTGTTTGTGGAGGCTATGGTGAGGTTTTGCTGGGGCCTGAGACACCAGGTAGGCCAGTCTTCAGTCCCCAGTGGTGGCAGCAGGGGGCTGAGCATGCCTGTCCTTGGGCCCCAGAGTGGCATATGTTGGTTATCAGCATTAGTGGGTCTAGACATGCTGATTCTTAGGCCTCTAGATGGCTTGCTTAGGCCCCAGAAATGGCTGTGGTGGGGCAGGTGGGTGGGCTGACTCTTTAGCTCCTGGCCAACAGGTGTGGCATGGGCAATGGCATTAGCAGTGGTGAGACAACCTTCTGGGACCAAGCAGTCTGCACTGGTTTTGGCTGTGGCTATGACAGGCTGGGTGGGCCAGTCAGTCCCCAGGTGGCACATATAGGTGGGTGCCAACTGTGGTGGCACTAGCAAGTTGAATGGGTCTGACCTCAGATCCCCAGAAGAGTGCTCAGGTGCCAATGATGGTGAATTGGTTGCATGACTCCAAACCCCTAGATAGCATGCTCTGGTACTGGAGACAATGGAGCCAGGCCAGGTGGTCCTGCCCTGAAGCCCTCCTGTGATGTATGTAGGTAAAGAGGTTGCAAGCATGGGGAAGAGTAATCCCCAGACTGCTTGTGGAATGCTCCAGTGCCCTGCTTCTGGAGAGGGTAGGGTTGCTTTCAGCAGGAGCAGTTGTAGGTAGGCAACTTGGGCAGCATGTACTTTGCTCATATCTCAGCCCCACAGCAGCCTACCCTGGTGGTTGTTGTGGGTAGTTGAATTTGTCCCCAGGGCTTGTGGAAAGTCACAGCTGCTTCTCTGCTAGTGGGGCAGAGTCACTGCTGGTGGCTCCCAACTCTGCCCAGGTAGCAGCTGCTGTGGGCAGGCAATGTTGATGGGGCTCCAGGGATATAGAGATGGAGAGGGTTTGGGGTCCAAGGTAATATAGTCTGGTGGAGGTTGGAGTCTCAAATGGTGCCCTGGTACAGCTCTTTAGGATTCGTGGGTTTGTGGGACTCAGCATGAGCTCCCTCTCTGGAGCAATGTCATTATATGGAGTCCAGGCAGCTCCCTGTTAGTTTTGGGGCCTGTGAGGGTTGAGGGGCTCTCTCATGGCTCAAATTGTAGGGGTCTGCAGTGGAAATGTGGACTGCTGGAGGTCTCTTTCTCACTTACCCTTCCTAATATTAGGAAGTCTCTCCAGGCTCTCCACCAATGCTGGTTGAGCAGGCTGCCTTGCTTCCCTCTGCTTTCTTGCTTTGGGTGCTTCCTGTCACTTCGGTGTTGAATTCCAGTGTTCTCTCTTAGATGATCTATTCACAGTGTGCTTATCTACTCACTATTTTGTTTCCCTTCCATGGAAGAGGTGAGTGTCAGATGCATCTAGTCAGCCATCTTGAAGCTCCTCATGAATTCTGAAGAAATTGAAATAATGATTTGGTAATATCTGTAAAAGAAAGAATTGTTGAATTCTGACATAATTATGCAAGTAAATGTAGACTTCCTTCTCAGAAGATTTTGAAGAGAATGGCAGACCAGTGTCTAGAATTATATACATGTACCCTTGCTTAAGGATGACTTAAAAAGGCAATCATTCTCTAGATTTTTTAAATCCAAAATTAAATAATAGTTTTATAAAATAATTTTATAGCTAATTTTACTATGTTTTTACTGAAATTCTGAACTGAAGTCTTTCTGGACTTTCCCTACATGAATAAATAAGTTTTAAAATTGTATAAAACTGCACTATAAAAACTTAATATACCCTATATATATAGGGAATTGTTGCAAATGCTTATCCAGACTTTTAGTGTGATAGAGTTTTCATATAACTCTATCAATTATACATTTGAAAGGAGTTTTATGATTTTTAAAACAATTTTTCTCACATGATTTTGTTTGAGTTACATAGTAATGCTAGGATTTTCCCCAGGAAGATGGTGACTGTATCAGTTATCTATCACTGTACTATTGTTGGATAACAAGTAGTCACAGCACTTTCATAGCAAATAACAATAGCCATTTCTGGCTCATGCATCCAGGGCCAGCAACTAGGCAGCTGTGCTGATTTTAACGGGGCTCCTCTCGCTCAACCAGCTGGGTGTTGGCTGGCTGTGGCTGAGACTAGGATAAGACAAATTGGGCAATTGGGCTCTGCGCCACATATTTGTCAACCTGTGGCAGGTCAGCCTGGGCATGTTCTCAGAGTGATGACAGGGGTGCTAGAGAGCATGCAGAAGCATGCTAAGTCTGTAGCTGCCTGGACTCAGAATTGGCACATCACCGCTTCTGTGTCATTCCATTGGCCAAATCAGGTTGCATAGCTATACTCAGAGGCATCTTGGAAAGGTACCACCAGGACAAATGGCTTGGATTCAGGAAGGAGTAAAGAATTTGGGTCAATTTTCCAGTCTATCATAGTGATCATAACTCCCTGGCTTCTCTTGTAGAGATGAGGCTCAAATAGGATAAGGAACTTTCTGTTAGAATAGAGTTTAAAAGAAAGCCAAACTTTGAAATTCTACTTCAAAAATTTTTCCTCTTTTTCTAGTTGTACTTTGAAGGATCCAGGCATCCAATGGACAAATAAGCCTGGTGTTCATTGTAATTTTAAATAACAAATATTGCCTTAGTAATTTTCCCATGTAAAAAGTATTTTCACATGCACTGAAATCACCTGAGATCATTCCTGTAACTCTCTGAGCTAATATTATTATTGATATTATTTTATAAATGAGGAAATTGAGGATGATAAATGATGTGTGAGAGTTCTTGTTTAAGTCATTTTGATCCTCCGTATTTCACAAAAAGTAAAATAAGTAAATTTATTTGTAAAGTGTTAGAAAATGAATGAAAATATATGAAGGAGTTTTAATAATTCAGCCTTGGTGAACCTAGAAGACACTTACAGTGTTCATAGAAAATAACCTCAGTTGCAACATTTAGGCTAAATTCCTAGTTTAATCCACTCTTTTCTGACTATTTGAAATGAACCCTGAAAAATATTTTTTTCTTTGCCAATTGCATTTATTATTATTTTTTGATGGCTCATAATGTGCCCCTTTCTTCAGAGTAAAAATTCTATTATGGTGATTGAACGCTTGCTTATCCAGACTGAGATGATATGAGAACGCAGAAGATGAAATCTGCTGCCAATCTGAGATTTAAAAAAGGAAATTTTGAGGTGTGGGTCCTGTACTTGTGTAGGGGCCAAGGAAAAAGTTCCCCTTTGCCCTCTGAAGTTCTTTAAAAATCAACTGACAAAAGGAAGATTCATAAGAAAATAAGCATATGAAATTTATTAATGTCCATGTTTGTGCATGGGAGCCATACAAAATATAAAAACTCAAAAAAAGGCCCAGATGGTTGATGATTTTATACCATTTTGAGGAATGGGGGCTTGGAGTGTGTCAAGAAAGGTTATGAGAGGGAGACAGGAGGAGAGACATGGCTAGCAAAGGCGGTCTTGTTATGTAGATGAAACCTCACAGATAACTGCTCTCAGAAAGAATAGATGGTAGCCTGTGGTCAGTTAATCTTTCCTAGATTTGGACAAGTGAGAGGCCTCAGAGAAAGCCTGGCTGTTTATTTTGCTAATGTAGACTTCTCTCTACATATGCAAATATCCTCCACAAAAGGCAGCTTTGCAGGGTGATTCCTGTCTGCAGTCCCTCTGAATAGCTGTCTCAAAATATGTAAAAGAATAATATTTTGTGGTGAAATACTTTTGATTTTCTTTACTGGTGAGGGCCATATTCATCTGAATGGAGATTTTTTTTTTTTTCTTAATCTCCTCTTGTATCATTGGACACACAATTTAACATTTCTGACAGTGCCTGTGGGTATGACAGTAAAGTAAAACTCGATAAAAATTTGAAGCAAATATGCCTAATAGACTGATTATTTTTCTCTTCTAGATCTTGAGTTTAGGCATAATAACTTCCATAAATTTCAATAAATGGCATCAAAGAGTTAATTAGGTCATTTCCATAATTATTCATCTTCCTAAAGTGAAAAGAAGCAGGAAGCCACTTCAATTGTCAAAATTAACTGTGATATCAATCAAAAGCTCATAGATTTTGAGATAATTCTGTATTTAAAGTCAATTTAGTTTCCACAGGGGGACTCTAACCTGCCTAGGAGGCTTAATTAGGCTAACTGCCTGAAAAACAGCATAAAACAGATGGGTGGGTTCTCATTCAAAACTGGTTTTATGAGCATTCTCATAGCTCTTACAGAAAATGAATGAACTTTCTGATATCTTCAACTAAGCCTTAGTAATTCCATAAGGGGAATGGAAGCAAGTTGGAAGGAACTGATCTTTTTAAAGTGGTCTTTATATTATGTTTTGCTGTTTTTATATCATGATTCCAGATATATCATGAACTCTGAGAGCCCAGGAGAGACAGAATACATTCAGGAGGTGTTTTTAAAGCTTCAGATCAACACAGACTTTTAATATCCCAAGGGAATGCCACTTTGTCCTTGTACCTCCTGAAAAATTCAATAAATCAAATATTTATTAAGCATATTTTAAAGTTCTAGAGAATACAGAGATAAATAAGATACAATTTTTATCCTAAAGAATCTTAATGTGAGAGTGATAGATATATACACAGTCAATTATAATAAATATTAGACTGTAGTGAGCACTAAAGATATAAATAAACATAAATAAGAGCATAAAGTAAGGAGTGACTAATTCTGCCTGATGTGATCAGTGAGGGTTTCCCTGAACAGGCTCCTTTGTAGTAGTTGTGTTTTGTGGACACACTGCAGAAACAGGACAGACCCACCCAAAACATGGGTCGGAGGTCAAGGCTAATGATGCCACATGCATACAGAGGGTATAAAAAGGTTTATCACTTACATATTGAGGCTTTTGGGGAGAGCAGAGCAGGCTTTCCGAGCTATTCAGAGTATGGCTTGTGACAGCAAGGACAAGAGACTAGCTTGGGGTTTTATGGTGGGGAGGGGATAGGGCCAGACTGAGGGTCCCTGAGCTTGTGCATGGTCAGGAACTTATTCGGTTTGGATTTCCTGCCAGCACCAAGGAGGGAGCACCCAGGCATACTTATGAGCTTGCCCAGATGAGGGTCACAAAGGGAAGAGACAGGGATGTGGCTTAAAAGCAGTTAGCAGTCAAACATCAAAATGTGAAGTCAGACTCTTCATTATATACAGGTTTCTCTGGATTCTATCTGTATGAGCACTAAAAAAATCAGCTCATCCTTTTTCTTTTTTTTTTTTTTTTTTTTAAACTTAAAAAGAAATGTTTAGACAGCTGATAGTGGTTATAAAACTGTTAGCTTCATCAGCTGTTGATATTACCAGCTTGTGTTTTTCTTGAGAATCCAGGCCAACTAAACTCACTTTGCCTCAATTCTGTCTTGCATGCCTGCATCTCCACCACTCTCTGCCCCCATCCTCCACGTTACCCCTTGTTATCACTGTTTATTCCCTGGGCATCTCTAGTCCATCAAGGAATTTTACTCACTGTCTGCTTCTTCATACCACTTCTTGCCATTACACCAGAAAAATTTTACTATCACAACCATGACACATCTGACGCCATAGCATAAAAACTTTCTGGCTCCCTGAGCTCCAAAAAACTTCTTCACTGTGTCTCAGGAATCCACTTTCCAGTACTCACTTTGGAAGCGAATGCATGGAGTTTGGCATGCATTCTGAGATCTTAAACCCTAGTACTCTAAACTCTAACATAACCCCTTATCACCGAAATTGTCTTGAGTCTCTCAATTTTGTGAAGTCTGCTCTTTGGCCTCTTTACTTGTTCCTTTTCTCTTCATCAGACGTTCCCCTGTGGTTCCACTCCCTTCTACTCTAGCTTACACTCTCTGCTCATCCTTTTCCTCAATTAATTTTTTGCCTAAGTAACATTTGACTACCTATTGAGAACCAGCCATTGTTTAGACCCTAGAAATATTGTATAGGAAATAAATTTAGCTTTCATTTTGGAGTAAATATTTTAGGGGAGGAGGACAGACAAAAAGCAAATAAGCAGATTTTTATAAGCACATATCAGGATGTGATAAGAGCTATGGAAAAATATCAAGCTAGTTAGGAGTGCTAGAGAGTACAGGAACAAGGGAATTGTTACTTTATATACTAGAAAAGTCATGGAAGGCCCCACTGACAAGATGATATTTGTGCAGAGACTTGAAGAAAGATAGAGAAGGAGCCATGCAAATCTAGAGAGAAGTTCTTTCTAGGAGCAGAAAAGAGAATGTA
Organism: Hylobates moloch; assembly: GCF_009828535.3. Taxonomy (NCBI): domain Eukaryota; kingdom Metazoa; phylum Chordata; class Mammalia; order Primates; family Hylobatidae; genus Hylobates; species Hylobates moloch. Next base: position 72,602,033 of record NW_026652288.1, read on the forward strand.
CAAAATCTCAGAGGCTGAAATGTGCTTGGCATGTTTGAGAATAGCAAAGAAACCAGTGTGTCTGAGGCAGAGTGAACCCAGAGAGTATAAAACAAAAGGTATAATCGGGAGGATCTGGGGACAAGATAATGTAGGACCTTGTAGACAGTTTTAAGGTTTGAGTGGAGGAATGTTTGGATCCAGCTTAATCTTACTCCTGTTGGTATCATCTTCATCCTCAGTATTCTTGCCCTATTTTCTTTGACTTGTCTTTTATTTTCCTTATTGAGTCTTCTCTAAACATATAAACATGTTCAAGCATTGTTCCCATATTAAACAAACCACAAAATTGACTTAGTTACTTCCTGATCTTTCTCCTCCTGTTGATAACTAAACGTCTCAGAATAGTAACAGTAATTTACAATCTCATTCACACTTACATACCTCTTATTCATTCTTCAATCCATATAATCATATTCTACAAACTGAACCTACTGTTATCAAGGTTGTTGCTAAATTTAAAGGACATATTTTAGTACCAATTTTAATTTATTCTCTCTTTCTCTGGGAATGAATGATTGACCACTCTCTTTTTAAAATTCTTCTCTATTGGTTTTCAAGGCATTACGTGCTCCCTAGGGTTCCATTTTTGGACCTTTTCTCTCCTACACATTCTCTTCTCACAATGCCATTCACTTTCATTGCTCCAATTGTCATCTATATGCTGATAACTCTTTAATATATATTTCTAGGCCAAGCTTCTTTTTAAAAATTTAGCTCCGGCCTATATATCAAAGTTCCTACTACCTCCACTTGAATGTCTCAAAGGTACTTGAAACTCATTGTGTCAATAATTTATCTTCTTGTCCCCCAGAAGCTGCTTCTCTTTTTACCCATGTGGTTCCCAAGTAAGTGATGAAGCCAAGAGTCAATCAAAGTTTTCAAACTAAACTTTGTTTCACCCCCTTGCTCAGTTGGTCACTAAGTTCTGATGATTCCACATATACTGATCCAGTCACTTCCCTGATTAAGCTCCCCTGGTTAAATTCTATTTGTCCTTGTAAAGTCCTATCAGTTGTCATCCCATCAGGGAAATTATTCCTTAGCCCCTGGATCCCTGTCCTAGGCTAGATTAAATAGCTTCCTTACCTGCTTCCATTACTCCATTTCCACAGCTCTTTAAAGTACTTTATAAGTTTCTCGGTAATCATCTTGACACGTGTACGTCTCTGAAGATTGTGAGCAACTTGAGGGCAAAGATTATGTCTTTCTCATTTTCGTGTCTGTAGTGTTTCTTACAGTGACTGACATATTGTAGATTCTGAATAGATATTTGTTATATGAATAGGGTTGATGGTTGACGTTAGATAAACCGTGAGTAGGATTTCATAAGGTAGAGAACAATGTATTAATCAGAATTCTAATGGTATCAAGTTACAGACACTCAATTTTTATTAACATGCTAAGAGGATACTGGGTAACTCACAGAATGAAGGTGGCTATATCCACACTTCAGTAAGGCAATAACCAGGGCAGCTGTGGGACCTGAGGACTGGAAACAGGGGCTTGAATACAATAAGGCTCTTTTTATTATCTACCATTTTTCCCAGTGTGTTGGCTTTATCCTCTCAGCCAGGCTTTCCCCGGGTGGCTAAAACCATGAATGCCTGGAGTTTCTGGATAAACATATGTCAATTACTGGACTGATGAATGTAACCAGTGTGACAAAACATGATACTTAGCTCAGCTTGGCACTTAGTTCCACTCCTAGACTAAGAGTGGGACTTGTGAATTTGGATTTGATTGGAAGAAGGCAGGCAGTTCCCAATTAGATTATATGATTGAAGTAGAAAAAAGGGAGAGCTGTTCCTCAAAATAGGGAGACTGATGGTATCAGATGAAGAAAAGAGTCTAGGCAGACATAATATATACCTACTAAAGCTAGTAATACTAACTAATGTTCCTTAGTATTTATTTATTTATTTTAAGCAGGCCCTGTGCTAAGCACTTTACGTGAATTTTCTCACTGAATTCCTCACAACAACTCTATTAGGTGGGTGTTTCAGTTGAATTCTGTCACCTACAATAACATAATGCCCAACTAAAAGTGGCTTATTTAGGGTTTTATTTTGTTCACATAACCACAAATATAGAGGAAGAGAGGTGATTCCAGTATTGGTTCAACTGCTCAAAGGTGTCTGGGCTCTTGGTTGGCTTCTATGTAGTTTTGTTAGATTTCCACTCATGATCACAGTAGTTGCTGTAGCTTTGAGTTCACATCTTCACATGTCACATTAAAATGTAAGAAAGGAATGGAGGCTTCTCTTTGTGCATCTCTTTTAGGAAGGAGAAAATCTTAACAAGAAACATCCTATAACCCTTTCCTCAGGAGTGACAGATTAGGATGACTTATATACTTTATTGAGCAAGTGAAGATGAGACAGCAAGTGAAGATGAGAAAGCTAGTCTGATGTTTTTAGCTTCATAGTGGGACTGCCTCTTTTCTCGCAAAGTAGGCAATGGTAGAATAGCTGTTGGAAGGCAATAAATGTTTTTGCCACAGGGTATGATATTTGGTTGGAATGTTTTAGTGAAAGAAACAATATTTGACTAGCAATAATTTAAGCCACAAGGATAGTTCTTGTTAGTATAACAGGAAGTCTGGAGTTAGGCAGTCTCCATATTGTTTCAGTGACTGGCTCAGTAACATTACCGAGGACACGATTCTCTGTTTCTGCCGCACTGTCTGCAGTGTTGGTGATATTGCTCCTTCTGATCACATAACTGCTGATAATCCAAAAATTATCTCTGCACATTACAGTTTTACATTCAGCAAGGAAATAGAGTGGAAAAAGTCTTTGTTCTTTAGCCTCTCTGTCTTGTAAGGAAGGAAAATATTTTTCAAAATTTCCAACATGGCTCCCTTATATTTCATTGGCTCCCTTGCATTTCATTTCAGATTTGGGTGACATGCCCTCCCACAGACCTGTTCTTGACAAGTGGGAATTGCCTGATGTGATTGGTATGTATTAAATGTGTAGAAGCAGTATAAACAAAGGTAAGAATGCATGCAAATGAGAGTCTTGCACATTCATGTGGTTGAAGCCTAGGATTGGTGGAGGTTAGAAGTAAAATGAGGGGTGCTGAATATTTGTCTCCTCTATAGAATCCTTTCTAAAATAATTTCCTCGTCATTGGGCATTCAGACACAATAGCTCACAATTATTTTTACTTTTTGGCCAACATTTCATTTAGCACAGTAAATATATTAATAATAAATAATATTAGTTATGTATTGGGGATTATGCTAAGCAGTATAGATATAATGATGAATCTAACAAGTTCTTGACCTCAAGAAACTGATATTCAGGTATTAAAAAGAATGTATATATCTGATTTTCCATGTATTTGAGTTCATGTTCTTCCTGTAACTTGTGTTTTCTCCCTAGATTTATTATATGAAAGTTTATAAGTGTTTAGGGGTATTTGACCATTTTTCTTATTACAAACTAAAAAAAGAGTTTGATCAAACAGGAATGGCATTCCAGAACTTATTATCTTTTCCATGCTGTCTAAAACTGTGTGAAAATTCAGTTGGTGGGTGGTAACACTAATTGGCATGCTCTTCAACAATCTCTAAGCAAGAAAGTATTAATTAGACATGAAATAGAGAGCATGCTCCTTTCATCCAACTGAGCAGGTGGCTGCTGCTGTTGAGGACAAAGATAAAGTTGGTGATACAAGTTACATCTTGTGAAATAACTTTATTTTAAGGTAGAAACTTACAGATCTTATTTGTGAGTTGTAAAGCATTCAGTCAAAGATTCATCATGGACTCAATCTATGACTTTGCAAACTTTTCCTATTCCTATTGTGTAATACATAAGTATGTACAATATAATTTTATCAACCCTATCCTTTCGACCCTTCCAAACAGTGGTAGCACTGAGTTCTATAAGATAGCCCCTAAATTAAAGTTTCTAGTTGTATGTATAGGCATTGATCCATATTAATTTCATTTAACGACTTGCCAGTCCTTTTTTGGTTTCTCCTCTTATCTCTTCTGCCTTTCCTTCGGATTTTCTTTCCCCAGAGTTCCCTTCCACTGCCTATTTATATAAAGTACTTGCAGGACTCTATGGCCTTTTCTTTTTCCTTTGGGTTGTCTGACATACTGTTATGATTTTAACTACCCTTTACAACAGGGGGCAGCCAGGTAATTAAATATGTGAGTGGATTAGTGCAAGCAATAGGAAATGATAGGGCCTGTGGCAAACTGTAAATGTCTAAGGACATTTAATGTTATACCTAAGAAAAAACTCCACAACAAACCCCACCATGCTGGGCCAAATAAAAGGCTCTGCCAGATGAATTCAGCCCTTAGCATCTGACTTGCCACTCCTATCTACCAAATCTGTGATCTCTAGTTGGCCCCTCCCAAGAGCTTCAATCCCACATAGCAAATTGTTTAGTGGCTATTGAATAAGCAAATGCTTCTCAAAATACACTACATTTTCTTTGCTTTTTCTTTTTCTATTGGATTGAGGGGAGTATATGCACAAGTTTGTTATGTGAATATATTGTGTAATTCTGGGGTTTGGATTTCTATTGGACCCATTACCCAAATAGTGAACATAGTAACCAATAAGTAGTTTTTCAATCCTTGTCCCTCTCCTTCCCTTCCCCCTTTTGGAATCCTGAGTATCTATTGCCTCCATTTTTATTGTACATATGCACCCATTGTTTAGCTACCACTTATAAGTGAAAACATCTGGTATTTGATTATCTGTTTCTGTGGTAATTCACTTAGAATAATGGCCTCCAGCTGCATCCATGTTGCTGCAAAGGACATGATTTCATTCTTTTTTATGACTGCATAGTACTCTATGGTGTATATATACCACATTTTCTTTATTCCATTTACTATTGTTATATATAAAGTTTCAGTGCTGCAAAAGAAATAGCACTCGAATATAAAATTTTCTTTTAATTCTCAGCAAGGCAAGGTATTTCTATAGAAGGGTGCACCCTTACAGATGGAGCAATGATGAGCGCACATTTGGGCAAGGGAGGGGAAGGAGTTCTTATCCCTGCCGCACATGGCCCCTGCTGCTGTGTCATTCCCCTATTGGCTAGGGTTAAACTGTGTGGGCTAAACTAATTCTGATTGGCTAATTTAAAGAGAATGATGGGGTGAGTGGTTTGGCAGGAAAAACGGTTATGACAGAGCAGGTAATGGGTCAAGGTGGAGCAGGTAATCGGAATGAGGGTGGAGCAGGTAATTGGAATGAGTCAGGGTGGAGCAGGTGATTGAAATGAGTCAGGGTGGCACAAGTAATCGAAAAAGGTTGCTTTATGAGGAAGTTAAGTTTAAAAGTAGAAGGCAAAGAAATGAACATAGTGACATATTGATTCTTTGAAAAGAAATTTAGAACTCATATCTAACACTATTGAGGGGCACCTAGATTGATTCCATGATTTTGCTATTGTGAATAATGCTGCAATAAACATACTAATACAGCTGTCTTTTTGGTAGAATGATTTCTTTCTTTTAGATAGATACTCAGTAGTGAGACTGCTGGGTCAGAATGGTAGTTCTATTTTTCATTCTTTGAGAAATGCACATATTGCTTTCCACAGGGACTGAATTAATTTACCTTAACTCAAAATGGATTAAAGGCTTAAATATAAAACTTCAAACTATAAAAATCCTAGAAGAAAACCTAGGAAAAACTCTTCTGGACATATAGGTCTAGGCAAAAAGTTCATGACTAAGACCTCAAAAGCAAATGCAAAAGAAACAAAAATTGACAATCAGGACTTAATTAGGCTAAAGAGCTTCTGCACAAAGAAAGAAACTATCAACAGAGTAAGCAGACAACCTACAGCATGGCAATATAGAAAACTGTTAACTATGCATCTGACAAGGGACTAACATCCAGAATCTATAAGGAATTTAAACAAATCAAAAAGAAAAAAAATTACTGCATTAAAAAGTGGGCAAAGGACATGAGCAGACACTTCTCAAAAGAAGGTGTGCAAGAGGCCAACAAACATATGAAAAAATGTGCAACATCATTAATCATCAGAGAAATGCAAACTAAAACCACAGTGAGATAACAATCTTGCACCAGTCAGAATGGCTATTATTGAAAGTAAAAAAATAACAGATTTTGGTAAGGATGTGGAGAAAAGGGAACATTTATACACTGTTGGTGGGAATGTAAATTAGTTCAGCTACTGTGGAGAGCAGTTTGGAGGTTTCTCAAAGAATGCTTATCTACTGCATTTTAGAATCACCTGGGAGAATTTTTGAAAATACTGCTGCTTCAGGGGCTAGGATCTGGGCTTTAAATGTTTTTAAAAACCTTCTTCCAGTGTTAAGAATCAATGCCAAAATAGATTTTGTTTCAACTCCTAAGCATTTCCTCTAATTAAAAAATGTAAAAGGCAGATGATCAGAAACAAGAGGAGCATTTTAAAATTATAAATTTACAAATGCACAAATATTTTGGTTTATCTTTTAGTTGTTAGTTTCCAGTTTTATTGCATTATGATGAAAATTATAGTTTTCTATTATTTGTATTTTTGGAAATTGGATGTTTTGTGAACAATCTTTGAAAGTTTTATTCCTACATAAACAATGTGCATTTTCTGCTTGATGAAAAAATATTTTCTTTATTTGATATTATGCTTGTAAGTTAACTTTTTAAAATCTCCTTTCTCCTAATTTTTGTGTATTTGATGTAACCATACTTGGAGACATATGCAAAATCTACCTCTCTATATAAATATTGACTTGTAAATTTTTCCTTATACTTCTAGAATTTTGTGTTATATTTTGATGTTAATTTTTTGGTATATAAAATATGTAACTCTTTGTAATTTTTTTGGTGAATTGTTTCTCTTATCATTTAAAATAATTTCCAGACATTGAATTCTATTTTGTTACAGCTACATTTTTGGGGAGAAAGTAAAGATTTGTCTGAAGATTCATTTATCCATCTAGATTGTACATATTATCTATATAATCTTATATATAATCTTATGTATAATCTTATATATTATAATCTTATGTATTATCTTACATATAATCTTATATAGAGAGACAGATCTATCCTCACTATATAGAGAGATATAGATATCTATATATCATCTATATTTATATCTGTATCTTCTATATCTATATCATCTGTATGTATCTATATCTCTTTATATGTTTCTCTCTCTGATTTTTTCTTATTTTTAATCTATCTATGTCATTTAGTTTTAACTATCTCATTATCAATCTATGGCTGGATTAGTAGTTTTGAATCCAATGTGACAGTCTCTATTTATTTTTGTGGTAGAATATAACCCATTCATATATTTTATGTTTATTGATCACTGAATGTATTTCTGCCATCTTTTTTGGTGTTATCCTTTAGTTAAGCTTAATTTTCTCCTCCTCCTCTACCTTTCATTATTATTTTCTTTCTACAGATTTATCTTAAATTTTAGGCAAAGCTATTTGTATTTTCACATTCCATCGGTTTAAAAAGCAAACATTCGGATCTATGTTACTATTTTTATATGGTGCATGTCTATATTCTTGAATCATGTCTTTTTCTTGTATTTAGTTTTTGTTTTTGTGAAGTACAATATTGAATACATTCTCAAGAAGTTATTTGAGAACAGTTTATGTATCATAAATTTTCAAAGAATGTCTTTAATTTTTCCTGACAGTTGAGTTTAATGACATACTTCTGTTTTTTTAGTATCTGTTAATAAATATGATACAAATTACAGAAAAAATCTGTTCTGTTTTTCTCAATTGTATTAACATGTTATCTGTATCTTTGGAATTCAGAAATTTCACCAGGATATGTCTAGGTAAGCTTCTTTAACTTAATTCCATACAGGATTCTTTCCATTTAAAGTTTAACGTCTTTTAGCTCAGGGAAATTTTCTTCAGGAGTCTATGTCTTCCCCTGTCTTCTCTCTGTCCTCTTCTTCTGAAGCCCCTATTAGTCTTCTTGCAGACTTCTCAGATAGAATTCTCTACCTTTAATATTTTCTCAAAAATTTTTCAACTTTTTATCTTTTTTGTATTGTGTCTGATGATTATCCCTGAGTTTGTTTTTCCAGCTCAAATAATTAATCTTCTGTTTGGATTTGTTTTAGTACTCTATCTATTGGTCTCTTGACTTTGGAAATAAGATAAAAAATTTCCAAATATTCTCATTGCTTCTTTTTCACAGCAGCCTCTTCTCACTTTTCTCCTTCTTCTTATTTTCATCTTTCTCCTTCTTCTCTTCCTCCATTTACTTCTTCTTTTGATTCTTTGTAATACTCTAAACCTCTGGCTATATTAATTATACTTAAGTCCATTTAAGTAGTTATACTTATTGAAGATTTTCTTTTTCAAAAATAATAAAGTTTCATCAGAAGTTACCTTTTCTCTTGGTAAGGTTTGGTATCACCTGTTGTTTTTCTTCAAATGTTTGGTGCTTCTTGTTTGTTTGTTTGTTTATATAGATGAGAATTATGCTCAGTACTAATAGTAGCTTGTGTATCTTTCTTAAGCCTGAGTGAGAATCTTACTCTTTTGGGAATAAAAGAAGATTTGAATGAGTAAGAAGGATGGGGAAGTTCTTGTGGCATAGTCCATTTTCCTTCAGAGGTCACAAACCACTGACTAATGTGAAAATTGGAACATTTTATATGAAATTACAGATTTTACTTTTTCTTGAAAAATATAAAAATTCAGCAAATAAGAGTCTGTGTCTTTGCATGGAAACAACTGGCTAGAATTAAGTCAAGTCTGCCCTTTCCATGTGCTCCTGTTTGTCACAGTCTCCATCACTCCCATCATTTAAACCCTACTCCTTTCACTCATGTTCGTCTGTCAAGCCCTTTTGACATATGAGCTTTCAATCACTGCATTATGGCATAAAGGTAACATGTCTTCTAGAGATGAGGGTCGGTGTCAGTTACCTGGGCATTCGCTCTCCTTATACGATTGGGGTGTTTTGTCCTCTCCAAGTCTCATGTTGAAATGTGACCTCCACTATTGGAGGTGGGTCTAGCAGGGGCTGTTTGGTTCATGGAGGTGGATCTCTCAAGAATGGCTTGATGCCCTCCCCATGGTAGTTAGTGAGTTCTCCCCACCCAAATCTCATCTTGAATTTTAATCCGCATAATCCCCACGTGTCAGTGGAGGCACCCGAAGTGATTAGATCATAGGGACAGCTTCCCTCATGCTGTTCTGGTGATAATGAGTGAGTTCTCACAAGATCTGATGGTTTTTTAAGTGTCTGGCATTTCCCTTGCTCACACTCACTCTCCTTCCTGCCGCCTTGTGAGGAAGGTGCCTTGCTTCCCCTTTGCCTTCGCCATGATTGTAAGTTTCCTGAGGTCTACCCAGCCATGCTGAACTGTGAGTCAATTAAACCTTTTTCCTTTATATATTACCCAGTCTCAGGCGGTTCTTTATAGCAGTATGAAAATGAACTAATACAGTTCTCAATCTGTTAGTTTATGTAAGAATTGGTTGTTTAAAGGAACCTGACACCTCTTCTCCTCTTGCTCCCTTTTGCCATGTGATATGCCAGCTTGCCCTTTGCCTTCTACCATGATTATAAGCTCCCTGAGACTTTACCAGAAGCCAAGCAGATGCTGGTCCCATGCTTGTACAGCCTGCAGAACTGTGAGCCAAATAAACTTCTTTTCTTCAAAACTGTGCAGCCTCAGGTGTATAAAGAAATTTAAAGCAATGTAGAACAGAGTAACACATCCCCTCTCTAGCTCTGTGTCCATTCAGAAGTCTCCTAAGTCAGACTTGCACTGTTCTATACGTAGTTTTATTTTATGGTCAACTGGAGTTAGTTTTTCGGAGAGAAGTGAATTAGTTTTCCACAGGCTATTTCATTAATTAAATGATATATCTGTTTCTTTTCTAGCCCACGACTTCTTTGATTTAGAGGCAAGTCTAGTGTGTTTGTGTGGGGGATTTATTCTTGTGGGAAATACTCCTTTTCCCCAAAAATTATTATAATAAAATACTAATACATAAAAATAATGGTCACCTATTACTATGTCAGAATTTACTATTTTTGAGGCACTATGATTAGTATTTACTATTATAAATCATCCTAAGAGCTCCTTAGTTAAATCAAGTATTACCATAACTTTTGAGGTTTGAGAAATAGAAAGCAAAAACAGTGTGAGAAATTTGCTGAAGATAACATAGTTAATGAGTAGAAAGGGTGGATTTTGAAGCCAGGTAGTCTGCTACCAGCATTTGGGCCCTTAACTGCTATACCAGATGCCTTTCTATTTAAGATTATTGCTTCCTTTGGGGTTTTCCATATTTGCAATATAGCTTTCAGAAATTCTGCACTCTTTTCATCTTTGGATGGTATTTTCACTAGTTTTTCTAAAGTGCAGTTTGACTTTTTTTTGGTGGTGGGAGCGAGTTGTCCCATTGGGAGAGGGCTTAATCAGTCATACAAATTGTCTTGCTTCTTAACTAAACAGTGATCCTTGATGGTGAGGAGATTTATCTTATGTATCTTTAGATCCTTTACTGCAGCACAGTGCCTGGTGACAATGACATTCAACACATGTCTAGTTTGAAAATAACTGTTTTTGTTTCTTTTATCCTTTGAAATGTTATATATTGGTAGATATTTATATATAATGTATTAAAGAAAATCTATTTAGACCATTTAAATCAAACCATATTTCTTGACATTTTTCATAATTTTTTCCCCTTGGTATATGGATTTTTTGAGCTTTAGTGCTCTCATTTAGGCTGTTTATTCAGTCATACATCCATTTGGGTATCCAGTCATTTATTTTTTCTTTCATTTAACAAAAGTGCATTGATCAGTTGCTATACACAAAACAATACTGTTATTGGCCCTGATAAAAAGGAACTTACAAGCTGGTAATAGAAAGAAAATCTCTACACATATAATTATGTTACACATTAACATGTACAAAAAGACAACAGATAACAAGCTCTGGAAGTCCTTGGGAGAGAAGTAATGAAAAGGTACTGAAAAGCTAATATTAATTGGATGAATTTTGAAGGATAGAAAAAATTGGAACATGTGGTGATGGCAACCTTATTGATTTCCTATAAAGTAATGCAATTTAAAGTGTATATACGTGTGTGTGTATATATATATAAATGTGTTTGTGTGTGTCTGTGTGATATCCTAATAGCAGTACAAATCCTCTCTTTTTAACAATGATCATCAATTCAAAGAAATATCGTTGAGATATATGCAGTCCAAATTAACTTTGCATTCAACTTTACATTCTTGAAGAACTCAAGTGGTTGTTAGATTTTCTTTTTTCTTTTCTTTTCTTTTTTTTTTTTTTTTGATAATGGAAAGGAACTCCTTCCTAGTGTGATAGGTGTGATAGTTTGATATTTTGACAGAAATCCAATCATTCTCCACTCAATATACTATAAAGGGCAGAAAGCCTGAAAAGTCAAAATTTTCTTTAAGTTTTGGAACTTTTCAAAATTTATTTCAGCTATTTTTGATAAAATATAAGAGTGTGATTGAAAATGTTATGGGTAAAATTGAATACATAGCCTAAGTAATGAAATTCTTGAATTTTCCAAGTATCAGTGAGAGACCTATTGGGCTAAAACACTTGCACTGAAAGGACGTCATCTTTGAAAGGTGTTCGACACAATTTATCTCGAATTATCAGTAATATGCTTTGATTTACCTCTTCAGAGATCTGTTTGCAGTGTGAGACTGAACACAGCTTTGATTCTTTGGAGGAGCTATCCAAGAGGGCAAAATTAATGAACGTCACATTCTCAACAGTCAGTCCTGGGATAGAGACATACAAGAAACCAGGAGAAGAACTTTGTGCTGGTGTAGAACAGAACTATAACATGCTTCTGGGTGTGGCAGCTTATTTCTCTCATCTGATTTGGAAAGGTAACACTGAGGAAGATAGAAGCTGGGTAGCTAAAGACTTAGTTGAGGAAGAATTAGAACTAGTGCTGAATGGTCTTCTTGGTTCAACTGGCATTTATTTATTTATTTTTTGAAAATTTATTTTAATCAATTATGAAGGAGAACTGTAAATGGAGGAAACTTTAAAAAGATAAAAAGCTATGAGTATCCTTAAAAGGATGGCTAAATGACTCTTCTCAGGCATTAGCTGATTCACTACTGCAATTACATTTCAATTTAATACACTGAATACCTCAGTGTGCTTCCTTAACACACACACACACATATATACACATACAAATATAAAATCGATTAAAAGTAAAATTTAAAATTTCTAATCTATTGCTTTCTCCTGCAACAAAATATTTATGCTATTCTCTTAATTTGAATCTAAAATTATTGTTTTCTTCATGCTGTTAAATGAGACTTTTCCTTGACATATTTTTCATTTCACTTCCAATACTGGATGTTATTTAGTAAAATATATATATATATATATGTAAACAAAGGCCTTAAATAAGTTCCGAAGTGTACAGTTAGAAGCAGTGTTCATGCTGGGTGCAGCTGGGCGCAGTGGCTCACACCTGTAATCCTAGCACCTTGGGAGGCGAGGCGGGCGGATCACAAGGTTAGGAGTTTGAGGCCAGCCTGGCCAATATGGTGAAACCCTGTCTCTACTAAAAATACAAAAATTAGCTGGGCATGGTGGTGGGTGCCTGTAGTCCCAGCTACTTGTGAGGCTGTGGCAGGAGAATCACTTGAACCCGGGAGGCGGAGGTTGCAGTGAGCCAAGACTGGGCCACTGCACTCCAGACTGGGTGATAGAGTGAAACTCTGTCAAAAAAAAAAAAAAAAAAAAAGGCACTGTTCATATAATTAGGATAAAGTTTTTCCTCTTGATACTGGTTTAGCTGGTTTTCAAGTACATTTATTCAAAAGAGGCATTCATCAGGACTGTAGTTCATCTCTCTTTTTATAGCAAGCCCTGTGGCTGTGTCATCCCCGTGGTCCATTAATCTCTTACTGCATTACCCTGAAATGGTGTTGGTTATAAGTAATCATAAACTGTCAGCTTTGAAAAGCTAACATGTGTTAGCTTCTTAGGCATGAACAAACTAGTGATAAGTGATGTTGTTAAAAAGTCAAATTAAATGTTAATTGATGCAAGGACACAAAACAGCAAGGCACTTAAGAGTTTAGATGCAGGCACTACATTTATCAGAATTGACAAATTATCCTGAAGAGTTTCCATGGATATCTGCCTTTATATTTTTCTCCATCACCATTTACCATGTAAGCATATCACAATTCAAAAGTAGTTAGGATACCACTCATGCTGAGTGTTTACATAGTCTCATATGAAGCCATAGGCACGATTCTGATGCCATTGTATATATTTACAATGTTTTGTTTTTAAACAGTGTAGTGCTTTAAGCAAAGAATAAAAGAACAGACTATCCTAGAAATTTGCATGAGGAGAAAAGAACATGCACACTCTTAGGGAATTAAAGAGAAGATTCTTTCTTAATCATCTCATACATTTAAATTATCCAGATTTGCATAAATACTGAAGTGTGAATTGTTGCCTTAAAAAAAAAAAAATCAGTTCCTTTCAGACCATTGCTAATTATTCTTGGCTAATGTGGTAAAGTTAGAGGCACAGAAAGTCACTGATAATCCTTGGCTGTCTTCCCCAGAACGCTGACAGAAGGCGTGGTTAGTTTAAATTCTCTGGTTGATAAATAAGGCAGAAGTAGGCTAAAATGTGACTAAAATAGTTTTGCTTTTTTGGATATTCGGCTGCTACTAGACTACAAAAAATGGAAACGCATTCTGGCTGACTGTAGAGGCATCACTGCTTTTATAGAAATGGTTAGTTAATCACAGATGTGTTTTTGCTAGATTTTCCTATCATTAGAACTAGTCCAGAGCCAGTTACCTGGCATGAATTTTGGATTCTGTTTAATATGTTTTAATGTGCCAATTTTTCACAAAATATCTACTTATGAAATAATGGTATATTTTATATATATATAAAATATAAAGGACCTATGCTTTTTTTGAACTATATTTAGGTGACTATTGATTTTTTATTCATTTGTATAAATAATTTTCTGTGGCCACATAAAAATTCCAATGAACATTCCCTTTTAGGGCAAGATAAATTGAGTATTCTGATCTAAGACTGACACATATTTACAGAATATATGAGTTAAGAATTTTTCTTAATGGCTTGGTGGATTTCCACAGCTTAGTACTGACCTGTCATTTGAATAGTCTTGTTTTCCTGGTAGGATTTTCTTTCTTCTTCATTAGAAATTTACTTGCATTCATGTTGTCCTCCATAGTAGAAAGACTTCAGTGAGGCACATTTTTTTTTTTTTTTTTTTTTTTTTTTTTTTTGCTGGAAAGAAGTTTGAGAGGCCTCAAGGCAGTAGAGACAATCAGTTTGTGTTTGAATGTAAGCATTGAGAAATTAAATTGAATTCAATGGCTATTACTGAGTGGCCACCTTGTGCTTTACTGGACAAACCACAAAAAGAAATCTAAAATACAATTCCTGCCCTCTAGGCTCAAACGGTCTATTTTAACAGGAGTGGCAAATGAAGTAGTGGGAGCCACTCTCTATAGTGGTTCAGAGTACCCAAGACAAGGGGTGTGACTGAGGGGAGTGCAGGGAGAAAACCTTGCTTTTGCTGTTTCCCTAGCTAGGTGTCTAGGAGCCTGAGTCTGCCCTAAAGGGCAGTTATTTGATCTGTTACACGTTTCTTGCCAGTGCAAGAAGCATTTCCTGTAACTTAACAGAAGAAATATTTAGTTTTAGTTTAAAAAGCCATCCAATTTATAGTTCTTGTCAGCAAGTGGCTTTCCTCTATGCAGTGATTCTGGCTGGGACTGAGGCTCCTTATAGCTTATGATTTTACCATTTTCACCAAATAATTTCCAAAATATTAATGAGTTGTCTACTTCAAGCCACAGGCAAAAGAGAGTATGGAAACTCATATATAGGAAATATTTAATGGCCCAGACACACATCAGTTCTGCTGATGTTCCATTGACTAGAAGTCTGTCATGTGGCCACACCTAACCTCAGGCTAGGCTGGGAAATGTAGTCTAGCTGCGAGCCCAGGAAGAAGAGGAAATGGGTCTGATAAAACGCTAGCTAGTTATGTATCTGCCACACTTTGCCCTTCTAGTTTTCTATCATCCATGTCTATGTTTATGTCTATGTCTCCCTCTGTATGTGTACACATATACCTATTGATAATCGTTTCACAATTGTATCTTTCAAGAATAAGTATGTTGTAGAGCTAGTACTTATGTTGATTTTGCTTTGGTCTCAATATCTTTTAACACAGGGACAGGGAATTATGCCTGGTCTTAGTATTGTATAACACAGTGTGATATAAGAAGTATATATTTGTACTCTGCCTCTGGTTTCAGAGACAGAGCTTCTAAAACATTTGTAGATAGAGATGCTAGGAGAATCTTTTATTCTAATATTTGATCCTTGACCTTGGATCTTGACACGGAGTTCCCAAGACCTTTGTAAATTTCTGAATGATAGAACCCTCTGGCACAGAACTCCTAAATCCCTTGGAATTTCCTGGGTTATAGGTACATCTTATATTCTAATGAGATGACTTTTGGTGGGATTGTGGATAGCTTCAGGATGGGGCTAGTTGCCGGGGAAACCAATCATGTGATTAGACGACTGGAACTTTCAGGGCTAACCACTTGACTTCCAGAGAGGGGAGAGAGGCTGAAGGTTGAGCTGATCACCAAATATCCAATGATGTAATCAATCATAACTATGTAATGAAACCTCCATAAAAACCCAAAAGGAGAGGGTTCGAAGAGCTTTCAGATTCCTGAACACATGGAGGTGTCTGGAGAGTGGCATGCCTGGGGAAGTCATGAAAGCTCCAAGTCCCCTCCCATAGACCTCACTCTGTATAGCTCTTCATCTGGCTGTTTGTTTATATTCTTTGTAATATCCTTCATAATAAATGGGTAAATGTAAGTAAAGTGTTTCCCTGAGTTCTGTGAGCCATCCTGGGAAATTAATTGACATAAGGAGGTGGTTATAAGAACCATGATTTATAGCTGGCCAGTCAGAAGTACAGGCGACAACTTGGGACTCGGCATCTGAAGTAGGAACAGTCTTGCAGGACTGAGCTCTCACCCTGTAGGATCTGATGTTCTCTCCAGGTAGATGGTGTCACAATTCAACTGAATTATAGGACATGCAGTTGGTGTCTGCTGGAAAATTGCTTGGCTGGTGTATGGGGAAAACCCTACACACATTTTGAAGACCAGAGATGAAGTATTATGTGTTGAGTATAGTATTGAGTGTGACAGTAGAAGAAAAACAGTTTTTTTCTCCCTTCACATACAGGGACAAGAAATTGTGCCCTTATGCTTCCCAAAGAGACAAGCTAAGGTAGCATTTAGCTTCAAGTTAACAATGTCTTTGTATGTAGCATCCATTTTTTAGATCTGAATGTGGCTCTCTGTTGTCTGGTGGTCTGTGCACTAAAAGGAAAAACTAAGACAAACTATTTGCCCTTCCCACCTCACACCCTTGGCTTCCACACATGCTCTACAAATAATGGTAAAACAGAGACAAGGTAGCCATGCTAAAAACTTCTGTCACTGAAGTGTAATATTGGAAAATTTCTAATACCAGTTACCTCCGATTCACAACATTAATGACTTCTTGTAGCAGGTGTAGTGTAGACTCTCTATCTGGCTTATAGTGGAAGCTTATTTATTGATTCAGTTCTCTGGAAGAAACTCCCTTGTCCAGTGTTCTCAATGGCATCTTAATTCCATTGGATGAGAGATTCGTCCTTGTCCGTTATCCTCCCTGGCCACAATAGAATTAGGAATTGGAGAGTATGTCTTCCTTAGGAGCTGCACAAATTTCATAGTCACTATGTGATGGTGCAGTTTTGCTGTGCCAAGAATATGCTAATGCCTGAACAAATTAAAGAATTTTTAAAAAACAGCTTACAGATTCTTTGGCAATGCATTTATCTTAGAAACTTAGTAAGCTTCTGGTATATTTGTTTCCAGTCTGTTCCGATGCCAAGAGTCACTCCCAAAGTTTTTTACTAGACATAGTTCTCTGGCTTCCTTTCCCTCCCTCCCTCCCTCCCTTCCTCCCTTCTTTCCTTCCTTCCTTCCTTCCTTCCTTCCTTCCTTCCTTCCTTCCTTCCTTCCTTCCTTCCCTCCTTCCCTCCCTTCCTCCCTTCCCTTTGCTCTTGAAAACAGACCATGAGACCAGCCTAGCCAAAATAGTAAAATCCTGTCTTTACTAAAAATACAAAAAATTAGCTGGGCATGGTGGCTCACACCTGGAATCCCAGCTACTTGGCAGGTTGAGGCAGGAAAATCACTTGAACCCAGGAGGTGGAGGTTGCAGTGAGCTGAGGTCACACTACTGCACTCCAGCCTGGGTGACAGAGCAAATTTCTCTCACACACACAAAAAAAAAAACAAAAGAAAAGAAAGAAAAGAAAATGGAAACCAATATACTTTTTTGTGCCTTGTACTATATTTTAATGAGATCAAGCCTACTTTCCTGTTCCTGTGTTAAACAATATTGAGATCAGGCAAAAATAACTTAGCTGCTTGCTTCAGGACATTCTTGTTCCTAAGAGATAATACTGTGAAACAACAAATACAGCCACATTTCACAGCTTGCTCATTAAGGCCTTTACCTCACTGTGCCCAACAATCCAAAGCTTTGAAAATCTATGACTGCATTTTATTTATCTAGCACTCACTATGCTTCTTAAATATGTCTTAGTCAGTATTTATTCTCTGGATTGATTGGAGGTTTTCCGGCCAGAGAGCTAAGGTGTGAGGGTTCTGAACAAATTACTTGATCTTTATTCATTATCTCTTTCATGATGAGGCACCCATTTTGCTGAGACTCTTATTTAAGAAATCTTGAAGGTCTTGCTACTTATTAAGAAACTTCATGGTCTCTAACACACTCAGTCTTTGAGGAACAGAAAGAACAAATGAGATTCTAATATGAAACAATTTCAAAGCTCTGAGAGTCCTTTGAACTTTTATGCTCTAAGGTATTTTCATTGGCCCTAATGATAATAAGATTCACTTCTTTTCACATTCATCAGTTTTTTGATATAGGTTGGAAACAGTCTGATTCATGAATTGAGGAATATTCCCTTTAATTCTAGACTCTGTCCTGTTGCAAGCAGGATAATACTAATACTAATACTGCAAAGGGCTGATGCAGTATATTCAGTCTTGTCCTCACCAGGTACAGGAAGCCTTTTCTCAACATTCTCCTAAACCACCTTTGTATAACCTAAAATGTGAAGACTTCGTTTTCTGGAATGGATGTTAAGGATGGAAAGATCCTTAATCTCTATGAAATGGAGTAGCTGACAATCTGTATTTTATAGAGATTGTCAGCTACTCTTAATCATTAGCCGTGTAGTAAAACTGTGAGGGGTTTTATATGGGGCTAATCCTTGATTTATATTTACCAATTTAAGAGACATAAACAATCCTCAGCTCGTTAAAGTCTTCTGACCATAGGCCTCAAGCTGATAATTCTTAGGTATGTATCTTTCAGAAGCAGAAAATTGAGAAGAGACAGTTTTTAGGTATTTGGAAGTAGTTGACAACTGCACAAAGTAGACAGCTTCTGCCCAGACCCACAGAATAAAATGCAGTTAAACAGAGTCACATATTGCCATGTTTTAATGAGCATGTGCTTGTTGATTTTTTCTATCTGTTTTATATATCCTGCATTAAGTTTCTGGATTTGCTAACAATACATTTGTTATCCTTGAACTATGCTATCCATAAAGCCCCTATTTTTAATATTTTTCTTTGCATTACTAGCAACTTCTTGGGATACATCTAGTGTCTGGCTATAATTTTCTTGTGATTTGGTTAAAGAAAGATGAAACTAACTCAGTTCTATTAGTACCAATTCCTTCCAGTGAATTAGCCAGTATCTTGGTTGTTTGGATTCAACTACTAAAGAAATTCTTAGATTGCAAACATACCACAGACCAGACAGCCAAAAATCTAAACCACTTATGTATAACATCTAGTATGGGAGGTTTCTGTTTTTGTTAAAACATCCAAGGACTTTTCACAGTAGTTGGCTTTTGTAACAAAAATTTCACAGAAATAGAGCTTGGAATATGACTAAGAAAAATGTGGTGTACCAGGGAAAACCATCTGCTATGGACTGAATTGTGTCCCTTCCCCAAGTTTGTATGTTGAAGTCCTAATCCCCAAGTAATGGTGTTTGGAGATGGGGCCTTTGGGAAATAATTAAGTTTAGATGAGATCTTGAGAGTAAGGCCATCATGATGGGATTAATGCCCTTATAAGAAGAGACCTGAAAGTTTATGTATGCATGTCTCTCTCCCTCTCCCTCCCTCTCTTTCCCTCTCTTTCTCTCTGCCATGTGAGGACACAGAAAGAAGGGAGCTCTCTGCAAGAAAAGAAGAGAGCTCTCACTAGAACCTGACCATGCTGGCACTCCGATCTTGAACTTCTGTCTTCCAGAATTGTGAGAAAATAAGATTCTACTATTTAAGCTACCCAGTCCATGGTATTTTGTATGGCATCCAAACTTACTAAGACACCATCTCATTTTAACAGACTTCCAAGAAGGCTAACTTCTTAAGCTTAAATTAGTACTATTTTACTATAGATATAACTGATGATCTCCTTAATTTAAATCTGACCATCTGACTCTAATCCACTCTTACTTAGTGGCACTAAAAGTGTACAAAATAACTAGACAACCTCCAAGGGTATTTTGTCTTAAAAGAGAACACTGGGATACTCATAGCAAATGGTTTTGGATTTTTGCATGAAACATTTTCTAGTTATTACTAACAAACTGGACAGGGTCTTGTTATTTCAGTAACTTAGGTTTATATTCAGGATTATACTTGATATCACTTAGGTTCCATTTTGATACATTTTTCCCCTTTCAAAAAACAAAAATAAGACAAAATAAATCTTCAGGTAATTTAATTCAAAAAGAAGAAAAACCATGTCTCAACTAGAGTCCCCAAAACTTAGCTTCTAAAAGGGAATTTAGGATCTTTTTCTTCTGTCCTCAAGCCTTCTTATTTCTTGCTTTACAATATGTCTGTAGAGTGGGAGCATGTACTACCTGTTATAGTTCGAGCATTAACAGGAAAGCTTTAAAGCATTGTTAAAATGACTTAAAATCTAAGGGCATAGATTTTCTTGCCTAAGAAATTCATGAGACTGGGCTGGTGATGATTCAAAGCAGGCAGTCATAGATATAATATTGTTCTGTTTAACACTACAGAATTTTCTGGAACCTTTAATATTTCTAAAAACATCAGATAAACAAGTAAATTACGTACTACCGTCTCTTCACATTGGTAATTGTGTCTGTTCTCTTGCTTTAATTTCGGTACTCTTTACTCTGGGTTTAGAAGTGGATTTCAAAGTCTGATCCTAATACTTTTCTTAGCGTTAGCCTGTGCTGCTGTGCTCAGATGTGTTATCTTCAGACTCTTAAATGCTATTATTTAGCCACTTTCGATCAAATGCTCCAATAAATAACAAGGAATTATTATTATTATTTTACTTAACCAACATTTCATTTTCTCACAGGTCTGGAGGCCAGAGGCCAGAAGTCCAAAATTAAAAGGTGGACAGGTTTAATTTATCCTGAAGCCTCTCTCCTTTTTTTTTTTTTTTAACAAGGAAACTTAACACATGACTGTTACTCATCAAATAGTAATGCACATTTGGATTGATCATGATTCTCAGTAATAAATAATCTGTCTTCTAAAGTAGGCAGAAGAATGACCAAATGTGGAAACTGCTAACTGAAACCAACAAAATCTCTCATGCCTGTGTTAAATAAAGTATGTTAGACCATACTTTCCTGCCCTATGAACATAGTTTGTTTTCTATGAGTTAACCATAAGACTAGTCATATATCCCTGTCCCTATTTAAATAGTACTGAGACCAGCCACAAGTTAGTTGTTTGCTCAGGGAAGCATCTTTTCCTGGAATATAAAGTGATAAAGCAACTAATATGCTAATTACAAACAACAACTTGCTTATCAAGGCTGCTTCAAGGCCATTGCCTCACTGGGCCTACAACATCCAAAGCTAGCATGTCATAATTTGATCATTCTGAACCATATTCTTGCTTTACAATGCCTGCCTTAAAAATCACTCAACCCAGGCTCTAGAACCTTCTTACCATTCGCTAATTTTCACCCTTTTAAATACTATAAGTTTAATAAACTCACCTTTGAATGATTAATATGTTTTCCTGGCCGGGCGCGGTGGCTCACGCTTGTAATCCCAGCACTTTGGGAGGCCGAGGCGGGTGGATCACGAGGTCAGGAGATGGAAACCACGGTGAAACCCCGTCTCTACTAAAAATACAAAAAAAATTAGCCGGTCGTGGTGGCGGGCGCCTGTAGTCCCAGCTACTCGGGAGGCTGAGGCAGGAGAATGGCGTGAACCCGGGAGGCGGAGCTTGCAGTGACCCGAGACTGCGCCACTGCACTCCAGCCTGGGTGACAGAGCAAGACTCTGTCTCAAAAAAATAAATAAATAAATAAATAAATATGTTTTCCTGTAGGAGTTTGTGAGGGAGATTCAATACCTCTTTTCGCTCTTTCTCAGTTTGGTGAACTGTCTTTAGGCCATGTGAAATACAAATAGCCTTGCATAGGAAGAAAGTGCTCTCAATCGGATTTATTGACGGTTGAGACACTTTGCTTAACTGAGCAATCATAATGAGCTTTAGTTCTTCAAAATAATCTTCAGTTTTACATTACTTTACTTGAGGTTTAAAAGCAGTTGGGTTTTCTCATTTTCTAATCCTTCAAGGCCTTGTCTATACTCCTTCAATTTTCTTTCAAATCACCCAATTCTGCCCTTAGAAAAAAAAAACATGTTTTTACTGTTACACTTTGCAAAAAGCAAAATGGAAAAGTAATCCTCACTGTAACTTTTTGTAACCACTCTCCCTGGAGCTACAGGCTACATAGGCATGCAATTTGCATTCCAGATTATCTCTGGTGACAGTTTTGCTATTTTGCCATTGTGTAACATAGGTCTCTATCTTTTCAGCCTTCAATATCAGTTGCTTTGCCATCTACTAGGCGATAACATGTCTGGTACCAATTTCTGCATTACTTTGGTAATACCAACTGTTGATACAAATGCCAGTGGATTAACATTTATAGTACACTCATGTAACAGTCCAAAGCAGGTATTTCTGATTGTAGAGTACTTTTGTTCACAAAATGAATTCATGTATGGTTCCACCATCTTCAGTTTCTACTTTCTAAGATTGATGTTGACTTAAATTGGGGAATGTGGAAAGGGAGCAAGATAATTTCACGTAAGAAGTTTCTTTATTGGTTAAACCAAAATGCCACACATCGCTTCTATTCATATTTAATTGGTACCACTCAATCACATGGCCAAACTCAACTGCAAGGAAGCCTGGAAAATGTAGTACAGGCTTAGGCCTAGGAGACAAAGGAAATGAGTTTGATGTGAAGATAGGCAGTCTCTGCCACAGTTGTGTCTTTTTAAGCACACATGTAACCACATGTGTAAACAGGCGCCCTGAGACGGTATCAGGCAGTAGATAATAGTGTCAGAAATAGAAATAGAAGAGCTCAACCTGTCATGTGGCTGGAGAAATGGTTAGTGAAAGTCATCACTTATAATATGAATCAGGAAAGACATAAAATATGTTATAGGTGAGTAGAATATACAGAATTGATGTACAGAATTTGTGGATGAATGTAATTCTTTTGGAGAGAACATTGGATGTAAGTGTATAGGGGCAAAAATGACTATGATGTGTTTCAGAGGCAGTGAGAGGATTTGCTTTGCCATAGCAGATTTCTTTTAAAGATTAAGAAAAAATAAAGATGAGTAGGAAGATTGGAATGTAGTAGAGATCTCTTAATGCCACTCACACTAAAAAAATCTCGTTCTAGAACTATTTGAATAGCATTGATCATTTATAGTAATTATCTACTTATATATTTATTCTCTTTAGCCTTGCTGCATATATTTCAGCACTTGATGTTTTCATTTAGATGGAGGCAAGTTCTGTGTGAAGAAGAGATACACAGACTCTGAAAAGGGGATAGATTGGGAATGGGCTATTATGCATTTATTACTCTCCTCCAGTATCAGCAGGAGTTTTCTGGGTCGCTGGCAGTTGTGTGCATAATGGCTGGAAGACTGGATCCTAATTACTAACACTAGCATTGCAGAAGCATCGCTAAGTACAACTTCGTTGGAACATAATATCTTTGTCTGAGGTGATTAGACATTACAGATAGATTATTTAAAAATGCACAGGTAAAACTTTAATTTTCTCTGTCTAATCAGTGTAATTCTACTAGATAATATGCCTGCTTTTTAAAAGTAAGACATTGATAATTAAATCTTGCAAAAGGTATAGTCTATTTTAAATGAAAGTCAATTCATAATGTTGTAGTGTTCACACAGGGCTGCCTTATAATTTAAAAAGTGAGTTTTATATTTTTGTATCCTAGTAACCTGAAATGTGCTTCAAAAAAACACAGTGAGCTGTTTAGGAAGGATGAGAAGGACAGAAATACCTGGATACAACTCTATGTCTCCCTACTGATCTTTTTTTTCCCACATAGGATGATGTTCTTTGATGAGAAAAACAAAACTACTCAATTTAGCCTTTTTAAAAGTTTGTGACAGTAAACACAAATTTCAAATAATTTATTTTATTGTTTTAAAATTTATACTTTAAAATGACATTCTCATCTTTGATTACTATTGAAAGATGCTATTGAGTTGAACCTTTCAATGATTGTATAATTTACACGTGAAATGTATATTATATATAATGGACAATCTTCAATTATCATATCTTATCTAAGAAATTTGATGAGAGAAATACCTTATGAATTTGAAAAGAATATCTCATTTTTTTCTTTTTCCTTTATTAGTGTTATTATTGATAAGTAAAGTGACCATATAATTTATCAACAAGATTAGGACATTTTTGAGAGTGAAAGTGGTAATTATCTAAGATCAGATATATTTACTAACACATGTTGATAAGTCTACATGGATAACTGAGATTAGTAAGGAAGGTAAAAAATTGAGTCATAGTTTGTTGGCATTTATCAAACACGTCTGTATGGCAGGGATTTTACTAAGCACTGTATATACATAATCTCATTAAACTTACACTAGCACATGAGGTAATTTTTATTATAGCCATATTCTAGATGAGGAAACTATGGCTTACAGAGATTAAATAACTTTTCCAAGAATACATATTAGGTATGTATCAGAGACTGATTTTAAGTTTTATGTATTTATTTAAATGATTGAAAATAACATTATAGCCAATTGGCAGTAAAGATATAAATAACTGACAGTTCTATTACATCTTTAATTCAATACTGTGATTTTTAACATTGAGTGCCAGCTTAGCTGCAGTACAATAGAATATCTGGTAGACTTCTAAAGTTTTTAACTCTAGTACCTGACTCCCAGATGCCACCTCTGGACCCACCTAGGGCCTGAAGAAACTTGCTGACCTGAAGGTAAGGACACAGTCCTGGCTGGCTTTGCCACCTGCTAATTGTAGAGCCTCAGCACCTTAAGCAAACATAGGCAGTAGCCAGGGAGCAGTTACAGCAGGCTTTGGGTGAGACACAATGCTGTACTTGCTTCAGGTCTGACCCAGCACAGTCATAGTGTTGGTGGCCACAGGGGCACTTGTGTCACTCCCAACTCCAGCTTTAGGTAGCTCAGAACAGAGAGAAAGAGAGACCAGAGAATTCTCCTGGATCTAGTCCAATACCATCAAGGAAGTACTTCTATGAGTCTCAAGCACCACACCATTACTGGGCTTGGGGTGCCCCCTAAAGCAGACAGCCTAGATCACAACACCCAAGTCCTTCAAATATCTTGAAAGCCTTCCCAAGAAGGACAGGTACAAAAAAGCCCTGAAAGGGAAGACTACAATCAATACCTAACTCTTTAATGCCCAGACACCGAAGAACATCTACTAGCTTCAACACCATCCAGAAAAACATGACCTCACCAAATGAACTAAATAAGTCACCAGGGACCAATCCTAGGGAAACAGAGATATGTGACCTTTCAGACAGAAAATTCAAAAGAGCTATGTTGAGGAAACCCAAGAAATTCAAGATAACAAAGAAGGAACTTAGAATTATATCAGATAAATTTAACAAAAAGATTGAAATAATTTAAAAGAATCAAGCCAGAAATTTTGGAGGTGAAAAATGCAATTGGCATACTGAATAATGCATCAGAGTTCTTTAACAGCAGAATGAATCGAGCAGAAGAAAAAAAAATCAGTGAGCTTGAAGAAAGCCTGTTTGAAAATACACAGAGGAGACAAAAAAAAAAGAGTACAAATCATTGAAGCACACTTACAGGATCTAGAAAACAGCCTCAAAAGGGCAAATGTACAAGTTACTGGCCTTAAAGAAGAGGTAGAAAAATAGATAGGCATAGAAAGTTTATTCAAAGGGATAACAGAGAACTACCCAAACCTAGAGAATGATAGCAATATTCAAGTACAGGAAGTTACACATACAGATTTAACTCAAAGAACACTACCTCAAGGCATTTAATAATCAAACTCCCAAAGATCAAGGATAAAGAAAGGATTCTAAAAGCAGCAAGAAGAAAGAAACAAATAACATGCAATAGAGCTCTGGCAGCACACATAGACTGAAAAATAGAGGTGGCAGGAATACTTTCAAACTCATTCTACAAGGTCAGTATTATACAGATACCCAAACCAGACAAAGACACATCAAAAAAGAAAACTACAGGCCAATATCTCTGATGAATATTGATGCAAAAGTCCCCAACAAAATTCTAGAAAACCAGATTTAATAATACATTAGAAAGATCATTTGTCATGACCAAGTGGAATTTATCCCTGTGATACAAGGAGGGTTCAGCATATGCAAATCAATCCATGTAATACATCAAATCAACAGAATGAAAGATAAAAACTATATGATCATTTCAGTTGATGCTGAACAAGCATTCGATAGAAGTCAACATCATTTCATGATAAAAACCCTAAAAAAACTGGGGATAGAAGGGACATAACTCAACAGAAAAAAAGAAAAAAAAACCGTGAATGACAGACCCTCAGCTAGTGCCATGCTGAATGAGGTAAAACTGAAAGCCTTTCCTGTAAGATCTGGAACATGACAAAGTTGCCCACTTTCACCACTGTTATTCAACATAGTCCTGGAAGTCCTGGATACAGCAATAAGACAAGAGAAAGAAAAGATATCCAAACAGGAAAAGAAGAAGTCAAATAATCCTTGTTTGGAGATAGTATGGTCTTACATTTGGAAAAATCTAAAGACTCCACAAGAAAACTCTTAGAACTGATAAAACAAATTTAATGAAGTTGCAGAATACAAAATCAACATACAAAAATTAGTAGCATTTTTATATGCCAACAGTGAACAATCTGAAAAAGAAATCAAAATGGTATTCTCATTTACAACAGCCACAAATAAAATAAAATCCCTAGGAATTAACCAAAGAAGTGAAAGATCTCTATAACGAAAACTATAAAATGCTGATGAGAGAAATTGGAGAGGACACAAAAAATGGGAAAATATTTCATGTTCATGGACTAGAAGAATCAATACTGTTAAAAATGTTATATTACCCAAAGCAATCTACAGATTTCATGCAATCCCTATCAAAATAGCAGTGGCACTCTTCACAGAAATAGGAAAAACAACTAAAGTTTATATAAAACCACAAAAGACCCAGAATAGGCAAAGCTATCCTAAGCAAAAAGAACAAAACTGGAGTAATCACATTATCTGACTTTATATTATACTACAGAGCTATAGTAACCCATGAGCATGGTGCTGGCATAAAAACTGACACATAGGCCAAAGGAACAAAATAGAGAACCCATAAGCCAATTGAAACACCTACAGTGAACTCATTTTTGACAAAGGTGCCAAGACTACACATGTGGGGAAAGAGTCTTTTCAATAAATGGTGCTAGGAAAACTGGATATCCATATGCAAAAGAATGAAACTAGACCCCTGTCTCTTCCCATATACAAATATCAATTCAAAATGGGTGAAATATTTAAATTTAAGACCTCAAACTGGCCGGGCGCGGTGGCTCATGCTTGTAATCCCAGCACTTTGGGAGGCCGAGGCGGGCGGATCACGAAGTCAGGAGATCAGACCACTGTGAAACCCCGTCTCTACTAAAAATACAAAAAAAAAAAAAATTGGCTGGGCATGGTGGCGGGCGCCTGTAGTCTCAGCTACTCGGAGAGGCTGAGGCAGGAGAATGGCATGAACCCGGGAGGCGGAGCTTGCAGTGAGCCGAGATTGCGCCACTGCACTCCAGCCTGGGCGACAGAGCGAGACTCCGTCTCAAAAAAAAAAGAAACCACTACAGGAAAACATTGGGGAAAATCTCCAGGACATTTGGGCAAAATTTGTTTGGTTAGTACCCCGCAAGCACAGGCAACCAAAGTAAAAATGGACAAATGGGATCACATCAAGTTAAAAAGCTTCTGCACGGCAAAGGACAAAATCAACAAAGTGAAGAGACAACCTACAGAATGGGAGAAAATATTTTCCTATTACCCACCTGACAAGGGATTAATGACCAGCATATATATATATACGTATATATATATGGAGCTCAAACATATATAATGATCAGCATATATATACATGTATATATATGTATATATATATATGGCGCTCAAACAACTCTATAGGAAAAAAATCTATTAATCTGATTTAAAAAATGGGCAAAAGATTTGAATAGACATTTCTCAAAAGAAGACATACAAATGGCAAACAGGCATATGAAAAGGTGCTCAACATCACTGATCATCAGGAAATGGAAAATGCAAATCAAAACTACAATGAGATATCATCTCACTCCAGTTAAAATGGCTTTGATCCAAAAGACAGGCAGTAACAAATGCTGGCAAGCATGCAGACAAAAGGGAAGCCTTATACACTGTTGGTGGGAATGTAAATTAGTACAAGCACTATGGAGAACAGTTTGGAGGTTTTTCAAAAAATTAAAAAGTAGAGCTGCCATGTGATCCAGCAATCCCACTGCTGGGTATATAACCAAAAGAAAGAAAAGCAATATATCGAAGAGATATCTGCATTCCTATGTCTGTTGCAGCACTGTTCACAATAGTTAAGATTTGGAAGCAATCTAAGTGTCCATCAACAGATGTTTTACTTATATACAGTGGAGTACTATTCAACCATAAAAAAGAATGTGATCCAGTCATTTGCAAAACATAGGTGGAACTGGAGATTATTATGTTAAGTGAAATAAGCCAGGTACAGAAAGGCAAAAATCACTCTACTTATTTGTGGGATCTAAAAATCAAAACAGTTGAACTCATGTGCATAAGGAGTAGAAGGATATGGTTAGCAGAGGCTCAAAAGGGTAGTTGTGAGGAAGAGGCTGGAAAATGAGAATTGTTAATGGGTACAAAAAAAATAGAAAGAATGAATAAGACCCACTATTGGATAATACAACAGGGTGACTATAGTCAATAATAACTTAATTGAATGTGTTAAAATAACTAAAAGAGTATAATTGTATTGTTTGCAATACAAAGGATAAATGCTTGAAGGGATGGGTATCCCATTCTCCATGATGTGGTTATCATGCATTGCATGCCTGGATAAAACATCACATGTACTCCATAAATATGTACACCTACTATGTACCCACAAAAATTTATAATTAAAAAAATTGAAATAGTAGTAAAGTCATAAATGAAAACCAAAGAGATCATTCCTATTCACACTTAATCAAGCTTCACATTCCAGAAGTAATGATTTTCAATAATTTATGTTTTTGCTTTTTCAAAGTTATCTTAGAAGCTCTAAAATTATATGCTAATTCCTCATTTTGATATTATTTTTATATCAGAGTTTTTTTATTAAATAACATTCCATGTTTCTTCCATTTGTTGGGATTTTGTTTTATATATTTGAATTAAATTTATAATTCTTTTAATATAAATCCTGTCCCTTAATTATTAAATATATTCCTAAGTATTTTATGATTTTTGATGATGTAAAGAATGGAATGTTTTTCTCATTTCCACATATATGTATTAATGCAGGAAAGGCAGAAAGTTAAGTATTTATATGTTTTCAACTTGAACTACCCATCTTGCTGGAAGTCCTCATAATTTGGTAGGTTTTTTTCTTACTGTAATTTTTGAGATTTTCTAAATACAGTTACATTGTCACCAAAACATTCTATTTTTTTCTAATGTTGATATTGATTGTCTAATTTTTAAAATTGCATTTGCTATAGCTTCAAAAACAATGCTGAATAATTATGATGATGGAGGACATTATGCCTTTTTGTGAGTATAATGAAACTGTTTTACCACTTAGAATAAGGTTTGCTGTTGTATTTTAGTAAATCATGAAGTAATTTCTATTACAATTTGTCTTAAACTTGATTAGCTGATTAATTTTATCAAATGCCATTTTTGCATCTGGTAATAAAATCCTTTTATTTTTTATTCAATGTGTAAGATAATGAATTACACAGATAAATTTTCTCATTTTGAACAATTCATTTATTTCTAGAGTAAACGATAATCTGACTCTTTGTTCAGATTTTTGTGGAGTTCTGCATTGTATCTCTCTGCTCTCTCTTCTCCAACAATCAGCACTCTCCCTACCTTATTCTTAACTTAGAGTATTTCCAAGGCCTGCTTCTGGATTCTTGTTTTCTAGCCCTATGCTTAATTCATCTTTTTTGATTTCTTTTCTTTATCTATCATTCTTATTCATGATGTAATTCCTATTAGACTTAGAGATGTAATGGAGGCAGATTAGGGATGTAAGGGAGATGGATATAAGTGCTCTTTCTGCCATCTGGGATCAGAGTTGTGTTGCTAGATTTGACTCCAGATCTTAGTCTGAAACATGCCCTAGGCCTATAAACTATGCTGCTTCTTTAATATTAGAACTAGAGCTCTAACAGTGGTAATATATGTATGTGGGAAGGAAGACTGAAAATAAAAGTGTGATTACTGTGGAAAATTAAAAGATTGATAACATAAGTTAAAAAAAGAAGTAGCAGAGAAAATCTGAAATTGACTATCATCACTGCAGCAATGACTGGTGTCAGAAGTGGGCATGACGGTTGAGACTTAACTCTCTTCTAAACATCGGGAAGTCTGGATCTTTTGTAAGGCATTCTCCATGTATTTATTTAGACTAAGAATGAACTTTATACCCTTGTTGATAAAGACCAAATGATTTATGCAAGAACATAATGAGCATGCTAATTCCAACATTTCCAATATGTATCTATGTGAAAGTGAGTCTGTGTGTGATACATAGGCTTAAAAAAGGCTGTGTAGATTCCTGGGCAAAAAGGACCGAATAGGAACAGCTCCAGTCCGTAGCTCCCAGTGAGACCAACAAAGAAGGCAGGTGATTTCTGCATTTCCAACTGAGGTACCTGGTTCATCTCATTGGGACTGTTTAGACAGTGGGTATAGCCCATGGAGGGCAGACAGAAGCAGGGTGGGGTGTTGTCTCAGCCGGGAAGTGTAAGGGGTTGGGGAACTCCGTCCTCTAGCCAGAGGAAACCATGAGGGACTGTGCTGTGAAGGATGGTGCTAACCAGCCCAGATACTATGCTTTTCCCATGGTCTTTGCAACCTGCAGACCAGGAGATTCCTTTGGGTGCCTACACCACAAGGGCCCTGGGTTTTAAGCATAAAACAGGCAGCCATTTGGGCAGACACCGAGCTAGCTGGAGGAGTTATTCTTTTGTACCCCAGTGGTGCGTGAAAGACCAGTGAGACAGAACCATTCACTCCCCTGGGAAGGGGGCTGAAGCCAGGGAACCAAGCAGTCTTGCTCAGCAGATCCCATCCCCATGGAGCCCAGAAAGCTAAGATCCATGGGCTTGAAATTCTCACTGCTAGCACAGCAGTCTGAAGTCGACCTTTGACTCTTGAGCTTGGCGGGGGGGAGGGGCATCCACCATTACTGAGGATTGAGTAGAAGATTTTCCCCTCACAGTGTAAACAAATCCACCAGGAAGTTCAGACTGGGCGGAGCCCACCGCAGCACCACAAAGCCAGATTGCCTGTCTAGATTTCTCCTCTATGGGCAGGGCATCTATGAAAGAAAGGCAGCAGCCCCAGTCAGGGGCTTATAGATAAAACTCCCATTTCCTTGGGACAGAGCACACAGAGGAAGGGGTGGCTGTGGATGCAGCTTCAGCAGACTTAAATGTTTCTGCCTGCCAGCTCTGAAGAGAGCAGTAGATCTCCCAGCACAGCGCTTGAGCTCTGCTGAGGGACAGACACCTCTTCAAGTGGGTCCCTGACCCCCATGTCTCCTGATGGGGAGACATCTCCCAGCAGGGTTCGACAGACATCTCATACAGGAGAGGTCTGGCTGGCATCTGGCAGATACCCCTCTGGGATGAAGCTTCCAGAAGAAGGAGCAGGCAGCAGTCTTTGCTGTTCTGCAGCCTCCACTGGTGATACCCAGGTAAACAGGGTCTGGAGTGGACCCCCAGCAAACTCCAGCAGACCTGCAGAAGAGGGGCCTGACTGTTAGAAGGAAAACTAACAAACAACAATAGCATCAACATCAACAAAAAGGATGACCATGCAAAAACTGCATCTGACTGTCACCAACAGCAAAGACCAAAGGTAGATAAATCCACAAAGAATAGCACAAAAAGGCTGAAAATTCCAAAACCCAGAATGCCTCTTCTTCTCCAAAGGATCACAACTCCTCACCAGCAAGGAAACAAAACTGGACTGAGAATGAGTTTGACGAATTGACAGAAGTAGGCTCCAGAAGGTGGATAATAAATTCCTCCAAGCTATAGGAGCATGTTCTAACCCAATGCAAGGAAGGTAAGAACCTTGATAGAAGGTTAGAGAAATTGTTAAGTGGAATAACCAGTTTAGAGAAGAACATAAATGACCTGGTGGAGCTGAAAAACACAGCACGAGAACTTTGTGAAGCATACATAAGTATCAGTAGCCGAATCTATGAAGTGGAAGGAAGGATATCAGTAACTGAAGATCAACTTAATGAAATAAATCAGACAAGATTAGAGAAAAAAGAATGAAAAGGAATGAACAAAGCCTCCAAGAAATATGAAGCTATGTGAAAAGGCTAAACTTATGTTTAATTGGTGTACCTGAAAGTGACAGGGAGAATGGAACCAAGCTGGAAAACACACAGTATTCAGGAGAACTTCCCCAACCTAGCATGATAGGCCAACATTCAAATTCAGGAAATACAGAGAACACCACAAAGACACTCCTCGAGAAGAGCAACTCCAAGACACATAGTCGTCAGATTCACCAAGGTTGCAATAAAGGAAAAAATGTTAAGGGCAGCCGGAGAGAAAGGTCGGGCTACCCACAAAGGGAAGCCCATCAGACTAACAGCGGATCCCTCTGCAGAAATCCTACAAGCCAGAAGAGACGGGGCCAATATTCGACATTCTTAAAGAAAAGAATTTTCAACCCAGAATTTCATATCCAGCTAAATTAATCTTCATAAGTGAAGGAGAAATAAAATTCTTTACAGACAAGCAAATGCTGAGGGATTTTGTCACCACCAGGCCTGCCTTACAAGAGCCCCTGAAGGAAGCACTAAATATGGAAAGGAAAAACCAGTACCTGCTACTGCAAAAACAAACTGAAATGTAAAGACCATTAACACTATCAAGAAACTGCATCAACCAATGGGCAAAATAACCAGCTACCAACAGAATGACAGGATCAAATTCACACATAACAATATTAACCTTAAATGTAAATGGGCTAAATGCCCCAAATAAAAGGCACTTACTGGCAAATTAATGAAGAGTCAAGACACATAAGGGTGCTGTATTGAGGAGACCCATCTCACATGCAAAGACATACATAGGTTCAAAATAAAGGGATGGAGGAAGATTTACCAAGCAAATGGAAAGCAAAAAAAGGCAGGGGTTGCAATCTTAGTCTGTGTTAAAACAGACTTTAAGCCATCAAAGATCAAAAAAGACAAGGACATTACATAATGGTAAAGGGATCAATGCAACAAGAAGAGCTAACTATCCTAGGTATATATGCACCCAATACAGGAGCACCCAGATTTGTAAAGCAAGTTCTTAGAGAACTACAAAAAGACTTAGACTCCCACACAATAATAATGGGAAACTTTAACACCCCACTGTCACTATTAGACAGATCAATGAGACAGAAGATTAATAAGGATATTCAGGACATGAACTTAGCTCTGGACCAAGTGGACCTAATAGACATCTACAGAACTCTCCCCCTCAAATCAACAGAATATACATTCTTCTCAGCACCACATAGCACTTATTTTAAAATTGACCACATAATTGGAAGTAAAACACTCCTCAGCAAATGCAAAAGAATGGAAGTCATAACAAACAGTCTGTCAGACCACAGTGCAATCAAATTAGAACTTAGGTTTAAGAAACTCACTCAAAACTGCACAACTACATAGAAACCGATCAACCTGCTTCCCAATGACTACTGGGTAAATGATGAAATTACGGCAGAAATAAATAAGTTATTTGAAACCAATGAGAACAAAGACACAACATACCAGAATCTCTAAGACACAGCTAAATCAGTGTTTAGAGGGAAATTTATAGCACTAAATGCCCACAGGAGAAAGCGGGAAAGATCTAAAATGGACACTGTAACATGACAATTAAAAGAACTAGAGAAGCAAAAGCAAACAAATTCAAAAGCTAGCAGAAGACAAAAAATAGCTAAGATCAGAGCAGAACTGAAGGAGATAAAGACATGAAAACCCTTCAAAAAATCAATGAAACCAGGAGCTGGGTTTTTTGAAAAGATCAACAAAATAGATAGCCAGACTAATAAAGAAGAAAAAAGAGAAGAATCAAATAGACATAATAAAAAATGATAAAGGGGAGATCACCACTGATCGCACAGAAATACAAACTACCATCAGAGAATTCAATAAACACCTGTATGCAAATAAACTAGAAAATCTAGAAGAAATGGATAAATTCCTGGACACATATACCCTCCCAAGACTAAACCAGGAAGAAGTCGAATCCCTGAGTAGAACAATAACAAGTTCTGAAATGCAGGCAGTAATTAATAGCCTACCAACCAAAACAAACCCAGGATCAGGCAGATTCACAGCTGAATTCTACCAGAGATACAAAGAGGAGCTGGTACCATTCCTTCTGAAACCATTCCAAACAATAGAAAAAGAGGGACTCCTCCCTAACTCATTTTATGAGGCCAGTATTATCCTGATACCAAAACCTGGAAGAGACACAACAAATAAAGACAATTTCAGGCCAATATCCCTCAATAAAATACTGGCAAACCCAATCCAGAAGCACATTAAAAAGCTTATCCACCACGATCAAGTTGGCTTCATCCCTGGGACACAAGGCTCGTTCAATATAGGCAAATCAATCAATGTAATCCATCACATAAACAGAACCAATGACAAAAACCACATGATTATCTCAAAAGATGCAGAAAAGGCCTTTGATAAAATTCAATACCCCTTCACACTAAAAACACTCAATAAACTCGGTGTTGACGGAACACATCTCATAATATTAAGAGCTATTTATGACAAACCCACAGCCAATATCATACTGAATGGCCAAAAGCTGGAAGCATTCCCTTTGAAAACTGGCACAAGGCAAGGATACCCTCTCTCAGCACTCCTATTTAACATAGTATTGGAAGTTCTGGCCAGGGCAATCAGGCAAGAGAAAGAAATAAAGGGTATTCAAATAGGAAGAGAGGAAGTCAAATTGTCTCTGTTTGCAGATGACATGATTATACATTTAGAAAACCCCATCGTCTCAGCCCCAAAATTTCTCAAGCTAATAAGCAACTTCAGCAAAGTCTCAGGATATAAAATCAATGTGCAAAAATCACAAGCATTCCTATACACCAATAATAGACAAACAGCCAAATCATGAATAAACTCCCATTCACAGTTGCTACAAAGGGACTAAAATACCTAGGAATACAGTTAACAAGGGATGTGAAGGACCTTTCAAGGAGAACTACAAACCACTGTTCAAGGGAATAAGAGAGGACACAAACATATGGAAAAACATTTCATGCTCATGGATAGGAAGAATCAATAGCATGAAAACGGCCATACTGCCCAGAGTAATTTATAGATTCAATGCTATTCCCATCAAGTTACCATTGACTTTCTACACAGAATTGGAAAAAACTACTTTAAATTTCATATGGAACCAAAAGAGAGCCCATATAGCCAAGACAGTCCTAAGCAAAAAGAACAAAGCTGGAGGCATCACACTATCTAACTTCAAACTATACTACAAGGCTACGGTAAGCAAAACAGCATGATACTTGTACCAAAACAGACATATAGACCAATGGAACAGAACAGAGGCATCAGAAATAACACCACACATTGACAAACACCTGATCTTTGACAAACCTGACAAAAACAAGCAATGGGGAAATAATTCCCTATTTAATAAATGGTGTTGGGAAAACTGGCTAGCCATATGCAGAAAACTGAATCTGGACCCTTTCCTTACACCTTATACAATAATTAACTCAAGATGGATTAAAGATTTAAACCTAAGACCTAAAACCATAAAAAATCCTCGAAGAAAACCTAGGCAATGCCATTCAGGACTTAGGCATGTGCAAAGACTTCAGGACTAAAACACCAAATGCAAGGGCAACAAAAGCCAAAATTGACAAATGGGATCTAATTAAACTAAAGAGCTTCTGCGCAGCAAAAGAAACTGTCATCAGAGTAAGCCAGCAGCCTACAGAATGGGAGAAATGTTTTGCAATCTATCCATTTGTAAAAGGGCTAATATCTAGAATCTGCAAGGAACTTAAACAAATTTACAAGAAAAAAAATATCAAAAAGTGGGCAAAGGATATAACAGACACTTTTCAAAAGAAGACGTTTATGTGGCCAACAAACATATGAAAAAAATCTCATCATCACTGGTCATTAGAAAAATGCAAATCAAAACCACAATGGGATGCCATCTCACACCAGTTAGAATGGCGATCATTAAAAAGTCAGGAAACAACAGATGCTGGAGAGGATGTGGAGAAATAGAAACGCTTTTTACACTGTTGGTGGGAGTATGAATTAGTTCAACCATTGTGGAAGACAGTGTGGTGATTCCTCAAGGATCTGGAACTAGAAATATCATTTGACCCAGCAATCCCATTAGTGGGTATATACCCAAAGGATTATAAATCATTCTAGTATAAAAACACATGCACAAGTCTGTTTATTGTGGCACTATTCACAATAGCAAAGACTTGGAACCAACCCAAATGCCCATCAATGATAGACTGGATAAAGAAAATATGGCACATATGCACCATGGAATACTACACAGCATAAAAAAGAATGAGTTCATGTCTTTTGCAGGGACATGGATAAGCTGTAAACCATCATTCTCAGTAAACTAACAACACAGGAACAGAAAACTAAACACTGCATGTTCTCACGGGAGTTGAACAATGAGAACATATGGGCACAGAGAAGGGAACATCACACACCAGGGCCTGTCAGGGGGTGGAGGGCAAGGGGAGGTATAGCATTAGGAGAAATATCTCATGTAGATGACGGGTTGATGGATGCAGGAAACCACCATGGCACATGTATACCTATGTAACAAACCTGCTCATTCTAAACATGTATCCTAGAACTTAAAGTATAATTAAAAAAAAGAAAGAAAAAGAAAGAAAAAAAAGGCCTTGTAAAATTGTCCAGGATTGTTGTAATAGAAAAGTTGGAGAATGCTTTTGTTCATACTTTATATAAGGGTAAAATTAAGGTCTTTCAAATCAACACTTTTCATTTAGCTTTTGCGTCTCTATGAAGAAGAGTAGTGCGGAAACATACAGAACCATTACTATGGAATGTATCCACAATTATATATGTTGCTAGTGAACTCTCACTAGCTGCTTAGGTATCAACAGCTAATGTAAACTTTATCATAGATGCTCTTTGTAACATGAATTGTAATGTCTTTTAGAAAGGGTTGAAGAAAATTAGCAAAATCCAATAAAAATAAAATTGGGTAAAATTTAAATGTAAGTGTGTACTGCCATTCAGTTAAATGTTTGAGGTTGAAATTAGTGTATCGATTATTTAGAGTATATCTAATTCTAAACTAATTGAAATGAATAATTTTATTCTCTTTCCAGAAGCAACCTTTTAATCACAGCTAATTTTGGTTAAAGTTTTGTTGTATATGTTAACAACACCCAAAACATTGCTTATTTTTACATGAGGTTTTTCAGCTATGAATTATTACTCTCCAGAAAAATGTGTTTGTGTGTACACCTTTTTTGTCACAGGATAGTACTTCATAAAGATCTCTATCACAGCAGTTTTAAGCTTTAATAGTTTGTCTTCACTTGACCTCCTTCACATGGGTTAATCATGTAAGTCTTTTCATTTCACACATGGCTAGAATTAGCTGCACTCCATGAAACTGTGAGTCGTATTCCTTTGCATGTCTATCTTGACCTTTGATATAAGCTAATGTTACATTAAAGTCCACAGGATTAATTTAATTGAATTTTGTTTCAGAGTGTTGGAGCATTGTATCTTTGTATTAGTTTGCTACGCTGCCGTAATAAAGGACCATAAACTGAGTGGCTTACACAACAGAAAGTTAGTTTCTTATAATTTTGGGAGCCAGAAATTCGAGATCAAAGTGTTGGCAGGATAGGTTTCTTCTTCACCCTGTCTCTTTGGCTTGTAGGTGGCTGTCTTCTTCTTCCTGTGTCTTCATAGGTTCATCGTTTGTGCGTGTTGGTGTCCTAGTCTCTTTCTTTTTTTGAGATACAGTCTTGCTCTATCACCTAGGCTGGAGTGCAGTAGTGTGTGATCTCTGCTCACTGCAACCTCTACCTCCTGGGTTCAAGCCATCCTCCCACCTCAGCCTCTCAAGTAGCTGGGACTGCAGGTGTGTGCCACCATATTTGGCTAATTTGTGTATTTTTTTGTGGAGACAGGGTTTTGCCATGTTGCCAAGGTTGGTCTTGAACTCCTGGGCTCAAGCAATCCACCTGTCTTGGCTTCTCACCTACCTCTTTTTATAAGGACACCAGTCATTTTGAATTAGGACCCACCCTAATGGCTACATTTTGACTTAATTAGGTCTCTTTTTGTCTCTCTCTCGCTCTTCCTTTTTTAGAGACTAGAGTATGCTTTGTTGCTCAGGCTGGATACAAATTCCTGGGCTCAAGCAATCCTCACACTTCAGCCTCCTGAGTATCTGGGGCTACAGGTTCACACCACACTGTGTCAGGGTCCTAATTACCTCTTAAACGACCTTGTCTCGAAGTGCGGTCACATTCTCAGGTATGTAAGAGTTGAAGTTCTGCGAGTCAGAACTTCAACATATGAATTTTGAGAGAATACAATTCAGCCCATGTCAGTCTTACTAATGCCTATCAGCAAATTGTTAGTTACATGGAATTAAAAACAAACCACTTGATTTTTGCCATAATTTTTTTAGTAAAAAATGTCAATAAATGCTTCCTTTGGTGAGAAAAAAAGGTATATTAGATTTGTTGTGGAAAAAGATGATCTTTATGGCACCTCTTAGTTCTGAAATTCTATCATTTTACTATCTCTGTGTGCAATTCTTCTTACCTTTCTCTGCCTCCCATAATTTCACAAGGTTGGTTTTTAAATGTTAATATTTGAGAATGTAAATCAGGAAACATTACATTTGAAAAATATGATTAGGACAACTGAGCTTTTATGATTTATAAAAAAGTATAACAACCAATATTTGTGAATTAGTAGAAAATATTTAATAAAAGATTTGCTTATGTGGTTGGATAAACATGTATTACTTCAATTTTTAAATATTTTAGCTTACTGAAAGTTACCTAACATGATTTATCAGCATTGTTAAATTCTAAGGGAAAAAAACAGCAAGAGAGAAAGTATTTAAATTACATTTAATGCTGATTTGAAAGTAATTTTATTATTCCTTAATAATTTAAAAGCCACTTTAGGATCATTGCCTCAATGGAAAAATAATAGTTATTTTTGAGTTTTTAATAAAAGGGACAGAGATGTCTATTGTTTATTGAATTTCTCTTTAGTATTTTTAACATATTATATCATTTAATATGTTAAAAATATGAAGGGCATTATTTTCTCCATTTTATACAAGCGAAATACTGGGGCTCATTTAAACATGTAAGAAGACAAAGGCAGGTAAATTATGAAGCTAGGAAGTGACAAAACTGATGTTCTAGACAAGGTTCACTTGTCTTCAAAATTGGTTCCTTTAACTATTTTGCTTCAGTAAAAACTATGGTTACTAGAACTTGCTGTCTGTTAAAAGGAAAGTTCCAAGAACATTCAGGTCAGATGTGGGATAACATAGAGGCCTACTCCCACAGGATGATGTGATCAGGACCTAGAGTATAGCAATATTGCCAGGTGTGGCAAGAATGAGCATGATCAACAAGAGATTCAAGTATAGACACATGACGTACTTAGGATGTTTGAGAAAGGGAAAGACTGAGAAGACAAATCACCACTTTGATCCTGATTAATGTGCTGTTGTGTTGAAGAATTGTGCAAGTTAATATTTATACTGCAATCAAATTATTGACAATAGTATTCTCGAACTATAGGCATTATAAACAAATTATCTTAATTTTCTATCATGGGCACATGGAGCAAAAACATCATGAGGAAATGATATCTAGAGTTATATGATCACTGTCAGCTCTCAGCAGTTGAGCAACACTAACTGAGAAAAATTTGGAGGGAACATAAACATTCAGTCCATGACACTATCTTAATCAATTTTACGTATATAGTTCGGTACTGTTAAGTATTCACATTGTTGTGTAATAGAGCATCAGAACTTTTTCATCTGGCAAAACTAAAACTCAATACCCATTAAACAACTCTCCATTTCCCCCCCTCCCTATCCCTGGCAACTATCATTCTACTTTTTATTGCTATGAATTTGACCACTTTAGATACCTTATACAAATGGAATTACAAATGGAATCATACAATAATTATCTTTTTGCAACTATTTCACTTAGCATAATGTACTTGTCTTAGTCCATTTGTGCTGCTATAACAGATACCACAGACTGGATAATTTATTTTAAAAAATATATGTTTTTCTTATTTCTGACAGTTTTTGAGGCTGGGAAGTCCAAGATAAAGGGGCTGAAATCTGGCACACCTTCTTGTTGCATCATTCCATGGTGAAAGGTGGAAGGGCAAGAGAGTACATATATGGGAAAGAAGAGAGGGCCAAACTCATCCTTTCATAAGAAATCCACTTCCATGATAATGAACCCATTCCTCTGAGGAGGGCAGAACCCTGCAGCCTAATCACCTCTCATTCAGCCCCACCTCCCAACACTGTTGCATTGGAAATTATCCAACACATGCGTTTTGGAGGACATATTCAATCCACAGCAGGGCTCAAGTTTCATCCATGTTGTAGAATGTGACAGAATTTCTCTACTGTTCAAAACCTGAATCATATTGTATTGTACACATATACCTTTTTTTTGTTTATTTGCTCATCCTTCAATGGATACTTGAGTTGCGTCCCCCTTTTGGCTATTGTGACTAATGCTGCTATGGATGTGGTCTGGCAAATATCTCTTTGAGACCAATTTCAGCTCTTTGGGGTATATATCATGAAAGGGGATTGCTGGATCACATGGTAGTTCTATTTTTAAGTTTTTGAGGAAACACTATACTATTTTCCTCAGTGGATAACCTCATTTTACATTCCCACCAGTAGTGCACAGGGACTTTAATTTCTCTACATTCTTGCCAATACTCATTATTTTCTGCTACATATATTCTTAAATAAGGACTTACAACATGCAACACCTTCTCTAGGGATTACCAAAAAAGTAACATGCAATGTAATTTGCTAGATACACTCTGGGTATCAGAAAGTTAATCCACCAGAAAAATGACCGTGCTATTTCATGTATGCGCAAGGCATAAATTATGTGCTATGATCTTAAGAGACTTGGATATCCTTGGGTATTCAATTAAAAAACTGATCCATGAGAAATTAACATTGTGTGTCTGTCATTTTTGTGTGAATTTCAATTTTCTGTGTCCCAAAG
Organism: Hylobates moloch; assembly: GCF_009828535.3. Taxonomy (NCBI): domain Eukaryota; kingdom Metazoa; phylum Chordata; class Mammalia; order Primates; family Hylobatidae; genus Hylobates; species Hylobates moloch. The sequence goes on from NW_026652288.1 coordinate 72,643,255, forward strand.
CATCATGAGAGCCGAGGAGTGAGTGAAAAGCTTTATTTTGAAAACATTTTAAATAAATATCCTAGATTGAATGTTAAAAATCTCCTGTAACACTAAGATTTGTTTTTAGTGAATGTTCTAGAAAACTTTTGCCCAAACCTAGGACAGTTAGTGATGTGGGAAATGATAAATCTGACACATTTTTCCCGTTCTGAGGTAACTCTTTAAAATAAAATAGTCACGACAGCTTATGCCGACCTGTTTCCTTTATGCTTCCAAAATTTCTTTGTTTAGTGCCAAAAGAAAAGTTTAATGCTTATGATTAATAACTATGCTGTATGAAGTTACACAGCATAATTTATGGGGTACCTTATCATGCAAGCACCTCAAGCCTTTTTATAATAAAATGGAAAAGCATATAAACACAGAACTCATCCATAAATTAAAAATGCAATATTCAGTGTTAAATTAGTTGAAACAATAATGCAAAGCTTTCTTCATAACCCAAACATAAGGTTTTCTTTAACCAAAACTTTCCACCCCTAATAGATGTCTTGTTTATTTTCTTAAATTTTCATTTTTATCTTGAGTTTTTCTTGAATTTTTCTCATATTTACAGAATTAAACTCTTATATTCTTACCATTTGAAGCTTGTCAAAACCTTATAATAGAACAAGTATACTTAACCCACAGGCATACAAATTTGCTGTTAGCAAATTTTGTTCATTTTTCATTGCTGTAGCTTGAAAGATTTGCAGGTATACAGGGAGAAATTTACAGATTGTAGTTTTTTATGTTCTTTTATCTCCAGATTTAATGCTTTTAGATCTAATCATAATCTTGTTATAACATTTTAGATTTGTATACGCTTTTGCAGAATATTTCGCATTAATTTTATCTTTGCTTCCTCACAATTATTCTATGAAGAAAGAAGGGCAAGAATTTTTACAGATCCTTTATAGATAAGGAAATAAAGTCAGAGGACAATTCAATGACATCCCCAGTGTCACTCAGTAATTTAGTGGTAAAAGCAAGGCTAGTGTTCTTGGCTGATCAGTCTGATTTAATATCTGTCCCATTATATAATGTTCTAGACCACTCAGAAAATGTGACTGATTCAGAGGGATAATTTCCAATCATATGGATAGAGAAATACCACATTCCTCACATAACCATATTTAGATCATTTTTCTCTTGTTATATCGGGCAAATGGTCTTCTATAATAATTTAAAGTAATTTTTTGGTGTCCAACTTTATGGTCTGGATAATGACAAAGGGAGAGCATTTGCCTTCTTTAGTGCTGTAGTCTTTGCACATTGGGGCCCTACAGCTTTTGAAGCTGACACAGGGACTGTAGGACACAGAGCTACTTATGTGGAATTATACTTTGAGTATGCAGTTTCCTTTTAAATGAGGTGGAAATTTCACACGTATGTCAAAAATGTTACCAGGAGTTTGGAACAGAGGGAAAGCACCATGTGAGATTATGGTCTTTGCTCATTTGGAGAAGATGAAACCATACAGCTGAGAAGCCATGATACAAACCTTTGGGCACAGAATAGGGGAAGACTCATTCTGTATCGATAAACAGGTTATTTCTTAGAGCAGAGCATTGTCTCTTTCATACAATGGGATATCATAAATTGGAAGTGAGAAGTTGGGAGTGGGAGAGAGACTATTTTGCTGTTCTCATACCCGGAACACAGGAAAATCAAGCTTTCCCTTCCCTATGTACACTGTGCTTGAAAAGATTGCCAATGGCCATCGTATTGCCAGATTGATGGGCAATTATCAGTCCTCCTTTTACACAACTTATTAGTAGCATTTTACACAGTTGCTTATTCAATCTCCCAGGAAAATTTTATTTCATTTAGCCTCCAGAATACCATTATCTCTTGGTTATTTTTCTCTCTCAATCTCCTGGTGGAAATTCTGCTCATTGTTCTGATCCCTATTCATTACGATGATTTGGCAATCAAACTTTCAATATCTATTCTTCTTTTTCAACACCATTTTTCTACGCGACCCCTTCCAGTCCTATGGAAAATGTTACCATTTGCATGCTGGTGACTTTCAAACTTGTATCTCTAGACAGCCATCTCCCCAGGCAAATAAAAGTGCTCAACATATGTTTGTTAGATGAATTGTGGGATGATAAAATAAATGGCAAATATGACTATAAAATATGTGAGTATAATTAAACTCATTAAATGTAAGAAACAAGTAGGTTTTACCATCTGAAGAAATACAGATCAAAACTTAGAAGGGCATGAAAAATCAGGTCTATTTAACACTAATTGATGACTATAAGGTAAAACAAAAAGTAAATAGCATTTATTTTGGCAGTTTATTATGGCTTGTAAACCATAAAGTGGAAGAAAATTAACTAGAACTATAATTATCAACAAATGATTGCACAGAAGTCAGCCATGATTGCCTAGGACATTAAGCCACCCTCCATCATGTAATAAATGATAAAACAAATAATCGGATGTACAAACTAACTTTGCGACAGAAGTAGTGTCACTGTGGCATGGCCAAGGAGGTGGAACAGCTGACCGCAAGGTAGGTAGTGGGTAGAAATCCGGGATGGGGTAAAAAAAGAAACCAAAAAGGAGAAAGTTTTAAGTCTGCAAAATATGTGAATTCTAATATGTTTGAGGATTTGGGAGTACTACCGCTGACCCAGTCATCAGGGCTTTCCATGCTCACTTCCCTGCCTTTCCCATGAGCATCTGGGGCATAGCACGCCCTTAGTAGTGCCACCACCTATAACATCTGAGACTATCTGGAGAAGGAAACAGAGACGGAAGTCGTCAACAGAAAAACAGTGACTGAATGAAAGGATAGAGTTGAAAAGTAGAAGGTATCTCTTCCTGCTTCTTTCCTGGGGCTCTGAGAAACAGAAAGCTCCTCCACAGAGTATGTCACTGGGTGTGGTAGAGGAAATTTCATGGGGCACATGACACCCAAAAGTGTTATATATATATATATATATGTATATGGAGAGTAAGTGTTGTTCATATGGTCCAATAAACAAGCAAAGTAAAGGGGCCTCAGGACATGACATGGGGTATGTGGCCCACAGTGTGGCACACATTGATGTTGTCTATCTGATTAAAGACAAAGTGGGAAAGCAAATGTCTTGGGGCATGTTAACAGTGGGGCATAGTCAGAGCTTGTTCATCTCAGTGCAGGTCTGTATTCAATTATTACTTCTGAAGACTTTATAAAACCAATTTGCAGTGCTAGGCTAATAGCCTGTCAGTGTGAGATTTTTGCATGCAATCATTGTTTTAGCTCTGTTCTCCATGACTTTATTATTTGTCAAATTAATTTTTCTGCTGCATCTTCAAACGGGTTAGTGAATTAGTTTACTTGTTTCTTTGGTTTACTTGGTCTTGCTATACACAACATTTTCTGCCTTTTTTTGTAGAGAGGTAAGTATTCCCCAGAAAGGCAAGCATGTTGCTCAGGGTGCAACTCCTCTTCCTATTTCCTCCCTAATATTTTCTGAAAACTAGCATCACTTCTGGTTTTATTTGGAAATCAATCTATTGAATGCCTTTGCAGCTGTGCTCTTGTCCAAGGTCTCAAAAGATGCCTTTTACATGGGGAGAACAATGCAGATGCAAACAATATCAGTTATTCTTGACGAATGCTGCTACATTTTGAACTAAATACTTAAAAGTCTGCAAAGTCATTTTTTATATTTACCAATCAATCCCCTCTACATCCTTTGTAGGCATTTTGACTGACTTTCAAATATGTGCCCAAGCAGTGTGTATTTTATGGCCAACTCCTGTAGAATTGTAAATCGACACTTAGGTCTCCCTGGGGTGTAGGGGCAGACGTGTGCATCAGATTTTTAATGCATGCTCACATTCTGTTTCAAAAGAAAACATATCCAAATATTTGGGCCCGTGGGTTCTAGCTAGGCTAAACTTGTCCTCTTTCTTTTTTAGCTGTTGATTGTGCTTTTGCCATTAATTTTCTTTAAAATTCTACTTCATTGGATTCCAAAGTGTGCTGCACATTAGAATCACCTGGAGATCACTAAAAATTCTTGATGCTTGGCACCCACTCCCAGATATGATTCAATTGGTATGGGGTGAGAGCTAAGCATTGGGACTTTTAAGGCTCCCACATGATTCTAATAGGCAGCCAACACTGAGAATCATCATTCTACTCTGTTGCTTTATGTAGGGCTAGTTATGAATAACAATATGAGGCCAGGCGCGGTGGCTCACACCTGTAATCCCAGCACTTTGGGAGGCTGAGGTGGGTGGATCATGAGGTCAGGAGATCGAGACCATCCTGGCCAACATGGTGAAAACTCGTCTCTACTAAAAATACAAAAAAAAATTAGCTGGGCGTGGTGGTGCGTGCCTGTAATCCCAGCTACTTCGGAGCCTGAAGCAGGAGAATTGCTTGAGTCAGGAGTTGGAGGTTGCAGTGAGCCGAGATCGCACCACTGCACTCCAGCCTGGTGACAGAGCGAGACTCCGTCTCAAAAATAAACAAATAAATAAAAATAAGAAAGCACCAGACATTCCCTGGTTTGGAGTCTTCTTGAAATCCTTGAAGTAAGATGAATCTTCATTCATATACTATAACCAAAAAGATGGGTTTTTCAAGTACTCTTCTAGCATGAAAATTACTTGGCTTTACAACATTTCAACATTGCCAGAAGCTTCCAACATGCGCGTCCGTGTGAAGAGACCACCAAACAGGCTTTGTGTGAGCAATAAAGCTTTTAATCACCTGGGTGCAGGCGGGCTGAGTCCGAAAAGAGAGTCAGCGAAGGGAGATAAGGGTGGGGCCGTTTTATAGGATTTGGGTAGATAAAGGAAAATTACAGTCAAAGGGGGTTGTTCTCTGGCGGGCAGACTGGGGGTCACAAGGTGCTCAGTAGGGGAGCTTTTGAGCCAGGATGAGCCAGGAGAAGGAATTTCACAAGGCAATGTCATCAGTTAAGGCAGGAACAGGCCATTTTCACTTCTTTTGTGGTGGAATGTCATCAGTTAAGGCAGGAACCGGCCATCTGGATGTGTACGTGCAGGTCACAGGGGATATGATGGCTTAGCTTGGGCTCAGAGGCCTGACCGAAACCTCTTGTGAGCCTTGTGTATTTGAGACATTAGTTGGAAATTAGGTGCTGTGTTGAGACTGCAACAAAGTCTTTTAGATAATATTCATACAAATTTTCTTGCTTGAGTTTGTTACTTTATGACTTTCTTTAATCTTAATTTCTTTGTTTCTGGAGGCTACAAATATTAGAGAGAAAAAAAACAAAAGTAAAAAGCAAAAACAAAAACAAACTACAATTGCTTCAGTGCTGGGATAGCCTGTTAGGAGAGCATGAAGGACTTATGTTAAATTTTGCTACTGATTTATTGAAACAAGCTTTAATTGTAATTTGTTTTGATTGGATGAGAATTTAAATTACATCTGAGAAAGTCATTAAGTCAAACATATAGAAATTCCTCTAAGATGTAATATGATCCTTCTCTGTGGCAAATGTGCCTGAAAAATGTATCCCATTTCTTTTAAGCACTAAACAAAAGCAGTCATTATTTAGAAGAACCAAGACAAAAGGTATGTGAATAAGAAGGATTTTTCTTCTAACACTAAATAGTTCACATAGTCCCTTGAACTGAAGTGCAACTCTTTTGTGGTCTGAATTAATTTTCTCTTGGGGGGAAAAATAATCTGCTACTTTTTAATTTTAAAACTAAAAAGTGATCTTCTGTTTGGCCAAGAAAGTTCAAAACAATTAGAGTGGATGTCTAAATGAGTAAGAAATTACTTATTTGTCTTTCTTGTGAAAACAACATGCTGAGTTAGAAAAAATAAAAGTATAATATTATTTCAGAGAAGGTAGGTACAATTACCTCTCAGTAAGCAGTCTTCTAGAATGCCTAATCTGAAGTTAGGGTTGGGTAAGAAGAGAGACACATCTCGACTTTCCAGAACCTAAACACACTTGGGCTCTTTTTCACATTTAGATTTAGAAGATGTTTCTGCATTAGCAGGAAATGTTTGAGGAAAAGTTAAAGAAATTTTTTCAACTGAGATGCTATTTGAAATTAGTAATTCTATTATTTCTTTAAATGCCTATTCTACTTCTTTAATTTAGATCAGATAACTCTGACTTTTTAGAGAAAATTTAAGTTATTTCCTAACACAAGAATTTTAAAAATTGTTTTTTGAATACAGGCTTTTAAGTAATTAGGGTTACTGAATTGCCAAGATGGAAGAGAACCTCCTGTGTCATCAAACTTTAATATCTGCTACCTCTATTTAAAATTATTATATTTATCCTGAGAGTAAATTTAAAGCTTTACTTGACACACAAAAAAGTGATAGGTAAATAGAAAATGACAAATTTTCTCTAGAATTCTAGATTATTTTATCTTATAACTACAGGTATTTAAAAATATTGAATGAGCCAATACTTTCAAGAAGTGAAAATTGTGGTAAAATAAGAAAACAAGGATCTAGAAGCAGAAATACCATTTGACCCAGCAATCCCATTACTTGGGTATGTACCCAAAGGAGTATAAATCATTCCACTATAAAAACACATGCACACGTATGTTTATTGCGGCACTCTTCATAATAGCAAAGACTTGGGATCAACCCAAATGCCCATCAATGATAGACTTGATAAAGAAAATGTGGCACGTATATACCATGGAGTACCATGCAGCCATAAAAAAGAATGCATTCATGTCCTTTGCAGGGACATGGATGAAGCTGGAAACCATTATCGTCAGCAAACTAATACAGGAACAGAAAATCAAACACTGCATGTTCTCACTCATAAGTGAGAGTTGAGCAACGAGAATACATGGACACAGGGAGGGGAACATCACACACCAGGGCCTGTCAGGGGGTGAGGGAGAAGGGGAGAGAGAGCATTAGAACAAAAAGCTAATAGAGGCGGGACTTAAAACTTAGATGATGGATTGATAGGTGCAGCAAACCACCATGGCACATGTACACCTATGTAACACACCTGCTCATTCAGCACATGTATTCCAGAACTTAAAGTAAAATAAAAATAAATAAATAAATAGAAAAAAACATTTCTAGTCTATTTTTAAAATAAAAGGCTTCTAGTATTTACTACATATTAGAATCACCTGGGAAGCTTTAACATCCCAATGCTCAGCTCTCACTCCTTACTAATTAAATCATAAAAGAATTGAAAGTAATTTGCTTAATTTTATATACATAATCTATATAATATACATATATGTAGAAATATATTTCTACACATATGTATTTCTAACGCACATATGTAGAAATATATTTCTACATATATATGCAAATTGATCTATTTGTGGCACAAAAGTTTTGTACATGTATGCCATGGCAAAGTACCACTAAAGAGTGACTTAAACAACAGAAATGTATTGTCTCATAGTTCTGGAGCCTAAATGTCCAAGATAAAGGTGTCAGCACCTTTATCTTGCTTCCTTCTGAGGCAATGAGAAAGAATCTGATGCATGCCTCTCTCAGTTTCTGCTGGTTTAATGTGATCGTTGGCATTCCTTGACTTGTAGAAGCATCACTCCATGTCTGCTTTTTTTCACGTGGCATTCTGTCTGTGTGAGTGTCTGTTTCTAGGTCCAAATTTCCCTTTTTTGTAAGGGCCAGTCATATTGAATTAAACCCACCCTAATGATTCCATTTTAGGTTGCTTACCTCTGTTCAGAGATCATGACTGGTGACATTTGAGTAGGGGAAAGATTAATCTCAAGGTAGAGAAATTTGCTTCTGTAGACTTCCGAGCTGAAACTAACCCAAACTGCAGGAGGAGAATTTAACTGTAAATAAAGATTAGAATGTTCACTATTATATAGGATTTAATATAATTTTAGTACTGATATAAGATTATTTTGTGACTAAATATAATCAAAGAACTTAAAAATCATTAAATATTGACTGGAAGATTTTGAGGTATGGCCATATTATGAAAAAGACAACAAAATAGCTTAAGTATTTGAGTTTAAAGATGGACTGAGAAAAAAAATGTTTTTTGTTGAATTCTACGGAATTCTACTTTTTAACTTTGTGATATTTCTAGGAATGTTAACTGTTTTATATTAAGAAATGTTTTTTACTAAATACTAATAAACACATACTGTGTCTGGCCCAATGCTAAGCATTTAGGGATCATTATTTTAAATTCTCACTAAAAACTTGCAGGTATTATTAAGTATTATTACTTTACTAACCACAGAAAGATGAAATAACTTAGCCAAATTGCTCAAATTCTGCCTGGCTCCACATTTTTCTATAAACCAAATACTCTATAATCACTTTCCATAACCCTCTTTCTCAAAAGTAAAGAAAATGGCTTAGTGCTTTTCCTACAGTGAATTATCAACAAATATTGAAGTAAATTGAATATAATCAGGCTTAGAAGCTGAAGCAGTGATGAAAAATTGTGATAATAGTCGTTGCTTACAACATTGCTTACAATGACTAATGTCTCCTAATATGTAATATTACATATTAGGAGACAAATTACATATTAGGAGATAAAGCAGTTGTTCAAATATCATTTAAGCAGCTGATCTTGCCCTTTCCTCAGTTTTCGAATATTTCAGACTTTTTGCACCTATAAAATCATCACACCCAAATGTTATACTTACCAATGCAATAATTTCTAGCTGGTGATAAATTCACATCAAGCATTTTTAATATTTGAAATATTTTGGAATAGAAAAACTCCACAGAATATTATTTTTTAAAAATAATAATTTGTGTTTGTTTGCCTGAGGGGGAAAATATTTTCAGGAGAAAGCAGAGGGAGTAAAAGAGGAAAAAACTGCTCTATATTCAATTTCTAAAAATGGGGTTACCTTTATGTTACCTTTATTCTGACTTGGAAGTATGTTTCAGAGTATAAAATTTGGGATTGCTGCAAGCCAGTACCAACTGAAGGAATATTAGCATTTATAATTTAGGCTGGAATTTACTACTAGTCTTCTGCTATGATTCCAGTGATTCTGAATGACCCAGTTTGTACATGGTAACTCAACACACCCACACACAAACCCACAGACACTATATATATAACTCCAAAAGTGAAAAAAGACATTTTTCCTTATCTACCTTACAAAATTGCTGTGAGGATTAAATAACTTATATAATCATCTATACGTGAGAAAGCAGTACAATTCTTACTTGAGGCCTAACTCATATACACAGGTATCCACATAAACATGTCATATATTTATATGTGTAGTTTAATTTCATTGAATGCCCTAGACTATGCTTAGTATGAAAAATGTATTTAAGTGTATAATCTTACTGGAGGGACAAGATTTATTTTCAAAGGTCTGTTGAGATAATGTGAGAGAATATACTTTGGTAACATATAGAAGCAATGCAGATATACATGACCACAGTATTTCCTCCTGCTGTGAAAATGTCTCATTACTATTGCTCTGAAAAACACAAATTCAGGATTAAGGAACCTGCGTACTGTTCCCTAGGGATTCCTTTTGCCTGGTAGCTGGAGATAGTGCTAACAGCTCACGTTATTTATATATGAATTCTTTCCTCCAGTGTCTCCTCTGTGCTTTGCCATTCTCTTAACTTCTCCAATTATGGCCAGAGCCTATTGACGAGCTGCCTGGCTTTCCTTCTCTAAAACTTCCCTGCCTTGGTTTCTGTGCTGTTATTTCCACAAGTGACCTGCGTATTCTGAGATTGTGCCTCTGACATCTTTCCTGACTGCTCTCCAGCCTTGGCCCTCTTGGTTAGGTTGAACTATTAAGTGAGGGTCTTAGTTTTCTTTCTCCCAGAAGTAGACTCTGAAAGAAGGATTTGAGTGCAAAGAGTTCAATGGGAGATAATCTCAGGAAACATTGGTAGGAAGGTTTGGAAGGGAGTAAAAGAAGGAAGCCAATAAAAGTGAGTTATTAAGCAAATTATCAATGCCTAGTCCTTTGGAGAACTCTGAGAAACAGTGTAGAACATTGCTTCAATACCTCTTTTGGCAGGGCAAGGAAGCTGTGTTATGTATCCAACAACCCTTATCCAGCATTTGTTGAGGGTAGTTCCCAGGGCAGGATAGCTCCTCAGCACTTTTTACCTATCCAGGGTATGAGCAGAGTGTACATTAATGTCCAGAGAAATTCCCCAGCAAAATGCTTGTAGCTAGGAGATAGCAGGTGTGGCTAGAAATGATGACTGCCAAGAGGATACAAATAGGGCACCAACATCATTTGTTGTGGTGGATAACCATTTTCTTGTGTTAGGGCTTAGCAACAAATATTTTTGTCCTTGTCAAGGTTATTATTGCCCTGGGATTTCTAGTATGCAAATGCTTTGGAGAGGAGTTGGTGCTATGGACTGAATTGTGTCCCTCTGACTTCCCTGGTCAATTCATATATTAAAGCTCTAACTCACAATGTGATGGTATTTGGAGATAAGACCTTTGGAAGGTAATTAGGTTTCAATGAAGTCATGAGAGCAGGGCTCTCATGATGGGATTAGTGTCCTTATAAGAAGAGGAAGAGACAGCAGAGCTCTCTTTTCACCATCTGAGGACACAGTGAGAAGGCAGTGGTCTTCAAGAAAGGAAGAGAACCCTCACCAGGAACCAGATATACCAGCACCTTGATCCATGACTTCTCAGCCTCCAGAACTGTCAGAAATAATTATCTGTGGTTTTAGCCATCCAGCCTGTGGTATTTTGTTATGGCAGCCCTCATGATCTCTGAATAGCCTTTGGGTCATTCTTTTAAATCATTGGGCCTTCGGGAAATAATGGAATCAGTGCCCTAGACTCAGTTTTCCAAAGTATGAAGCTAGGAAGACCTGTTAACCCTGGATTAAAATTGCCCTGGACAAGGCTCAGGTGCAAAGAAGGGCAGTATGTCTGCTGAAATAAAATTGACTTGAGTAAAAGTACTTTGAGACAGATTCTAGGCTGATGCCTCTAGGCCCCAAACAAAGTTTTACAGTGAATGAAAGTGACAGCTTTTGGTAGGATACATGGCTAATGCTGAAAGTCCATTTCAGGCTCTGTCACCATGGCCCAGGCTTGAGCTTTGGGGAACAATGCCTGAGCATAAGGGTGTTTTCTCCAAAGACAGGTCAAGCCTGAGAGAGACTCACTATCTCTTAAAATTTTGTATTTATACAATGAGCTAGACTAGCAAAACACAGGTGCCAGTTACACTGTGGTGTGACACTGGATGACAGCAAGGAACAGTGGTCATAGTAGACTCACAGGAACTCTATTGCACAGCCCTTACCCTGCTCCAGGATTACTCTACCCTTTTTTTACCTTGAGTAGAGGGAAGGAGAGAGAAAATTCAAGTGAAAAATACTAGACTTACAGCTATTGGTATCTGAGGCGTTTAGTAATTGATTGAAGAGAATAAAAAAATATAGCCATAAGAGAACTTTGAGTTTGTGAAGCAGGCTGTACTAGTTAAATGAAGAAAATAATTTAGTTTTAATCCAGTGAATTTGATTATTTTGTCAGGCTTGTAGTAAATTGTAATGAGGGTGATAGTGTGTTGTAATCCTGTGATGGTATTTTATATGAGACATAAAGGCTTCTCTATGACCCTCCTGCATGTGCCAACATTCTGTAGGCATAATTAATTATAATGTGCACTCTAAAATTCTGATGTGGGATGGAGGATTTTATGAAGTACAAGGAAAATAGTCAGCCAGCACCCTTTATGCTGGTTCCATTAAGAGTTTTGAGAAGTTTTAACATCTGATTCCATAAAATTTTCAGGTTGAACCATCAGTAACCATAATATTCCTGACAACCCTGCATGTAATAGCCCATTTCATTTTCTATGTAAAGAGACAGGCACCTCTAACTTGCCTGCATCTCTTTGTTTTATTCCCCTCGGTGTCTGGTTTATCACACACACAGATTTTAATTTTGACCTAGATGACATCTTGGTTCAATGACCCTTTTTAAGATGCTAGTTTTATTTTAATTTGTGCTGATAAAAATCATATTTCTGTATTTCAGAAAGTTGAATAGAATTGAACTTGATCTTTAGCTAGAAATCTTCCTTCTAGCTCTTGATTGGTTTCATTTATGTTTTGTGCATGATTATCAACATTTCTTGTGCATATTTATTATTCAAATAAACTGTATTGAAGTATAATTCATGTTTAATAAGTGATATCCATTTAAATTGTAGAATTTGGTAACTTTTGTTGATTGTATATGGGGAAACTACCACCACAATAGAGATATTGATTATTTCCATTACCTCCAAAAATTTCATCTGGCCCTTTGCAGCCCTCCCACACTCCATGCCCAGTCCCAGGCAACCACTGATTTGCTTTGCATCCTCATAGATTAGTTTGCATTTCTAGAATTTTATATAAATTGAATCATACAGTATACGCTCGTTTGTATCTGGCCACTTTCACTTATCCAATGACCCTAAAATGAAACAGAAAATAAAATTTTAACTTTAAATGTTAAGGTTGATAAATAAACATTGACAGCTTCAGTTTAGAGTACCCATAGCAAATTCATGAATATCTGTTCTGGTGTATACTACTAATTTGAAGGATAATCATTTATGAGCTTAAGTGAGAGGTGTCTTATGTACAGATATTCATATGTCAAAATATTGAATGAGCCTGTTCTCTCTACAGAATATAACATTCTGTGGAAAGCTTAAAATCTTAAATGCCTATATATTTATGCACACAGATATAATAGGTATATCTATAAAATATATACAGAAAGGTATATGAAGGTATATAAATATATATAAAGATGTGTGTATATATAGGTATATGTGCATGTATTTGTGTGATAATGTAAAACATAAAATATACTTCAAAAAAATTATTCTGCCCCCCAAAGTTTCTGCTATCGCCCTAGTTTCAGTCTTCCCTATTTCCTCTTTTAGTTTACAATGAAGCCTGCTTGCAACTGAACCTTTACTCTTCTTCCTTCCCTCTCACTATTCTCCAGCTCTGTGATTTTGTTGTGTTTTACATGTCAGTAAATGGCACCCTCCTATACTTTGTAATTTCAACCAGAAACCAAGGAAAGTTTCTGACACCTTATTCTCAGACACATTCTACAAGGTGAGTGCAAAAATTGTGTTTTTTGCATTGTTGGAATTTGCTGTTTGATCATGGAATACATTCTTAAATAAATGTGGTTATGTTATATATCATTTTAATGGGCATTTCTTGCGTTATTTTTTTTTTTTTTTTTTTGCTAATGACATTACTTGCTGTTTATTTTGTGCTTATTTTAGACTATGGAAATTAGGTTAGACAAAAGGCAAATTCGAGCAGTTTTCTTATTTGAGTTAAAAATGAGTAGTAAGGCGGTGGAGATAGGTTGCAACATCAACAATGCATTTGGCCCAGGAACTGCAGTGGTGGTTCGAGAAGTTTTGCAAAGGAGACTCATCTCCTTGAAGACTCATCTCCTTGCCTTGAAGATGAGGAGCACAGTCGCCGGCCGTCAGAAGTTGACAATGACCAGTTGAGAGCAACCATCAAAGCTGATCTTCCTTTTTTTTTTTTTAATTATACTTCAAGTTTTAGGGTACATGTGCACAATGTGCAGGTTAGTTACATATGTATACATGTGCCATGTTGGTGTGCTGCACTCATTAACTTGTCATTTAACATTAGGTATATCTCCTAATGCTGTCCCTCCCCGATCTTCTTACAACTACTTAGGAAGTTGCCAAATAACTCAACGTTGACCATTCTACAGTTATTTGGCATTTGAAGCAAATTGGAGAGGTAAAAATGTTCAGTAAGTGGGTGCCTCGTGAGCTCAGCCAAAAGAAAAAAAAAAAGTCCTTTTGATGTGTTGTGTTATCTTATTCTATGCAACAACGATGAGCCATTTCTCAATCGGATTGTGACGTGCAATGAAAAGTGGATCTTATATGACAATCAGTAATGACCAGCTCAGCAGTTGGACTGGGAAGAAGCTCCAAAGCACTTCTCAAAGCCAAACTTGCACCAAAAAAAAAAGTCATGGTCACTCTTTGGAGGTCTGCTGCCAGTCTGATCCACTACAGCTTTCTGAATCCAGACAAAACCATTACATCTGAGAAGTACGCTCAGCAAATGGATGAGATGCACTGAAAACTGCAATGCCTGCAGCTGGCATTGGTCAACAGAAAGGGCTTAATTCTTCTCCAGGACAATGCCTGACCACACGTGGCACAACCAATGCTTCAAAAGTTGAAAGAATTGGGCTACGAAGTTTTGCTTCATCCCCCATATTCACCTGACTTCTCTTCAACCGACTACTACTTCTTCAAGTGTCTCGACAACTTTTTGCAGAGAAAATGCTTCCACCACCGGCAGGATACAGAAAATGGTTTCCAAGAGTTCATCAAATCCCAAAGCATGGATTTTTATGCTACAGAAATAAACATACTTACTTCTCATTGGCAAAACCTTGTTGATTGCACTGGTTTCTATTTTGATTAATAAAGATGTGTCTGAGCCTAGTTATAATGATTTAAAGTCCATGGTCCAAAACTGCAATTACTTTCGCACCAACCTAATACATCTAGTCTATTACTGGGTCTAAGGAGGCTTCTTTCAGAATAGGTCTTGAATGCATCCACTTCCTTCCACATCTTTGGTCTAGTCTAAGTCACCACCATGCCTCACCAGACCATGGCAGTTTCCTACTAACTAGTTTGTGTGTTATATGTAAGTATGTATACTGTCATATACACTGTTACACTCTATATAGAACTGTCCCAAGTTATTCCTTCTGAAATGTAAATATAATGATTTCACCCCCATTGCCTAAAACAGTTCAATGACACTTTCATTACACTTGAAATAAATTAAAAATTCTTTACGCAGCCTATATGATCTTGTTGCTGCCTACATCCCCAGCTATGTCTCTTTCTTCTCTTCCCTTGTCGCAGTCAACACTAGCTTCATTGCCCTTCTCTCAGTTATTCAGCTACTCCAACTTCTCTTCCACCTCAAGACCTTGCCTCAGAATGTTTATTTTTCTATTCATCATTACCTAATTTGTATTAGTCTTTCAGATTAAAGTTTAAATTCTACTACTTCTCCAGCCTAAATCAGGTCTCCTCTTCAATTATTTCACTACACATTTTATGGCATAGTTGAATGCCTTTAATGTCCATTTCCCTGATAGGATTTTAAGCTCACTAAGGTCAAGGATTGTGTACAGCTTTCCCCGATGTAACCCTGGTGCCTGTCACACGGCTGGCTCTGCACTGAGCATTTCATAATTATTTGTTATATCATCAGTGATTAAAATTCTTATTAATAAGCTTGTGTTATATATACCTATTTGGAATAAGATGTCAAGTGTAAACATGATATAAATCCCATGGGGATTCTCAGATAATCGTGTACTACAGGAGAGTGCCAGAACTAATTCTTTTTGAGTCTTATCTTTTTGTTACATTTATCTTTCTAATCTGTGCTTAAGATCTTTTGGGAGCTCTTGTCCTTCTTCTGAGTTTGATTCTTCCCATTTCTTTAAAAGGTATTACCTTTCATTTATTAGGCTGTCCATACCCAATATTGATGAGATATAGTGACTTTTGTTCCCTGAGTTCCTGGCAACAGTAAATTTAAAAAGAACTATCTTGCTCATACTGAGACATCTACTTTCAATTAAATAAAATTGGAGTTTACTCTCTTCTGTCTGTTTCCAAGCCCAGTATTACTTAAGAACCACAAAGCTAGCCACAAGTTGTATCCACTTCTGGGTGCAACTTTATCATTTCATGGTTAGGACTTGTTCCTCTTTCTTGAGTTTTGCTTCTTCTTATATAATTGGCAGCTACAATGGGAGAAATATTGTTCACTGGTCTAACAACAACTGCAAAATAAGATTACTTCATATGGTGCTAAAAGTGGCTTTTATGCTCCTGTGGCAGTTTCCTGTCTAATAAGAGAGATTTCTTAGGCAAAAAGAAGACCCCGTAGGCTCACAAAGGCCCTTTGCTCTCTGGACATCCCTAACACATTTCTGCTTGCTTCCTTAAAGCCCCTCTCTCACTTCCGAGTCAGAAAAAACATTTCTGCACAATGATCCTTAATTAAGATACTGTCCCCAGAAGCAGTCAGCTGCTGTGGTTTAGAACTGAAGAAATATCTTATAAGGAAAACAGCTATAAAACAGCTATACAGAACCATAACAATTAAATAACATTATTGACATGGTTATAATAATCCACTAAGAACTGTCGTTATCTTCTTTTTTTAATTATACTTTAAGTTCTGGGATACACGTGCAGAAAGTGCAGGTTTGTTACATAGGTATACATGTGCCATGGTTGTTTTCTGCATCCACCAAGCCATCATCTACATTAGGTATTTCTTCTAATACTATCCCGCCCCCCCATTCCCCAACCCCCACTCCCTGACAGGCCCCAGGGTGTGACATTCTCCTCCTTGTGTCTATGTGTTCTCATTGTTCAACTACCACTTATAAGAAAATGCGGTGTTTGGTTTTTTGTCCTTGTGATATTTTGCTGAGAATGATGGTTTACAGCTTCATCCATGTCCATACAAAGGACATGAACTCATTCTTTTTTATGGCTGCATAGTGTTCCATGGTATATAGGTGCCACATTTTCTTTATCCAGTCTATCACTGATAGGCATTTGGCTTGATCCCAAGTTTTTGCTATTGTGGAGTGTCGCAATAAACATATGTGTGCACGTGTCTTTATAGTAGAATGATGTATAATCCTTTGGGTACATATCCAGTAATGGGATGCTGGATCAAATGGTTTTTCTAATTCTAGATCCTTGAGGAATTGCCACACTGTCTTCCACAATGGTTGAACTAATTTACACTCCTACCAACAGCGTAAAAGCGCTCCTATTTCTCCACATCCTCTCCAGCATCTGTTGTTTCCTAACATTTTAATGATCGCCATTCTAACTGGTGTTAAGGTAGTATCTCATTGTGGTTTTGATTTGCATTTCTCTAACGACCAGTGATGATGAGCATTTTTTCATATGTTTGTTGGCTGCATAAATGTCTTCTTTTGAGAAGTGTCTGATCATATCCTTTGCCTACTTTTTGATGGGGTTGTTGTTTTCTTGTAAATTTGTTTGAGTTCTTTGTAGACTCTGGATATTAGCCCTTTGTCAGATTGATAGTTTGCAAAAATTTTCTCCCATTCTATAGGTTGTCGGTTCACTCTGATGATAGTTTCTTTTGCCGTGCAGAAACTCTTTAGTTTAATTAGATCCCATCTGTCAATTTTGGCTTTTGTTGCCATTGCTTTTGGTGTTTTAGTCAATATCTTCTTTTTAATAATCATCTGAAAGAAGATTCAACATGGATAAGTAGAATCTTAACCCTGGTACACAAAAGAAAATAGTTAAGTAGATGTCTTTTAAAAGTTCCTTTTAGGCTTTTGAATATGTGATAAAAGAGTCTTTTTGGTGTTTGCCCTATAATGATGATGATTGTTATTATTAGTAGTAGTATTACGATATTCACCACCATTTATTGCGTGCTCACAGTAAAATTCTGAACTAAACATTTTAAAATTGTAATCCAATTAATTTTTTTAAACCAGTCCTAGAAGGTAGACATTATTATCCATATTTACAGATGAGAAAATAGAAACTTAGAAAGGCTAAAAGAATTGTTACCACCATCACTCTTCTCAAATCTATCTTCAGATCAGTATTACTTTATTGCCAGAAAACTTGAAGGTTTTAAATAAATATCTTCAAATTATTTTGAAAATTGTAGGAGTTTGTATCTGCAGGTCAAAGAAACACCTTTCATATTTTTTTCCCTCAAATTGTAAAATAGAAAGAGCAATGGTCTGTGACTCATGACAACTAATTTCCATAGCTGGTACTTGGCTTGTGAGAGTGGGAGTTTCACATTAAAATTCGGCCTTCTGTTTTCTTATTTGAACATTTTGAAACTGGGTAGTTTCTAAGGTCCTACAACTCTATGAATCTAAAGTGGCTGAAGATATTTAAATTTCTATCTTGAGAATGGAATAGCAGAGTGAATCTTATATTTTATATCAGCCATCATAGGCACATCTCTATGTGAAGCTTTTGATCATTTCATGAGTGGCAAAATGATACTTACCTTTAAATTTCTGCTGTCTATTTTCAATCACAACCTACTTCTTGAGTAATGCCTCATGCAGTTTCATAACAGCATCAGGATGCCAGTTAGAGCAACAATATTGCCCTGCTAGCTGATTATCAGTGTCAGGAGATGAGGCAGAATCCTGTTGCTTGATCAAGATGTTTAAAATCCCATTCTGCACAAACGGAAATGCTCAGAAGGATATAATAAGAGGTAACAGTAATTTTTAGATTGCCTGTCAACCCTGAGCCCATTTCTATCCATCACGGAAATGATATAACTTTCACTTCTCATGCTTTTCTGATTTGCATAACCAACAGCGTCAATACCACCCACAATTTTTATCCCGCTTCCCACTAAAGCAGAGACTTGAATTGCAATGCCTTAACACATTCTAGTCTAGATCTGTTCCACTCATTTTTTAAAAAGTGAACTTGTAAGTTATAACTCAACTACCAGTTAAGCACAGAAGTCAGTAACAAAATGGAATACCAAATGAAAAGTTTACATATTATATCCAGCAATACTTTTGGTAGAAAGTATGTTTTTTGTGCAATTTTATGAAACCACAGAAGCCATCTTGTTATATTCTCACTCAGCAAATATGAGTGAAGAAAAATAGCTGCTTTCATGTTAGTGGATTCAATGTCTCAATTAAACATTGTATATAATTATTATTTCCTAAAGGTAGATTTATTTAAAAATATGCATGAGTTGAGATCTAGAGGGTAATGAATTTATAAGCTGTTCTTTGAAAAGCTTTGAAAGAAAGCTCCTAGAGAGGGAAGAAGTTGTGTCATTAGGGGAAAGCCTGCTGGCCTCCCAGTCAGTCCTCTAAAAATGGCTTTTTCTCAGTGGATTTGCTACAGTTCAGTTTGATGCAGTCAGCCTTAGAAGCCAAGTCTTGTCAATGTCTTGAAGTGCTCAAACTCAGGCTGCTGTTTTCTGCTAGGAAAACTCACAAGAGACCAAGGTACAAAAACAGAATGTCAATTCTTTAGTTAATGAGAGATATGACTTGTAATTTGAACTGCCCTTATACCATCCAAAGCCAAAAAACCTTCACTTATCCACTATATCCTATTCTTTCTCACTGACTTAAGTACTTGGCTCTTGCAATTTTCCTGCTTTCTCCTCTATCAACAAGTTTTCCTTCATTAACAAGTCACTGTCTTTATCAATAAGAATACTACAGTATCTCCCATCTTAACAAAAACTTCTCTTTGATCTTATATTCCCCTCCATGTAACACCTCATTTCTCTGCTTCCTCTCCTGGCAAAACTCCTTGAAGAAGTCTCCACTTCTACACCTCCTGCTTTCTCTTCAAGCCACTCCAAATAGGGTCTCCTGTTTATAATTCCACTAAAATCAAATATAATAGAAAAGTATAAAAAGAAAAAAGGTTTAGCATTGTAAATGGCATGTCTTCTCCCAAAAAGAAGAATCTATATTTTTAAAAAATTATCATTTTAAGTTTCCATTCAAAAAAAAGGTAACCACTTTTTCAGTAAATAACTTGGCTAATTTATACAAAAGTTCAGACAAAATTCTTTTCCTAAGTTCCTTCTGTTTACTAAACAGTCAGCTAGGAAACTGCTGTGCAGTTTGTACTATTTGTACTATTCCTGTAATTCATTCGTGATACACACAGTTCCTTTCCAGGGTTCAATTACATAAAATAAAACCCTCGACTCTTTGTGTCACATTAGTCTCAATGGCTCACTGCAGAACCCTCTACATTTTTGCATTGGAGAAGGGTTCTCCCATAGAGTGCCACAGTAATAAAGGCTTTGCTTAGTGACTAATTAGCAATGAGTACAATTCAGTCATTTTTCTGTTCTGAGATTCACTTTATTGGAGGTAACTAGCAACCTTCATTTTTCCAAATTCAAAGGTAAAATTTTTGTCTTCATTTTATTCAACCTGTTAACAGCATTCGACATGGTTGACCATGACCAAATTTTTTCTTCTCTTCTCTGGGCTACCAAATTACCAAATTAGCCACTTTATCTCAAATTCTGTTGAAGAATCTTATTCCACTCTACTCCTTCTACACGATGGAGTGCTCCTGGGATTATTCTTGTTTCTTTTCTCATTTCTATGTTTTCTCACCAAACGATGGCTTCCAATCTCCCATGACTTTAAATACCAACTATAACCTTCATGTCTTCCAAATTTACATCTCCTGTTTCAACCTCACCTCTGAACTTTATGGTAATCAGTATGACCCTTAGACCCAAAATATACAGAATAAAGCAATGGAGTTATAAGTGACCTACACAGCAAAGTCAATGTTACCTTATTTGTATGGTATGTGTTATATAGGATACAGAAATATCTGAATGCCCCTAAATTAAGCCAGCCACTTGCTCTGGATTAGGCTGGATAGTTTCAGATGCTGATAACCTTGGTTCTTCATGGGGCAAGAGTTTTGAGAAATATTCTGCTTGCTTGCCATTTTGTTGTTGTTATTGTTGTTAATTGTTCACAGACTTATTACTCATTGTTAACTGTCACGAGTCACTTGAAATAAGGTATTTTATTGGGGTTCTACACATTTTAGGGGTAGCTCTGATACTAACATGACTGATTGAATGACTTACATTGCCCCTTTGATGTCTAATAGGCATCTCAAACATAAGAAACTGAAAAACAAAGCAAACCCACCGTTGTCTCAATCTTCTCCATCTCAGTAAGTAGCACCACCAACTCCAGTTACTCAGCTCCCAAATTTACACCTTTTCTGTGGAGATTTTTTCCCTCCTCTTCCTACTTACAATCATATCCATCTGCAATTTTTATTAGCTTCTACTTCCAGAATATATGCTGAATATGAGTACTTTTCACAATTCCCATTGCCTCTACCCTAGGCCAAGTCACTGTCTTTTCTAAGACTACTTCAGTGTTTTTTAAAACTTCACAAACTTGTATATATGAATCATCTTGCAATATTAAATGCAGATTCCAATTTACTCATTCTTGGATGTGGTCTGAGACTCTGTATATCTAATATGTTCCCAGGTAATATTGTTGCTAGTGGTCCATGGACCTCACTAGAAAATAAATAATCAAGTATAAAAACTTTCAAATAATAATTGGACTATAAGGAACATAAAACAGAGTAAGGGAATAGGTAATAACTGTACTATTCAATCCTCTTTAGTTGTTGTGTGTGCTTTTTTTTTTTTTTCTGCCAGAGCAAACTTTTAAAAAACTACATCAGATAATTTATCTTTCTGTCTAACTCACCTACAACACTACACCTCTTTGGATTCCCATTATACCTTGAATAAAGCCCAACTTGCTTAGCACATGGCCTTATAAGATCTGGCCTCAGGAATATCTCTTTAGGTCTGCTCTTATTACATATCCGTCTTGCTTGGTGTGATCTATCTAAAGTGATTTTTCTTTTTCTTGAATTTATCCAACTTCCCCCACTCAAGGCCTTAACATTTTCTAGTCTTTCTATCTAGATTAGAATAGTATTATCATTCAAGTTTCTGCTTGACAAAATTTATTTAAGAGGATATTACTGACCACATTCTATAAAAGAACACTTTTGTCCCCTTATGTTGTTTATTTTCTTCAAAACACAAATTATTATCTATGATTGTTGCAGGAAGTCAGGGACCCCGAACGGAGGGACTGGCTGAAGCCATGGCAGAAGAACATAAATTGTGAAGATTTCATGGACATTTATTAGTTCCCCAAATTAATACTTTTATAATTTCTTATGCCTGTCTTTACTGCAATCTCTGAGCATAAATTAAGAAGATTTCATGGACACTTATCACTTCCCCAATTAATACTCTTGTGATTTCATATGCCTGTCTGTACTTTAATCTCTTAATCCCATCATCTTGGTAAGCTGAGGATTAATGTCAACTCAGGACCCTGTGATGATTGCGTTAACTGTACAAATTATTTAAACAATATGAAATCTGGGCACCTTGAAAAAAGAACAGGATAACAACGATGCTCAGGGAACAATGGTGATAACCTTAAAGTCTGGCTGCCTGTGGGCCAGGCGGAACAGAGCCATCTTTCTGTTCTTTCAAAAGCAAATAGGAGAAATATCACTGAATTCTTTTTCTCAGCAAGGAACAGCCCTGAGAAAGAGTGCATGCCTAGGGGTAGGCCTCTAAAATGGCCGCTCTGAGGATGTCTGTCTTTTACGGTTGTAGATAAGGGATGAAATAAGCCCCCGTCTCCTGTAGGGCTCCCAGGCCTATTAGGATGAGGAAATTCCCACCTAATAAATTTTGGTCAGACTGGTTGTCTGCTCTCAAACCCTGTCTCCTGATAAGATGTTATAAATGACAATGCGTGCCCAAAACTTCATTAGCAATTTTAATTTTGCCCTGGTCCTGTGATCTTGTCCTGCTTCCATTTGCCTTGTGATATTTTATTACCTTGTGAAGCATGTGATCTCCGTGACCCACACCCTATTTGTACACTCCCACCCCTTTTGAAAATCACTAATAAAAACTTGCTGGTTTTGCAGCTCAGGGTGCATCACGGAACCTGCCAACATCTGATGTCACTCCCGGACACCCAGATTTAAGGTTTCTCTCTTTTGTACTCTTTCCCTTTATTTCTCAGACTGGCCGACACTTAGGGAAAATAGAAAAGGACCCACGTGAAATATCGGGGGCTGAATATCCCCTGATATATGATAGGTGTAACGATTAACACAGAGTGTCAACTTGATAGGATTAGAGGATACAAAGTATTGATCTTAGGTGTGTCTGTGAGGGTGTTGCCAAAGGAGATTAAGGTTTGAGTCAGTGGGCTGGGAAATGCAGACACACCCTTAATCTTGTTAGGCATCATCTAATCAGCTGACAGCACGGCTAGAATAAAAGCAGGCAGAAAAATGTGAAAAGAGAGACTGGCCTAGCCTCCCAGCCTACATTTTTCTCCCATGTTGGATGCTTCCTGCCCTTAAACATCAGACTCCAAGTTCTTCAGTTTTGAGACTCAGACTGGCTCTCCTTGCTCCTTAGCCTGCAGACGGCCTATTGTGGGACCTTGTGATCAAGTGAGTTAATACCTAATAAACTCATGTGTGTGTATATATATATGTACATATATATATACACACACATGAGTTTATTATTTATACACATGCACACATACATATATATTCCATTATTTCTGTTCCTCTAGAGAACCCTGACAGAAATAATGGAATATATACGTTTGTATATATATTGATATATATAGATGTTTATATATATATATGCAGGTGGTCTCCAGAAGCTGCAAAAAATGAAAAAACAGATTAAAGTTTAATCAGACAAGCTTAATCAGACAAGCAGAACCACTAGATTAAACACACATAGACACACATGGAGAATACCAAATGCAACTGCAGAACCTGGTTAGGCAGTCTCTTTACTGCTGTTTGCCTTCACATCTGATCTGATGCTTGAACTTGTTCACTTGGATAGGGAAGGTGGATATAAATTAAGAGAGAGTGGGAATGAACTGGAACACACAAACTAAAGTCCACAAGGACTGACTGAAGTGTCAGTTCTTATTACCTCTGACTTTGATGGCACTGATGTCCTGCAGAAGTCAAGGAGCTTGTTGTCATGGAGCTAAACACACAGATCTGGCCCAGTAGTTGGTAATGCTGAAAGAGAACTGGGAGAAGATGGAGCAGTTGCAGGCCTGGTAGCCATCCTATGCCAACATCGTAAGCCAGAAGATAGGTAAGATGTGTGAGCAACAAAATGAGTGCCACTTCAATTCCTCCCTCCAAATCCCCCATGAGAATCTCTCCTGTGGTTGATCCACTGTCACAGAAAACACACAGAGAAGGGTCTTCTGGGAAATGTAGTTCAGCCCAGCCAAGTTGGCTGATTGTCAAGTCACTCACTACAGCATATTCTCTCTCTTAAGATGTCAGATTTTTAAAAATTTGCTTAGTGAACATAGATTTATGACTAAGAATAATATATAATCAATGTGGCCTTTTAACCAATATTAAGTGGTATGTTTTTAAACCCTGCACATATTTCTTTATTTACAAATATGACCATATAAATTAAGAGTATGAAGCAATCTCTGTGAAGCTTGTCCTGCCTACAAGCTTAGGTTAGCTGGCATTTAAAAGGTTTCTTTAAAAATGTAATTCTGCCTTGGTAAATATGACTTCCTCTTTGGATTAAAGATAGTGATTACATTGTACCTGATAATGCTATTTTATTGTGCTGGGGACAGTAAAAGGATTGGAACCTCTAGTAAGATTAATACATAACATTATAATTTTTTTTCTCTTCTTACCAAATACAGTTGCAGTTGAAAGGCTAACCATTTTATTAGTTTTTTTTTCTTACTTTCTTCCTTCACTTTGGGATAAATGTACTTTTTTTCTACCGAATTGTTATTATGTACTTTGTTAGTAATTCAGCACTAATGAAAGTGCATTAATATAGCAGGACATTTATATATAATAAGGCATTATAGGTATATTGAATTATACTTAATCATTTTTGGTAAGCATAATAACGAATATGTTTACAAAGTCAAAGCTAGATAGAGATTGTAATGTTGTACTCCCAGTGTCTTTGTATCATTCTCACATTCAGCCAGGCTTGTAAGAGGAATCATCCTTGATTCTTTCCTTCCAATCAGCTAATTGGAACAGTCAATTAGCTAGCAATTCCTTTTAAATTCTGTTCTTTTATAATTACTGTTTTTATCCATGCATTTTCTTTTCAATTCTTACTGCCTACACCCCAAATCGGTATTCATTATCTCAATCTTAGGTCCATATAGTGGCCTTATAATAGATCTTTTACTCTCAAATTTCTTTCCTTTCCTACAATTTATTCTGCAGAATATCACCCACTTAGCCTTCATTGAATACTGCTTTTATCATGACATTGCTCATAAACCTTTAATGTCCTACCACCATACAACAGAGGAACGACCACTCTTTAGACTGACATGCGGGATATATCTATCTCCTCTGTCCTTTTTGTATTTTTCACTTCTGTCTCTGAAACTTTGTTGAGAATAATTAGAATAATTAATAGATTCAATAAATTGAAAGGATCCAAATTTGAAACCTGAGACATCTGAAGGGTGAGGGAGGATGGAGGATAAGAAAAGAGCAAAAAAAAAAAAAAAGAGATACAGCAAAGATAAAGGTTTGAAAGATAATTTTAGAAAGTTAAGAGAGAAAGAGGAAAAAGATTTTGGTGTCAGCTATACTACAAGTGAGATAGTGAGAGAGAGATGAGATAAAGAGATTTTTAGATGCTTTACTGTAGATTATGAATAGAAACATTCCTCTGTATTTTTGAGTGACTCAAGAGATATAAATATTAATTTTTTCTCTACCCAGTGATATTTTAAATGTGTCCAACAGTTTGTGGGGAGTGGGAACAAAAAACACCAGTTTTCCCTGCCCTCGTTAAATCTTTCATCCAATAAATACAAAACTGAAAACTGGAGGAAGAGAGTCAGTTATAATGAGCACATGACACAGGGATATGGTGTAAATTAGGAGGCTGAAGAACACTTCTTTGTGAAATAGGATTTATGCAGAAACTTGTCAGATGTCAGTTGTGGAAATAAAGGAGATAATCTATGTAAAGTATTTAGTACAGTGCATAACAAATGATATTAGAATACTATAATTATCAATCATTTGTAAACAGTCATTTACAGTTATTGTATCTTCTCTATACCTAAATTGTGAAATTGTTCGGGGTATTGCAGATATTTTCTACTTATTTTAAATCTCTGTAATGCCTAGCTGTCTATATTGCTGTGAAATGTAGTTGAAAGAGCACAGATTAGAGTTCTTTAGTTAAGGGCTGAAATCATGACTTCTGAGCTGTGCAAATGTGCTCCAGTTTGATTGTTGTAAAATAAGAATTATACTACTTCAGCAGATTTCTAGGATGATTAAAAATAATTAGCATTTTGTCTGGCATGAAATAAATGCATGGTAAAAGGTACTTTATTAATAATATTATTTTCATATTTATAAGAAATAAATATATTTATATAAGGAAGAAAATTACATAATTACATTTAAATGGACACCAGTAATTTGAAATTTATGCTAATTCTGCTGGAGGTAAGGGTGGTTGTATTATTTATAAAGAAAAATCTGGTCTGTGTATGGTGGCTCATGCCTATAATCCTCGCACTGTGAGAGGTGGAGTCAGGAGGACTGCTTGAGCCTAGGAGTTCAAGACTAGTCTGAGAAACATAAGACCCTGTCTCTACAACAAATAAAATAAAAAATTAGCCAGACATGGTGGTGCATTCCTGTGATCCTAGTTCCTTGGGAGGCTGAGGTGGGAGGATTGTTTGAGCCCCCAGGGTTGAGGCTGTAGTGAGCCATGATCGTGCCACTGTACTTCATCCTGGATGACTGAGTGAGACTCTGTCTCAGAAAAAAAAAAGAGAAAAAGTCTGATCAGCAAAAAAAAAGTAAGTGATATTGATATATTGTTGATATCTTAAAAATTTTCCTGTTTAGAAAAGTAATTTTTATCTAGGTTACCAAAAAGTATGAAAAGAAAAAATAAAAATCACCCATAATCTCAGTCTCCAGTTATCCCCTGTTTATAGGGTAATGTGTTTCAGGATATCTGATAAATATTTCTATATGATGAGTTATTAACTACACTATTCTTTTATTTATTAATTGAAGATGTAATTTAAAAACCTTTACTGAAAAACTCTGTAATAGTTCATTTCTTTGCAGTTTAAAAACAATTTTCTGCATTCTTTGACAAATACATGCCACATTTTCTATTATTTTGGATTTGTTTTTAATTTTAATTAGTAAAATCATTATTATTATTCTTTTGTAAAAACTTTGCACTTAGATGATGTATATCCTATTCATTTCAGTCTGCCTTTATGTTGTATGGACTCATGTTTTTTAAAAAGTGCATGCTCTGTAGAAAGCAGGGTTAAATACCATGTGCTATAGAAGCATGCTGCTGGCTCTCAGGGAAAGGTATTACTTCGGATGATGATTTTTATCTATAATTACATTTCTTTTTTGCTGTCATGAGGAGCCTGGTCTGCATTATAATATTTGTTGCTTCATAGTCACTATACAGGAAAAAAATCTTTGTTTATAGTTCGAGGAGAATTTTGAAATTACTGCATAAAGATACTTGAAACTTTTGCCTCACTGAAAAGCGCTAGATGTTTTGAGAAAAATCAATAAACCATATTCCTACCATAACCCAAAGGGAACAAAGTTATTGAGGTTTGAAATAGCTTACCCCCAAATCATAATTCCTCTAGCATCAGGATTTGTGAGTACCCTTTGCAGCTAAGAGCTAATCATACGGTACTTGGTGAATTATTTTCACTAAGTTTATAAAATACACATAATCTTTGCACATTATAAGGGATGTTCAAATCCTCTCACTAAAAGCACAATGTTTTGCATGCTGTTAATTTTTAAGATGCATTAGCAAATGGATCATGAATATTAAATGAACACATTTATTCTACCCTTTAAAAAACAAAACATTAATTTGTAGTTAGAATAGAAGCTTCGTTTTCTTAGCATAAAACAAAAGACAGGCAAAATACACATGGATCCTTTCACTTAACTATGAGATAATTCACCTGAAAATTTCCAAATCATTCCAAAAGTTTAGCAGGGCTGTGAAGATCTTCTCTGACATCTGTTATTCACTGTTCACAGCCTCAAATAAGCAATTCCCAACTCTGTTAGCTGCAGAGGTTGTGATGTGACTGGTTGCCAATGGGTGGTGGAGTGACTTCTTATTTGCGGATCATGTGTGTGAATAAATTCTGTCCATTCTGGATATATCTCCCAACTAAAATTTGCAGACAGTCAGATGCACGTTATCATTAGGTTTATGAGGCTCAAAAGATGATGTTTAAAAAGATGATGTTCATAAAAGCAGATTTTTAAAATAGAAAGTTCTATTTACAAATATGGCATTCTTTGAGAAACAGGATTTGTAATAGACATTTCCTAATTCATAAGAAATACATATTGCTTATAATTTAAGAATCTGTAGAGGAATAATGAAGTTTGTTTGTGGTGTATTAACTACTTAATATTAAAATATAAGAACAATGGCTATCTGCCTACCACTATTTTGAAACATTGTCTGTTCAAAATTCCAGGCTGGAAAAGAGAAACAAAAATATGTTCAGCAACTCTAATAACCAGATAAGTGCTATACACCTGTAAAGGCAAAGTGCTTTGAGTTCAAGGAGTGGAGATAGAAGCTTTATTATTGGGTGGTAATGACAAAGAAGGGATGAAGGGATGGCATTTGAGTCCATGTTGTTTGAACTTTACCTGTTTGTTCTATTTCTGCTTCACTTTGCTCTTATTGTACCGGAAGAAGTTTATTCTGGCAATTAAAAAATAGATTGAAATGAATTTACTAACCATTTAGGATACTATGTATTTTACTTATTTACCTTGTTTATTTTCTGATGTCTGCCACTACCACTAGATTGTAAACTTTGTGAAGGCAGGGGCTGTTGTCAGTTTTTATTGCTGCTACATCCCCAGTCCTTAGCAGAGAGATTGGGAGAGTGTAGGTGTTCAATGAATATTTGTTGAGTAAATGATTAGATAAATTAAAAATAAGTTGTGAAACATTTGCAAAGCCCACCAAAGGGAAGAAATAAACCACCCGTAGTCTTGTCAAAGCATTGGCACCTGAAGGATTATTTTCTGTGTATTATTTTTATTATTACAATTGTATAATATAAAACGAAGGGCACCTTTAGATTAGATCAGCTTTCCCAATTCATACTGTTTACTGTAGACATTTTGGAGAGCATAAAAAAATAGGAATCAGAATAAAAGTTATCTAGAATACTATTACACAGAGTAACTGTATTAACATCTTTTTTCCCCATCTTTTTGTTTTTCCTAGGCGAGTCATGACAATTCTGCTTGTTAAATAGTTTCAGATCCATTCACATTTCTTGTATTCTAGTTTAAACCATTGTGAGTCTCTAGCCTCTTGCTTGGATTATTTCAATTGCTTTTTAAATTACTTTATCCACATGCAGTTTTGCCTGCTCTCCATCCTCAGTTTTTGTTTTTACTACCATATGTTCTCTTCTCATGAAAGACAGAATGATTTCTTCAAAAAACATTTACTTATTTTAGTCCCCTACCTGATACTCTTCAATGGATTCCAATTGACCTTGGGATAAAATCCCTAAAACTCTTGCATGATACAGTTGGTGACTCTGTCTCCAACTTCATGACTTGATCTTCTCTGATTCTTTATGATCTTTACATAATGAACTTGAAGGGGCTAGTTTCTTTCCTCTAGACCGTTGATGAAATATTGACATGGATGAATTGCACTTATTACCTGCATTTGATTAAATCCTTCTCCTTATTCAAATTTCAGTTTAAATGCTTTACAGTAGGCTTCTCCTAACCACCAAACACACAGCCTGTCATATGGTGAGTGTTGTTAATATTTGTTGCACTGAATTTGTGTTTTCACCACATTCTACATTGTAGACTGCTTTTTAAGGATATTTATCACAAGAATACTTACAGATCCAAGAAGAAAAATAAGATAATGAGTGATTTATTCTATTTATAACTGGATTATTTAATTATCATTTGCAATTTAAAAAGAACATGACTCAGGTTGTTTAATGTAAGTTTTACAGATGGAGAAAATCACTCAAGTTCTTTGGCAATAAAATGATCATTATGTTGTTTTATGAAGGTTTGTGTGGAAGGAAATCTACTTCTTGTGTAATAAATCACCTAAGAACATTCCATCAATGCAGCCTAGATATAGTTCTAATAGTTTAAATGTCACAGCAATTGTTGGAATGCAATTGCACCAGCCATTGCTTGAGAAAGCAATATTCACTACATGGTTAGGGAGGAGAGTAAGAGGAGATGATTGAGATTTTAATATTAATCAAAAAGGATGTAAAGTAAAAAGAATTGAAAAATATGTCCAAGCCTGTAATGAGGTATTTTTAAAATTTGCATACAGCCATAGCTGAGTCTTATACATATGTGTGATATATACTGAAGGGGGAATAAATACTGAGAAATCATGCTTTGAGTTCTCAGCCTTCTTGCAGTATCCATATTCATGTGACAATGTTCCTGTCAATTGAATGTGAACAGAATAAATGAGAACGATTTCTCCTATCCCTCCCATCCACTCTGCTTTATTGTGGATCATGTCAAGAACTAAAGGATAGTACCTCAGTGATGGCAAAAAAAATAAAATAAAATAAGGGAAGAAACCTAGGTCCTGATAATTTTGCAGAGAAGAACAGCTTTGTTAAATCAGACTTTTTATGTGTGAGATAAACAAATTATGTTGTTGAAGACACCCTAATTTCGAGCCTCTCAATTCCATCAACAGAACTGAATGCTAATTAAACATGTGGTCATCAAAAATTGCAGTGTATCTTAAATGAATGTGGATGTGATACTGGGAAGGAAGTAGCAGAAGATGCTGACAGCTGAAGTGAATTGGAATCAGGTTCTTGAGCAGGGAACACCTGTACCAGGTTTCCAGTCTCACAAACTAATAAAAAAATGTAAATTTGTTTCTTAGTCTCTCTGTGGCATTTTTTTTTTATTTTTGCCTTTTAGAAGCACTTACCATGCTTAGCAAATATGAACCTTCTCTTTATCTATTAATAGATGGCTACTCCCTTCCTTCCTTCCTTCCTTCCTTCCTTCCTTCCTTCCTTCCTTCCTTCCTTCCTTCCTCCTTCCTTCCTTCCTTCCTTCCTTCCTTCCTTCCTTCCTTCCTTCCTATCTGTCCTTCCTTTGAATGTATTTTAAGTATTGGCAATAGATATTATTGGAAGGATAGAAATAGTCAAGAACTAAAAGAGAAAGAAAGACTTTTCAGTTAAAATGAGACTATAGAGTAGTGCAAAGGGAGTCAGAATTGAACAAGTGCTGGCAGGAATTATGAATAGCCTTGCTCTGCTGCACTGATCAGATTCATATTACTGAAAGGCCTACGGATCCTCTGAGATTAGAGATTCAGGAAGATACTTCCTGTTCACAATTAATTTGGGTAAGAGTGTTTTCATTATCTATCACTCCACAACAAATTACAATAAAACTTAGTGGCTTAAAACAACCATAACCATTATTAATTTCTGTGAGTCAGGGATCTGGAGGGGGTTCTGTTTGTCAGTGTTTACTTCGGATCTCTCATGAAGTTGCAGTTGGATATCTACTGCTGCTGCAGCCATCTGAAGGCTTGACTGGGACTGGAGAATTCACTTTCAAGGAGGAACATTTACATGGCTGGCAAGTTGGTGCTTTCTGTGGTTCAGGGCCCTCAATTCCTGTTCATGTGGGCTTCTCCATGTTTTAAGTGTTCTTATGGGAATGTAGCTGGCCTTTACAAGTGCAAGCAATCCAAAAGAGCAAAGTGGAAGCTGCAATGACATCTATGATTTAGCCTCAGAAATTACACATCCCATCTTGCGCTATACTCTATTGGTCATACCTGCTACTCCTGATTTAGTGTGGGAGTAAAGTATACAAGGAGGTGACTTGGATGCTAGCTTTTACAAAAAGAGTAACCTAAGAATATCAAGAATCAGGGAAAAAAAAAAGAAATAAAGTGGCTGAAATTGAATCCTAGATCTAAGTCTACGTCTTAGGAGGCTTTGTCCTTTTCATTCCATCTATTATTTTTTATACTTACCTCTGATGTGTGTTGAGTGGTTGAGGAAAGGAGTTCTTTTAGCTAATAAAGCATCAAGTTGTACCTTGGAAGATATCAATAGTAGTAAGATGCTATTATTCTGAAGAATCTGTAAGCAGGACTATAAGGAGTAAAAATTGCCCTCCCAGATGGAACCAAGAATAAAGGTGTTCTGAATGCTGGAACACTACCCAGAGGTGTTGCAGGGCAATCTGATGGGAAAAATAAAGAACTAGGCTGCATTATCCTCTGGATTCGAGTGGGATTCTTATCCACTTCTAACAGGACTTGTTTTTTTGATAATGGATTCTGACTCTATTATCCTTTATCCACCTACTTTTTTGAACAAATTTGTCTACACTTATTTTGCAGCTATCTTTTTTTTCTCTGATCCTATTGTGAAAAATTTCCCATGTTAGTAACACTTACATGCAATGAGATTTATCAAAAATGCCAAAGACATAGTGGATTATAAAAGCAGGGCTAAATTTTCTCAGCCATTTTACCTGATTTCAAACAGAGAAGCTCTGCTTGTATTCATTTTATATATTGCAGGTATGCAAAGGAAGTTTTTGACAAAATGGTTTTACTGCTAAAAGGATTAGGAAAATGCTGATCTGCAATTTGATTTAAAATAGCTGCATCCTGTGTGTGGATGTCATATAAATTATTAAAACAACTCTCTATTGTAAATATTCAGGTGCTTTCTTACTTTTCTCTATTATAAATATTGCTGTGATAAACAATATTATAACCACCTTTTTTTTGTTTTTTTTTTTGAGAGGAGTTTCGCTCTTGTTGCCCAGGCTGGAGTGTGATGGTATAATCTCGGTTCACTGCAACCTCCGCCTCCTGGGTTCAAGCTATTCTCCTGCCTCAGCCTCCTGAGTAGCTGAGATTACAGGCATGTGCCACCACACCTGGCTAATTTTGTATATTTAGTAGAGATGGGGTTTCTCCATGTTGGTCAGGCTGGTCTCGAACTCCTGACCTCAGGGGATCTGCCTGCCTCGGTCTCCCAAAGTGCTGGGATTACAAGCATGAGCCATTGTGCCCATCCTATAACCAACTATTTGTACTCATCCCTAATTACTTATTCATCTCATTTCTAGAAGCACAATTTCTGTGTTGAATTATATATATATTTTTGAGCTTTCAAAATAAGTACTGCCGAATCATCCAGAAGTACATCAACCAGGAAGTACATTGCTGTACTTCCACTAGCAGCACTTGAGTGCTGGGTTTTCCATGCCCTTTCCAATGCCAAGTGCTATCATTAGCAAACTCTTTTCAATTTGGATTTTGTTTGTATAATATTAAAATTATGACTCAAGTTGAATATTTTCATGTATTTCTCATTCATGTGTATATGTGCTAAGTAAGCTTTCTTTTCATTTCCTTTGCATAGATGCTAGGGGAAAAATTGTCATAGGGAATCATTCTTTTTTTTTTTTTTTTTCAATATTCATTGTCTTCTAAGAAGAACAAAGCCTAAAGAAGTTCTTTCTTTACTAAGTAGATGCTGGGTATTAGGCTCTAAATGGGAGAAATTAATAGAGGGCTAAATTTCTCATCCTTAAGATAAGAGACACAATGAAATAATGAGACAGGTGGTGGAGAAAGAGTAGAAGGTGGTTGGGAAATGAAGGTGATAATAGAAGGATGGGTTGATAGAGAGGATGACATGGGGAAAGAAGATTGGAGGAACCAGGAGGAGGGTAATTGATGTATCCAGATAAAGTTTGGAGATAGCAGTGCTTAAAGGCATGGGGTGACTGTACATCCTCAATTTCCCTGACAGTTCCAGTATTTGTATATTAATCTAGGAAAATTATTCAAGTGCTCTCATTTAGATGATAAACCATATGATTACTTCCTAGAAGATTTTTTAAAGAATATTTACAAAATAGTTTGTGATGTAATTATTTCTGTCTTTCCACACAATTTTCAGTAAAATATCCATCCTTTATTAATGTGCTGTTGAAATGGATCTGACTTTATGATACATGAAATGACAGCATCCTGCTTCAAGGAGGCATGGGCTGTTCATGGAAAGTCTTTTTGATGATGGCCCTTCATGATATGCTTCTACTCATGTCTCAAACTTTATTTCCAGTCATTTTCCCATATATACCTGAGCCAAT
Source organism: Hylobates moloch (assembly GCF_009828535.3). Lineage (NCBI taxonomy): Eukaryota > Metazoa > Chordata > Mammalia > Primates > Hylobatidae > Hylobates > Hylobates moloch. The sequence goes on from NW_026652288.1 coordinate 72,677,206, forward strand.
GCAGCCATTTTGAATTTCTTATATTTTTCCAGAATTTACATTATTTCATGAATCACTCTATATAGTCTCTCCTGAAAATTCCACTTGTTTCTTAACTGCCTAGTGAACTTTTAAGATCCAGATCAGAGCTCCATTTCCTGGCATTCTTCCTTACAATATCAATGCTTTTCCTTACTGCAGCACTTATAACATTGTTCAATTGGTTCGCTGGCCTCTGGCCTCCTGGACGGTGACAATTATGTCCTGTTTGTCTTTATTTCTTTCTCCTATGAACACCATGGCTAACAGAAGATCAATTCAAAAAATACTTACTGAGTGCCTACTATATGCTACCATATATTACTGATGCCTGGTACAGTAGTAGAGTACACCTGCTACTCTTCTACTCTTCTACTACTCTACAGTAGTACCAGGCATCAGTAACAGATGAATCAAGTACAGTACAAGATTACTCAATGTGGTCTAGCTGTCAGTTAAGAGAAAAACACGTAAGTCCATTAATTATCAAATGCTGAATTTGTAGAGGTTTCTATGATACAAGATCAGAAACACATAGAGAAGCATGAATAATTATGGATTGATCAAGGAAGAACACATAGAAGAAGTTACTCTTGGGTTGGTTTTGAAATATTTGTAGAAATTCTGCAAGTGAGAGAGATGGGATGGAGTGCATGTGCACAGGCACTGAGGATTAAAAGAAGTTTGGAGATAATAAGTAGTTTAGTGTTTCAGGATTGTGTGTTCAATACTCAATTTATATGCAGTTTTGATATTGTTTTATCAGGAAAATAATTTTTTTAAAACTCTAAATAAAGGAAGCATCAGGAGCAAAGGTCATGAGAAGTAAAAACTGGGTGTATTAACGGTGATTCAATATGCATTTCTTCTTTTTTTTTCTTTTTACTCTCCTCTCTTGCTGCAGTTTTCTATTTCCCTGCTTCAAGTTTTATTCTTACTTTTTTTTTTCCTCCTGTGCTTCTTACTCCTCCACTCTTCTAACTGGAGTTTGTGCTGAAGAGGAAAGAACAGAGAGACAGCTGGACAGATAAACATGAAAGACACAGAGAGAGGATACGTGCTGAGGCTGCCGTATCTGCCTTTCATCTTTACATAGAAGAGCAGTCATCACTTTTCATATGTTTCTTTGTGTTTAAAAATTCCTTTTCTTGACAGAATTGCAGGATTACAGACACTAGGTGTCCCTATATTAGATAAGAAGAAAGGAATAAACAATTTATATATACAGGCATACCTTGTTTCATTGCACTTTGCTTTACTGTGCTTCACAGATACTGTGTTTTTACAACTTAAAGGTTAGTGGCAATTCTGTGTTGGGCAAGTCTATTACTATCATTTTCCCAACAGTATGTACTGACTTCATGTCTCTGAGTCGTATTTAGGTGATTCTTATAATATTTCAAATGTTTAATAATTACGTCAGTTATGGTGATCTACGATCAGTGATCTTTGATGATACTATTGTAATTGTTTTGGGGCACCAGGAACTGCACCCAGATAAGATGGCAAACTTTATTGATAAATGTGTGTTTTCTGACTGTTCTACCAGCTGACCATTCCCCCATCTCTCTTCTCCTTGAGCCTCCCTATTCCCTGAGGCACAACAATATTGAAATTAGGCCAATTAGTAACCCTACAATAACCTGTAAGGTAATTGTTCAAGTGAAAGGAGGAGTCATGTGCTTCTCACTTTCAATCAAAAGCTAGAAATGATTAAGCTTAGTAAAAAATGCATGTCAAAAGCCAAGACTGACTGAAAGCTAGGCCTCTTGTGCCAACCAGCCTAGCTGTGAATGCAAGAAAAAGTTATTGAAGGAAGTTAAAAGTGCTATGCCAGTGAACACATGAATGGTAAGAAAGTGAAGCAGCCTAATTTATGATATGGAGAAAGTATTAGTGGTCTGGATAGAAGATTAAAGCAGCTACAACATTCCCTTAAACCAAAACCTAATTCATAGCAAGGCCCTAACTCTTTTCAATTCTATCAAGGCTGAGGGAGGTGAGGAAGCTGAAGAAGTTGCAAGCTAACACAGGTTGGCTCATAAGGTTTAAGGAAAGAAGCCATTTCTATAACATAAAAGTACAAGGTGAACCCACAAGTCCTCATGTAGAAGCTGCAGCAAATTATCCAGAAGAACTGGCTAATACAATTGATGAAAATGGCTACACTAAATAACAACTTTTCAGTGCAGATGAAACAACTTTCTAATGAAAGAAGATGCTAGCTAGGACTTTCGAAGTTAGAGAGCAGATGTCGATGCCTGGCTCCAAAGCTTCAAAGGACAGGCTGACTCTCTTGTTAAGCACTAATGCAACTGGTAACTGAAAGTTGATGCCAATGCTCATTTACCATTCTGAAAATCCTAGGCCTTTAAGAATTATGCTAAATTTACTCTGCTTGTGTTCTATAAATAAAGCAACGAAGCCTGGAAGATAGCACATCTGTTTACAGCATGACTTACTGAATATTATAAGGCCACTGTTGAGACCTACGGCTCAGAGAAAAAGATTCTTTTTAAAATGTTACTACTCATTGACAATGTGCTTGGTGATTCAAAAGCTCCAGTGGAGATGTATAAGAAGAGTAACATTGTTTTCATTCCTGCTAACACAACATCCATTCTGAAGCCCATGGATCCAAGAGTAATTTTGACTTTGAAGTCTTTTTACTTAATAAGTACATTTCATAAGACTATAGGTGCAGTATATAGTTTTCCTCTGATGGAACTGGGCAAAGTAGATTGAAGAATTTGCCATTCTAAATGTCATTAATAACATTAGTGATTAATGAGAAGAGGTTGAAATATCAAGAGATGATTATAATCCCAAAAGATACAACCCTGAATGCAGTAATTCTGATGTTGAATTCAAAAGATCAAAATCTCTGAAGTCTAAAATCCTGAAAATCACAATCCTGAAACATCAAAATCCTGAAAATATAATTCTGAGAAAAAAACTTCAAAAATTATATAATTTTATTGTGAATCAGACAGCCTCATTAACTAGAATCGGTTCAGAGAGACTCACTAAAAATGATTCCACTTTACACAGTAAAATAGGCAATAATGACATATAGTTTTGCAAATATAAACACTCAAGTATATTAATGACACTTGCATGAGTATAACAGTTCTGAGTGGGTGAATCATATTCATAAAGAAATAGGTCAAAAAGGGAAATGAATAAATTCATATCAATATGATTGATAGTTGTGTGCACTCAGCTTTATAATTGCAGCCATTGGAAATACTGTGATGAAAAACCTAAGTCTTTAAACAAGATCAATGAAAAACCATGATGGGTCACCACCACATATGCAGTCACCCAGAGAGCTGAGATTTTGAAAAATTTTATCCTTCACAAATGCAGATGTACAAAAAGGACATCTCTTCATTTACTGAAGAAGTTTCAACGTTTTTACACACATGCAAAATGATTACACACAGGCAATATTGTGATAATGCACTTTCATAGAGTAAAATTTGCAAAAAATGTATAAAACACATTCAAATGCTCTAAAAGTCTCCATACAATTTATACCTCCAATACTGGAAATTATGGGAAGACAAAATTTATAACATAGCAAATTGTAAAAAAGTAATGCTGACAATTAAAAATAGTGAAAAAATAGAAAAAAGAAAAAGAAACAAAAACAACACCCTCAAAACTAAAAAGAAAATTCAACACATGAAAAAGTGTATTACGGGGATAGATTTTGGGTAATTGCAGAAGATAATCCATAAGAGCTGGCAGATTTTCATGATCATTAACTGTATTTTTAAGTCTTGCATCACAATGAATAGCTTTTTTTTTTCTTTTTTCTTTTAGGATATGGCTGTCCTAAGAGAATAGTTTACATTCACTTTCTATGTGGCACCACTCTCTTTGAAATTCTTATATGATTCAATATATACCAACGTGAGCATTCCCTGCGAAATTTTCCATCTTTTGTGTGATGCTTCTATGTAGTTTTGTGTATGTGGATATCCATTCCACATGCATTCATACACAGACTGCAAATATAGCAGAAACAATATTGGTGATATAACAGCAACACCGTTGTGTAAGTGTATTCTTATTCTATCATGGACATAATTATTTTTAAGCCAGTCAGTAACTTTGCTGGCTTTTTCAGGCAAATGTGGCTTTAATTTATTAAAAACTCCTGGAAAGTCATTAGGTGGAAGGAATTTCAATGTAGGCAAATGATCACTTTTAAACTGAGGTATTCATTGTTGCCATATCACGCGGCCAAGCTACTCATCTGAACTTTTCACCAAATGCAAATAAAAAAATTATAAGATAATAGTTCCACCTAACATGATGTGACTATCCTGTGACAGTTATTTGGGGGGTTTTAGATGATAGGAATTTTAGACTTTAGAGACTTAGACTTCAGAGATTTTGATCATTCAGGATTTCAACATTTGCGATTAAGCATTCAGGACTGTGTCTTTCAGGATTATCATCCAAATTCAAAACATCAACATTAACAGTAGTTTGGAGGAAGTTGATTCCAACCCTCATGAATGACTTTGAGGGATTTAAGGCTTCAGTGGATAAAAATCACTGCAGATGTGGTGGAAATGGCAAGAGATTTCGAATTCGAAGTGGAGTCTGAAGATGTGACTGAATTGCTGCAATCTCATGATAAAATTTGAATGGATGAGGAGTTTCTTCTTATGGATGAACGAAGAAAGTGTTTTTTTTTTTAATGGAATCTACTGGGGAAGATGTTATTAACATTGTTAAAATGAAAACAAAGGATTTAAAATATTATGTAAATGTATTTGATAAGGCACGGCGGGGTTTGAGAGGATTGACTTCAATTTTGAAGGAACTTCTATAGTAGGTAAAAGACTATCAAACATATCTCATGCTACAGAGAAATCTTTTGTGAAATGAAGAATCAGTTCATGTGGCAAACTTCCTTGTTGTCTTATTTTAAGAAATTGCCGCAAGTCGATAACAACTTAATTATACATTTAAAAATAACTAAGAGTGTAAATGGATTGTTTGTAATACAAAGGATAAATGCTTGAGGGGATAGATATCCCATTTTCAATGATGTGATTATTACGTATTGCGTCTGTATCAAAACATCTAATGCACCCTATAAATATATACATCTACTGTGTACCTACAAAGATTAAAATAAATTTAAAAAGAGAAAAAAAAAGTCACAGTAACCCTGACCTTTAGCAACCACCACCCTGATCAGTCAGCAGCTATCAATATCAAAGCAAGACCTTCCACCAGCAAAAAGATTATGACTTGCTAAAGGCTCAGATTGTCATCAGCATTTTTTAGCAATAAAGTATTTTAAAATTAAATTTAGACATAATGCTGTTGCACACTTAATGGACTACAGAATAAACATAACTTTTATGTGCACTGGGAAACTAAAAATATTGTGAGATTCATTTTATTGTGATACTTGCAGTATTGCACTTATCTGGAACTGAACCTGAAATATCTCTGAGGTATGACTGTACTTACCCTTATAGGTGGTATTATATAGTCATCAGGAGTGCAGACTCTGGAGCTAATAATCTTCTTGGGTTTGAATCCTAGCTCTGCTACCAATGAGCTATGTGACCTTTGGCAATATACTTAATTATAATATCAGTAAGTACCTCATAACTTCGCTTCAAGAAAAATATGATATAATTCATATAAAGTACTGACGACAGTGCCTGAAGTAAAAATACAACAAATATTAGCTATTATTATCATGATTATACTGGATGGATCATTTTATACATCAGAGTTCTTTTGGATAAACCACTGGTCCAGGCTATAAATGAACATGTCCAGTGATAGCAATGAATTCCTCAGTGACTTGGTCCATTCTGTTGATAGACAACTAAGTTGTTTGCAAGTTTTTGCTTTTATTATTGTAATAAAACTTTCTAGAGTTAATAGTCACCTACCAAGAGTAGGCCCTCGCTTTGTCCTTTAAATATATTATTTTTATTCTCATAATATCTGAAAGCTAGGTACTGTTCTTTTCCCCTCCCAATTAGAGAAGCAGACGTTAAAGTAGAGAAATCGTTTGTCGAGAAGAAGATAAACTCTCATCCTTTAGTTGTAGTCCTATTCTCTGGCCATGATATGAAATAAAATCAAAGTTATCTCTCTGCTTGAACTATAGCTTCCACATGTCCCTTATAATGCCCTCTGCAATGCCCTGTGCATTGAGATTTAGCTTTTGTTTAGACTGCCCGTGAACTTGGAGCATCCTCTTTCCTCTCTTCTCTCTCTCTTTTTATCTTCTCCATCCTTTCGGTACCATTTCTTACCTTTTCTATAAAGTCACTGCTCATTGTTTTTGGCATAGTGCCTAGCCCTTCAGTGAAATAATAGCATGTGAAGCCTATACCGCATTATTTTGATTTTAATTTAAATGTATGATCATTACTTCCTGTGATTTTATGAGTTAACTTAAAATTAGTTTATAAATTACTTTCTGATGTAGACAGTGTTTTATAATCCTGTATCTGCTGTCTTCATCCCTCAGCCTCCTTACACATATGCACTGCACATGGATTTAGTAAGATCATAGATTTTACTCATATATTTATATATTTTTTTCAATTTTGCAGACATTCAAAAGTTAAGCAAAATAGGAGAAAGACAGCAAATAATGAAGAATCAGAATAAATGATAAAAAAATCACAGAAGGAAAATAATCTTTTTATTTTAAACACAACCCTTGATTGATTACTCCCCATAGGCTTCTACTCCCTTATGATTAATCTTAATCAATCTTGGTTTCCATATCTAGGCTTAAGTGTCCCTCATTAGGGTGACATTCTAGTTCTTTTCTTTGTGGGCCGTGTTTCATGCTACCTGTAAGGCCTCTTTATCGTGTATACATTTTGTGGTATACGCTTGGATTTTTTCTTAGATACTCTTATATTCTCTTGGATATTCTTCATCACGTATACATTTTCTTGTGCACTCGTGTTTTTTTTCTTGGATACACTTGTATTTTATTGAATAATATTTTTGTATACTCTTCGGTGGTAAGACCAGTTACAAGGTATGCATTGTAGAAGAGAAAGTGGCCTCTGGGACTTAGGATAATATCTTAGGTCATTGAGGGTGAAGTGTGTCTTTATCTCGACCCTAGTAGATGGAGGAAAAGGAGAAGAAGACAAATTTCTTGTGAAGTTCTAGATGGGAAAATGTTTCTTGGGGAGAGTCTTTTGGCCAGTCTTTTTGGGGTAACGAGGAAGTATAAAAACAGTAGTGGTGGGTAAATGTTAGATTATGGACATCCCATAGGCTTTTTGTAGTTTTTTTCTATGTGAAATTTTATTAAAAATTAAGTGGTATAATAAAATATTTACTCAAATATATAAAGGTGAGATAATATCAAATATGGGCTACATAAGGCAGTGTGCAAATCTGAAAGCTCTATTGGCATATCATCTAGGTCTAACGCAGTGTTATCTGGGTCTTCAGCAGTGTGGATTTTGATAGTTTCAGGTCAGTCATAGATGACTATTTTCCAAGATTGGTTTGAACATTCTCTTTTTTATTAAGCTTTTACAGGATTTGTTTCAACCTATAGTTGGATAACTCTTTATTTTATTTCACTTCTCACACCTTCGCTTGTGGTGTACCCTTTATATTTAAAGAAAGCCCTTAAAGCAAACATATGAAGAAACAGAGCCGCAGAGTGACCAAATTGCTTTTACAAAATTACCTAATTGTCTAGAGACTCATACAGCAAGAATCCAGTTCTTCTGCCTTTCAGTTAAGGAATTTAAAAGGCTTTCTAGGTTTTCAAGGAGAGTCAATTTTTAAACTCAGCCAGAGGTAACATGAGGGAGATTCCACAACACACATAGAAATACAATTTTTAGGGACGTAGTGTAGTTCCTGCAGCAATCAATCCCAGGTGGAATGAATGTGTCACTTAACTTGAGCAAATTGGAAAAAAAATATGGTTGGTTCCCACTGCAAGACTTGCATGACAATAAAGAAGGATTGCTGCTAACAGAGAAATAGCTTTCATCTATCACCAGAGGAATGAACGCGACCCTTCTCAGATGAGCTACTGATTTTCACCTTCCATCATCCATCTCACTAATGGTGGATACCAAGATGTTTCAGCAGATGCAGTGATATTGGTAGATTATTAGGGATAGCTTTGTCCCTTCACATTTTTGAAATTTTGAAAGGTCAAATGAGGAGACTGACAATCTGGGGTGATAAAAGATACACTTTGTGGAAAACATTTAGCTTTTGAAAGCAGAGATTCTTCATCTGTCTTGATCATTAGTCCCTCCCTGGACAATATTTCTTAAGTCATACATTTACAAAAATGTTTATGTAAAGACAAAAGGTCCCTGTAATGAAGGTGGTTTAATATCAGATAACAATAGCTGCTACAGTTGTATGATAATAGCTATTGTGGATTCCTTTTACTTGTCTCAATTTTTTTTTAACATATAAAATCAGTATTTCATGGTGTAGTGATCAGGTATAAACACATTTTGTAAATGTTTCTGACAGGCTTAGAGTGGGAAACATTAAATTTTGAGAGTTACATTTGCTGTGTTAGAACTAAAGTTGTGACACTCTAGAGTGAAATGGCATTGCAGATCAACTTGTGCTCCCCTTGAGGAATGGGCCCTCAATCTTTGCATGATAACATAGTAGGATTAATTGCTATCACATATTAACCAGGAAGGTCAGCTGCTGTGTCAGGCACAAACTGAATTTGCTTGTGAAAGTTCATTATTTACATGCTTTAAATAATGTGTCTCTCTTATATCAAAATAATTTTTTTCTAAAAAAATAAATTCAAGGCCGGGTGTGGTGGCTTACTCCTGTAATCCCAGCACTTTGGGAGGCCAACATGGGCAGATCATCTGAGGTCCGGAGTTCGAGACCAGCCTGACCAACATCGAGAAACCCCATCTCTACTAAAAATACAAAATTAGCCGGGCATGGTGGTACATGCCTGTAATCCCAGCTACTCCGGAGGTTGAGGCAGGAGAATGGCTTGAACCCGGGAGGCGGAGGTTGCTGTGAGCTGAGATCGCACCATTGCACTCCATTCTGGGCAACAAGAGTGAAACTCCATCTCAAAATAAATAAATAAAGAAATTCAATAATCATTTGTAGAGTAACTATCATATGCAACAAACCATGCCAGACATTTGGGACATACTGGTGTTAGAATCTTAGAGCTTAGGTTTAAAAATTGCCATTTCTTTGATACATTCCTTAATACTCAAGTAGGAATATGTTCCCACAGCATGACTCGTAATGTTGTTGCAGACCAACTTCATTCTTTCTTATATTATTCTTAGTAATTTTCATATCAGTCTCTTCTCCTGAACTTCTTGAGGAAGATATCTACATTTCTCATAGTGCATCGTAGTGCTTTGATTTAGCATGTGAACCCAATAAATGAAATAAATATGATATTTGCCTAGTAAGAGAAATAAAAATCTGTGAATGGTAGAGTTGCATCATATACAGGTTTAATTTATATAATCAGAATAGCCTTAATTCTGAAGATGTCAGAATGTTCGGATCACACAGCAATGTTGATATGAAGTAAAATAGTAAAATTTTGATGGCTGGCTCTTTTTAAAATCTGAGGTTTTTTTGCATTTTATTATTCTTAATGGCAAAAATCAATAGAATTTGGCTGAGTTGTGACAGATGCACTGTATTAAGAAACTATAATTTGTTTTAAATAGCTCATTATTAGCTTTGTGATCACAATTTTAGATAATGCATCATACCTTTTTCTTTTGTACTTTAATACATAAAATCAGGAAATATTTCATTCCTAAGTGGTTTAACAACTTTTACATAGCTTTTTCTTTTGTTACTGTTGCAACAAATCTCCAGTGACTTAGAGTTTTTTGAGTCATTTCAAAAATGGGTGTTTAAGTCTCAAGACAAATATTTTAATATGTAGTTTCCTTTTTGGTTTAATTCACAGGCTGTTATTTTTGTTGCATGAATTAGTAGCTCTCTGAAGAACTGATGTAAATTTACATGCAGAGTTTAGTTCTACTTTTTTCTGTTTTTCTTTCTCTCTGGTAGCCAGGTGGGAAATCAAAAATCTCATCTCATGAGATCAGCTCCCATTAAAAAATGTAAGCCCATATCTGCTTGAGATCCTCATAGCTTCACTATTACAGAAATTGGATTAAAATGCCTGCAACAAACAGAAAAAGATAGTCTCGTTTACTTCACAGGATCATTAAAGATTAACCCAGGAACAAAGTGAAGACTTTTCATAGTTCTAAGGAGGGCAAACACATTTAAGTTAGTCTATAAAAAAAGCAATAAAATGCATTTTTTCCTTAGAATAGTATTTCTTTCTATTTCAAAGAAATGCTGTCATTATATTTTTCCTTGTTGGAGCTAACTTGTTTTGATTTAGGTAGAAATATGTGTCATAAGTAGGAGTAAAAAATATTTATCAGATACAGTCTATTTTGATGGAATCACTATGGGCTGAAATATTCTTGTAAGCAATACATTTTTGTGTTAATATTAGAGACAGCCATAGAGATGATTTAAAAATTACTTTAAAAAAGGGAATAGAAAGGAGCTGCTGAATAACATTTAAATCTACTGGACATATTCTTAATAAGATATGTGCAGATTGAATTTTTATTTATGGAAAATACTGAAAATTCACTGGACAAATTTGTTATTTAAAAGTCATCTATTCCACAAATATTTACTGTGGAACCTACTATGTGGCAGGCAGTCTGTGATTATATAGAATAATTGTATTCTAATGTGAATCATTTTGTTTAAATGCTCATATTTGAGTTTAATAAGCTAGACTTTCTACAAGTAATTTAAACAAATATTGTTACGATATTATATTTGTTTGACTACATTTGTAGTCAAAGATCGTGAGAGTGAATGCAATGATGTTAATAAATACATTTTAAATTTTAGATGTATAATTCTTCAATTTGAATAAATATCTCTCAATAAGATTCCTAGATTAAATGAACAATTCCTATTGCTATCCCTTGAATCAAAGATTTTATATTATGGCTGAGAGGATTTAATAAAATCTAGGTTGTATCTTGTAAGACAGCCTCTAAATCTCACAAAGTATTATCTTCCAGTTGACACTGTTACTGAGTCTTTAAAAAATAATTTCAATATTCCATAAGGCCAGGTATTTCTGGGACAGAAGACCAGCAAATCCCATGAACACTAACCTATTGCCTTATTTTTTTCATTGTAAATTGAGCTTTGTTAGTCAGAAGTAATATTGTTTGGGTTAACTTGACGATGACCAGACATCCAGTAGTCAACAGATGGTGTTGCTGGCAAAGCATGGCAAGCAGAGAAGGCAAAGCCTGGCAAGCAGAGAAGGCAAATCCAAATCCAGAATAAGTGTTTATTCCAGTAAGGAAAAATCCACTGTGGATGAAGGGCTCCAAAATAATCAACTTGCTGCCAAGTGACTATCTGATCTATTCAGCATATAAGAGCCTATATAGCGTTCAGGGATGGCTGCTATTGCTGAAAAGTTACGCACTCAGTAGTGATGATAGCCAAACCAGCACTGGTGAGGAGAAGTCCATTTGTTGAGCCTATTTAAAACCCCTTATGACACTATGGCTGCTATTTAAACAAGTATGTTGAGTAAACATTACTGGGACTGGGGGATAAAAGCCTGACTGGCATCTACATGTTAGAACAACTTGTTCCCCTAATTATTGAGAGCATCCTCTTCAGTGGGAACTTTCTGCTACACATTTGCATAGGACAAAAATACTTTCAAATTCTAAGAGTTTTATCCAAACCTCTTTGTCTCATACCATCTGGTCAAACCATTAGTCATTGCCCTTCAATTGTTCTTCATGCAAGCTCTCCTTCCAGGAAAAGTGGACCACAATATGTACTGTGCTAGTTATGCCCACTGGGAGGATTATCTTTTCATCATCCCTCGGCATCACACCAAGTAGGGCTGTAGGGCCACAGCAGTCCATTTTAAATTAGTGCCAACATGTTGGGCAGAGCTTTCTATGAACCAGGCTTGAAAAGTTTCATAAAGTAGTCGTAAAACATAAACTTTCCATGTGGTCATGGGAGTGGGTTGAGGAAGTGATGACACTTCAGTGAGAATAACCACAATGAGCAATAGACCCACCTGCTCAGGAAAACAAGTTGTGTCCTCAGGAACTGCATTTGCTTATAGAATGTTGATGGATATGCCCAACTTAATAACTTGAATGTTCAGTGCATAACAGGCAGCTCATGCTGTGGTATGTCCTGGTGTATTAAGGTCTGCTATTCAGCCTCTAATATAAACCAATATACAGCCATTAAAGACTAAATTCTAGCCAAAGAAAACATAATTCCTCTTTAACATTTGAGTTGTGGTTTTCTTACTGGGACTTAATTTCTACAAAGCATTTGAACTGTCATGGACACTTCAAACATCATTGGATCTGTTGGGTCATATGGGCTAAAGATTTCCTTGCACTGAAGTCTGTACTGGCTGGAAAGCCAATCCTAACTGTGGCTCCATTTCAAGTTATTAACATGTCAGGTTATTTACCAAATGGCAAACAGCAGCACATAAAACACGGTTTATGAAGTTTTTCCCGTTAAATTTTAATGAGAACTGGCAAGTGTCATGTCTGTTTCTTAGAGGTGAGAATTTCAAGGTGCAGAAACCAGTTTTCAACTGCCCCCAGGCTATTATATCCTCCCAGATTTATGGGAATAGCAGGCTTCTAAAATTTCATAAGATTGCTTTTTCAGCCAATAGCCTCCATGTTTTTTCATCACATTTAAACTGCTTACTTCTTTTTGTTTAACAGGACCTAGACATATGATGTTCACTGTAGTGGACAGCATGATGTTCTATGAAATGATAAGAAAGGAAAGTCTTTTACATTAAATTATGACAGAGAGCCAGATAGTTTATTTAGCCCAGAGATAAGACAGTGAAGGTTTACTGTTGGCCTACCCCAGAATAACAAATTGCTTCCATATTCTCTATTTATTGGAATGGCAAAAATGAAATATTTGTCAGACCTGTTTTATGGACTAGCAGGCAAGCAGGGCAGTGTTTATTTGCTCTCCAAGGTTTGAGGGAAAACCTTGGATAACCGCTGCAATAGGAGAGTGCCTGGTTAATTACAAAATAATCTTTGTCATTCATCTGGGAGACAATTTGTGGATGTTTTCCAGTTACTGAGTATATCTATTTCAACCATACATGTTGGAACTGGATTAATAGTCAAAGGATGTGTGACAAAGAATATTTTCCCTAAATGGATACAATGCGGGTTTCACGTGTTTTTTCAGACCCTGCTCTCTATCAAGAGGTAAAATCTGTATTTCTCACTCCTTAAACTTAGTCAGAACATGGTAACTTCTTTGAGAAATAGAATGTGGCAAAAATTTACTTATTGTTTCAAAGCCTGTGTTAGAAAAGCAGATACAGCTTCCTCCTGGCTCTCTCTCTTTCTTGGGATGCTTGTGGTTGGAACATAACCACCATTTTGTGAGGAAGCCCAGTCTACATCCAGTGGCCACATTTAGGTGCCCTGGCTAACAGCTCTGGCTGAGTAAGGTTCCTGCCAACAGCAGCATCAATGGCCAGACCTGTGAGTAAATAATCTTAGAGATGATTCTAATCCTCACCTTTGAGGCACCCCAGTTAATGTTAAATAGAGCAGAGATGAGCTTTCCCTGCCAAGTCCTGCCCAAGTGACAAATGTATGAGCACAACTAATATCACTGTAGTGAACCACTGTGTTTTGGGACAGTTTGTTACTGAAACAGATGGGATAAGAGTTCTGTAAGATCCACTTGAAGTGGTCTCTGGTCGTAACTCAATTTTTTTTAACTAATTTTTAACAGTAGTGGACAGTGCCTTTGGGGATTGTCTGAGTTTAAAGCTAGTATTTCATAATCCCTGAGATTTCTGTCTACATCCTCTTCCCCAGTGCACAGTTAGCCTGGTTACTGGCTGCAAGTCCTTTTGGATATGCTATACAGTAAGATTTACAGTAGGCACTTTTGATGTTTTCATAAGGAAATCCCCAATTATATATTATTTCACCTTATGAAGGGTACACTAAGTCTGTGAACTGACTCAAGTGAATTGAACAACTACTTAGATTCTAGGGACCTAGTAATCGGACACCCACCTCAAAAGATACCTACAGGACAGATCGTGCTGATAATCAAATTGACTCCATTGTTTGTTAACATGACCATGCCCTCATTTCTTTTTCTGTTTACAAGTTACTACTTTATCTGCTACCCAAATGGTCCATTATAACCTTTGCAATAAAGAGCCCATTTAAAAACCACCGTATCCATGTAGTTTCCCAGCCAACAGAGAATAGCCAACTTGGTATTTTAATTTTTTTGAGATGTGGTCCTATTAATTTTTATTTCTTTACACATTTTCTGAAATGGAGCCTCACTCTGCTGCCCAGGCTAGAGTGCAGTGGCATAATCTTGGCTCACTGCAGCCTTTACCTTCTGAGCTCAAGTAATCCTCCCATCCCAGCCTCCCAAATAGCTGGCACTACAGTAAAGCACCATGATGCCCAGCCATTTATTTTTATTTTTATTTTTTTGTAGAGACAGGGGTCTCACTATGTTGCCCAGCTGGTCTCTGACTCCTGGACTCAAGCGATGCTCCCTCCTCAGCCTTCTAAAGTGCTGAGATGACAGGTGTGAGCCACTGTGCCCAGCCAGCACTAAAAAAACATATTGGTGCTCTCCAACACAATGCCACTCTCAGTGCCTTCATGAAGGGCTTGTTTCTGAGCCCTCTGAAGTGACATGGTTTGGGTTTTATGGAGATACCAGGGAGGTGAAGAGCAGTTAATTCCATGATTAATCTACTTCAATTTTTCTAGCTGCCTAAGATGTTGGTTTCCTTCTACATTATACCAATTATTCCTTACCCCTTAACTTTATTTACCACCATGAATTTATGTTTCATTCAACCAACCTGGCAAACATTTAGACCGCTGTTTGGCTGTCTAAGGAGGTACAGTAAATCTCTGCTAAGAAATTGAGCTTACTTTAAAATAATTTCCTTTCATTATTAGTGTAATGTCAGAATCCATCCTCACACATATTCTCCAGGTCTTTACTAATATAAACTAGCAAAATTTTGCAATTTTCTGGTGAGTAATGTTTCTCCACCTGGGAGTGAACATGTGGTTGCTCCTGCATCCTCTCTACCCCAACGGAGTAAGAGGTCTGACACTGATCCTTGATCTACAGATAATGAAGGGTGGTGTGTGAGAATTCACTTTCTTTTATATGATGAGGGCGTTGGTTTAGGGTGTTAACAGATTGACAGGTGTTTATATAGGGTACTACTGCCCAGGAGAAAGGGAAGAGAAGTTGCTTCCACTGGTAAGTGAGGCTATGTAAGAATTGTAGATCTGGAGTACTCAGAGATATTTGAATCCTCTCACATGAGTCCTTTCAATTTTCAGTGCTCTACTCCTTCCCTTTCAGTGGTCTGAATTTCACCTAAGAGACCTGGCAAGCATTTATATTCAGTTGAAGTCATTTGACAAAATTTAATTAATTTGATTACCTTAGCACTGTAACTACAGGAGACAAATACTTTTAGCCTAGTCATAGAAAGTTCTCACTGTACTTTGAACTGAGAATTTGGGATTTCGAGCTTATAATATCCTCTTTTTTGGTAATTCTTTAGTATAATTAGAAGTTTACTGTTTACCCTACAGGGTTTGTATTCTATATGTCCTTCTCACTGTTCTATGGCAGTGGGTACTCAGTCCTCTGAAGCCAGCTTTTAGCTCGTCCTTCATTCCTGTTAACCGTAGGTGATAATTTAATTAAATGTTCAATCACCGTGTTTTATGGGCTGCTAAAGGCTGGATCCTTACTACTTCCAAATCCAATCTGCCCATATAACAAATCTCAAATTTCTATTTTCTTGGGGATATGGTATTTTCAGCCATACCTGCAATTAATTCAGTATCTGTCAGGATTCTGGTTGGAACCAAAAGAAATTACTTAGCTTGTTTAAACAGCAAAAGAATTTGTTAAAATATATTAAGTGGATTACCTAACCTCTAGGAAGGTTAGAGATCTAGGCTGTGAAGCTGTACAGCCAGAGAACATATACACACAATACTAGAGTGCTGCTTCAGCAAATACACCACTGCTCTTGCCATTGGGAGATAATGCAGCTTGCACTGTACACACTGGACGTAATAGAAACTGTGTTCATGCTACTTCCCAAAGTTTGATTTTCCTTTTACCATTCACAGCAGAAGATGGATTCCTTATCACAGCTGCATCTTATTGTTGCTTCTTTCCCAACTGAAGTTTTCTGTGGATGTATCTAATTGGCCTAGCCTATGTCACATGCCAGTGTTCTATCTGTAAAGGTAGCAGAGAATGAGTTCTAGCTTCTCTAACTTTGAGAGTGAGAGGTAGGAGTTAATTGTCTAAGACAGATTTCCTGCAGGCTGGTCTACAGGAAAACTTACCTCCTTCCCAGGGTGGAATGATTTAGGAACTAAATGTTGCTCCATGCTAACTGGCTATAGCTCATTGCTTGAGGTAATCATTCTTGATAGAGTGCAGGTGGTAAGTCAGGTCTGGGGGCCTGGATAATGCTGTATCCACAAGGCTTGCATCCTTGATTATGCCAGTGAATGGGTTGGTTCTCCTAATGGTGCAGCTTAAATGCCTATGGCCTGAAAACCAAAATCCTTTTTCCAAAGTTTAATGTCTGTCCTTGCTAAATCCTAGTAAGCTACTGTAGCATATGAAGAGCAATAGAGAAACAGCTCTCTTACTATTGTCTCTGTTAGTCTGACTAAATAAATACTGTCCTAGAGGGTCTAATGTGTATTATTTCTAATTATTTCCTTTGGGTTATGCACTGCAGGTTGGCAGGTCTCATTAATACTATGAAAAGATGAGCAGCTACAGGCTTAACAAATTTCCACTGCAGATAATAAACCAATCCATAATCTGATTTTCTTTATATTGAAACAAAGACTCATTGTAATTATAAATAATTGGCTAGAATGATGGAGTTTTTATTACTAATTGTAGATTTGAAATCCTTGATTTGATATCTTAAATTGGGTCTATACTATAAAGTTTAGAAGGTATAAGGAAATAGAGAAATTTAAAGCAAAAACAAGTAAAATATATAAAACAACATATTTCTCTGGTTTCTATTCATCATGATCTGGCTTCAGTTCTGCAAAAGGCAGGCTAATTTTGCCACAAATTATTATTTTTTGAAACATGTTTTAAGAACTCTGAATATGGCCACACTGCCTTAGAGAACTGCAGTGGCTGACCTATACCATCTGATCTAAAAAACAGAATGGCCCTGGCTACAGCTTTTAAGTACTGTCAATTATTTTCATACTCTATATGTGATATAGTTTGGGACTGTGTCGCCACCCAAATATCATCTTGAATTGCACTCCCATAATTCCCACACGTTGTGGGAGAGACCCAGTGGGAGATAATTTGAATCATTGGGGTAGTTTTCCCCATACTGTTCTTGTGGTAGTGAATAAGTCTCACGAGATCTTCTAGCTTTGTCAGGGGTTTCTGCTTTTGCATTTCCTCATTTTCTCTCACTGCCACCAGACAAGAAGTGCCTTTTGCCTCCCACCATGATTCTGAGGCCTCCTCAGCCATGTGGAACTGTAAGTCCAGTTAAACTTCTTTTTCTTCCCAGCCTCGGGTATATCTTTATCAGCAGCATGAAAATAGACTAATACAGTAAATTGGTACCACGAGTAGGATGTTGCTGAAAAGATACCAGAAGATGTGGAAGCAACTTTGGAACTGGGTAACAGGCAGAAGTTGGAACAGTTTGGAGGGCTCAAAGGAAAACAGGAAAATGTGGGAAAGTTTGGAACTTCCTAGAGACTTGTTAAATGTCTTTGACCAAAAGCCTGATAGCGATAAGGACAACAAAGCTCAGGCTGAGGTGGTCTCAGATGGAAATGAGGAACTTGTTGGGAACTGGAGCAAAGGTGATTCTTGTTATGTTTAGCAAACAGACTGGTGGCCTTTTACCCCTGCCCTTGAAATGCCTAACCTTGTTTTTACTTCAACTCGTTACTTTAAATTTTGTCCTGCTTGTCTCTTTAAATCACCTAGCCTTGCTTCTCATGTAAAGAAGACTCTCTAGCTAGGAAAGCCAGACAAACTCCAATTGACCCCTTAATTTACAAGACACTAGGGCTCCTCACCCAACCCCCTTTCGTGAGGAGTCGGCCTGGGTAAACAGATCCTCAGCATTTCAAAGGAGCCCAATTAACTGATAAGATACCAATACCAACAACGTATGAAGTTTCCCAGGAATTTTCCTCCAAGAGTTAACATAGAACCTTGAGTTTGTGTCCGGCATAAACCCTGTGTCTAGGTATAATGAAAGATTTAGAACCTTGCACCTGGTACCGTTGGTCTTCTTGTAACCATTTGTCTTTTAAGTTGTTTATCACTCTGTAACCATTTTGATTCTTTTGATTCCTGCATGTTTTTACTTCTGTAGAATTATTGTATTTGAGTCCCCCTCCCCTTCCTAAACCTAGGTATAAAAGTTAATCGAGCCCCTTCCTCGGGGCTGAGAGAATTTTGAGCATTAGTCGTCTCTTTGGCCGCCAGCTTAATAAAGGACTCTTAATTTGTCTCAAAGTATGGCAGGCCGGGCGCGGTGGCTCACGCTTGTAATCCCAGCACTTTGGGAGGCCGAGGCGGGCGGATCATGAGGTCAGGAGATTGAGACCACGGTGAAACCCCGTCTCTACTAAAAATACAAAAAATTAGCCGGGCGTGGTGGTGGGCGCCTGTAGTCCCAGCTACTCGGAGAGGCTGAGGCGCTGAGGCAGGAGAATGGCGTGAACCCGGGAGGCGGAGCTTGCAGTGAGCCGAGATTGCGCCACTGCACTCCAGCCTGGGGGACAGAGCGAGACTCCGTCTCAAAAAAAAAAAAAAAAAAGTATGGCATTTCTCAACTCGCACGGGTACAACACCTTAGAGATTTGTGGAACTTTGAACTTGAGAAAGATGATTTAGGGTACCTGGTAGAAGAAGTTTCTAAGCAGCAAAGCATCCAAGAGGTGACTTGGGTGATGTTGAAGGCATTCAGTTTTATAAGGGAAGCAGAAAATAAAAGTTCAGGAAATTTTCAGCCTGAAAATGTAGTAGGAAAGAAAAACCAATTTTCTAAGGAGAAATTCAAGCTGGCTGCAGAGATTTGCATAAGTAACAAGGAGCCAAATGTTAATCCCCAAGACAATGGGGAAAATGTCTCCAGGATATGTAAGAGAATTTTGCAGCAGCCCCTCCCATTACAGGCCCAGAGGCCTAAGAGAAAATGGTTTCATGGGTTGGGCCCTGGGTCCCCATGCTGTGTGCAGTCTTGAGACTTGATGCCCTGCATCCCAGCCACTTCAGCTATGGCTGATAGGAGCCAATGTAGAGCTGGGGCTGTGGCTTCAGAGGGTGCAAGCCCCAAGACTTGGCAGCTTCCACATGGTGTTGAGTCTGTGAGTGCACAGAAGTCAAGAATTGGGGTTTGGGAACCTCCGCCTAGATTTCAGAAGATGTATAGAAACACCTGGATGCCCAGGCAGAAATTTGCTGCTGGGGCAGGGTGCTCATGAAGAACCTCTGCTAGGGCAGTGCAGAAGGGAAATGTGGGGTGGGAGCCCCCACATAGAGTCCCTACTGGCGTACTGCCTAGTGGAGCTGTGAGAAGAGGGCCACTGTCCTCCAGACCTCAGAATGGTAGATCTACCAACAGCTTGCACCATTCATGTGGAAAAGCTGCAGACACTCAATGCCAGCACGTGAAAACAGCTGGGAGGGAGGCTATACCCTGCAAAGCCACAGGGGCAGAACTGCCCAAGACCATGGGAACCTGTCTCTTGCATCAGTGTGTCCTGGATTTCAGACCTGTAGTCAAAAGAGATCGTTTTAAATGATCTCTTAAATTTTGACTGCCTCACTGGATTTTGAACTTGCATGGGCCCTGTAACCACTTTGTTTTGGCCAATTTCTCCCATTTAGAATGGCTGTACTTACGCAATACCCATACCCCCATTGTATCTAGGAAGTAACTAACTTGCTTTCAATTTTACAGGCTCATAGGCAGAAGGGATTTGCAAGGCAAAGTCTCAGATGAGACTTTGGACTGTGGACTTCTGGATCAATGCTGAAATGAGTTAAGACTGGGGGACTGTTGGGAAGGTATGATTGGTTTTTAAATGTGAGGACATGAGATTTGGAGATGCCAGAGGCAGAATGATATAGTTTGGCTTGGTGTCCCTACCCAAATCTCATCTTGAATTTTACTTCTATAACTAGCACATGTTGTGGAAGAAACCCAGTGGGAGATAATTTGAATCATGGGGGTGTTTTCCCCATACTGTTCTTGTGGTAGTGAATAAGTCTCACAAGATCTGACGGCTTTGTTAGGGGTTTCCACTTTTGCCTCTTTCTCATTTTGTCTTGCCACCACCATGTAAGAAGTGCCTTTCATCTCCTGCCATAATTCTGAGGCCTTCTCAGCTATGTGGAATTGTAAGTCCAATTAAATCTTTTTCTTCCCAGTATCGGGTGTGTCTTTATCAGCAGCATGAAAATGGACTAATACAATATGTCTGTAGATATTAACTAGTCCAATTTGATGTCTAAGCTTTTATTATAATTTGCTGCAACAGAATAAAATGAATAATAAATAGAGATAGAGAAGCAGAGAGAAACAAATGTTTGTGAGTTGTTCAGATGATGGGTTTCTTAGGGGAGTAGTTCATCAGACTTCTTTGAGTTGTATATTAATGCTCAAATGTCCTAGATATCACCACCTTATGACTTACTTTCTTTTCAATGTTCCTATAACTGTAGTGTGAATCCTTGATTGCATAAAGTCTGGGATTGTACTTGGTTCACTTTCTCAAATATTTATGAGGATTCTTGGGTTAAACACTACTTTTGGTATTTATCATTCTTATGCTTTTCTTTATATTTTTATCGCACATGGATGCATTTCTAAGTAGCATATGGCATATCATTATATGTTGGAAACTTTAAGTAAATGGTATCATATTATCCATATACATTTATGTTTAATTTGATGGTAGGTTTATTATTTTTTTGAAATATACTTGTGTATATATATATGTATACATACCTAAAAATTTATTTTTAGTTTTATAGTGTTTCATTACCTAAGAATGCTATAAATGCTTATTCTTCTTTTCTAAATTTTTACATTACAAAAAACTGAACTTATGACTTGTGTTTTGGGCATGTGTCTTTCTAAAGTACATAGGCAAGAATGAAATTGCTGGGTCTTCAACTTGACAACTGTCAAACTGTTTTCTAAAGTGACAGTGCCAAATTATGCTTACATCAATGTGAAGTTATGTCTCAGTCCCTATTCCACATTTTGCCTACCTGACTACCACTGGAGTTAAATGTCTTTTATTATGTTTATTTGGCCATTTGGATTTTCAAAATAAATTGTCTTTCATAAACTTTGCCCATTTTTCTCTCGGGCTATTGTCTTTTTCTTATCACTTGCATGAATTCTTTATATTATTAAATCTTGTATTTGTTTACATGACTCATAGCTATCTTCTAACAATGCATGGCATGTCTTTTCACTATTTTTAAGAAATAATGTTTAATTTAGTGCAAGTTATGAGATTTCTACTGGTTGGTTTTCCTAAGATATCTATTTCCACAGCTTCTGGTTTAAGAAAAGGGGCATGAAGTCAGTGATATGGTTTGGCTGTGTCCCCAACCAAATCGCATCTTGAATTGTAGCTCCCATTATTCCCACATGTTGTGGGAGGGACTCGGTGGGAGACAATTGAATTATGGGGGCAGTTGCCCCCGTGTTGTTCTCATGGTAGTGAATAAGTCTCATGAGATCTGATGGTTTTATAAGGGGAAGCCCTCTTTGCCTGGTTCTCATTCTCTCTTGCCATCACCATGTAAAAAGTGCCTTCCATTTTTCACCATGATTGTGATGCTTCCTGAGCCATGTGGAACTGTGAGTCCATTAAACCTCTTTTTCTTTATAAATTACCTAGTCTTGGGTATGTTTTTGTCAGCAGCATGAAAACAAACTAATACAGTCAGGTCATATTTCTTCTCTTGAAAAGCATTCAGGATAATGAGAAATTTATTCTTTACTTTGTTTTATTTATTTTTACACACTTAGGTATGTAAGAAAAAACATAAAGAAAAATACCTGTGCTTGTGAAAGAAAGAGGCAAAGAAAATATTTTGAAGTGAGAAGCCCACAAGAAAATGTAATATCCAAAATTATCTTTATAACAATGTGAATTAGGTGCATACATTGGGTTGAAAGGTTTTCTCTACCTAATTGTTATGGCTGAAGAAATAACAAGACTGGCTGTATTTTTAGCGGATAGCCTGTCAATGTGGAAAGATAATAGAAGATACTTTGTAGCCTGGGAAGAGGTAAAAAAACATATACCAAACTAGGTTGTAATGAAAATTTCAACCAAAAGGAAAATGGCACATACTCAACTTCAGGAATCATATGCAAACATCCTGAGAAGAAAACCTCACCTTCTAAAATGTTAAGTAATAAAAAAATGAATTGACACAGGATATATTCAAAGATGAAAGGAAAAGTGAGAAAAGAAATGACAGTAACATGCAATGGATGGAAAATAAATATCACTCCATAGACAAATTGTGGTCAAACACTTCTCATAAATTGTAAATTCATAAATAAGTAAACATATATATATATATATGCATGTGTGTTTTAAATATTTGTGTTGTGTAAAAACATGCTTGCAATTCATTTGTAGATCTTGTTGGGGTATTGGCAATCATATAGCATATGCATATTGATATTTTATTTTTTCTCTTAATCCTAACTGATTCATTTGAATTGTCTTGTATAAAAACATGCTTGCAATTCATTTGTAGATCTTGTTGGGGTATTGGCAATCATATAGCATATGCATATTGATATTTTATTTTTTTCTCTTAATCCTAACTGATTCATTTGTATTGTCTTGTATAGGCTGGGGCATTTGACACAATGTTAAATAGAGGTAACAAAGTATAGAAGCAATAAAGTCAGTATATTTCTGCCTTTAATGAAAGTGCTTCTAAAGCTTCACTGTATATATGCCCAAGATAACCATTATCAGGTTAAGAAAGATCTTCTCTATTTATAATTTAAAAGATGCTTTTCCATGAATAGGTGTTGAGCTTTTACTAAGTGTATTTTCTCTTATATTAAGGTCATCATGATTTTTTTCTTTTAATCTGTTAATTTGGTGAATTATATTAATCAAGTTTCTAATGTAAAATTACCTTTTCTATTTTCCCAGAGACGTTTTGCTTTTGCTTTTGCTAAGACCTCAAAATGCTACCATTTGGGGAATATTTTACTGGCACATTTTCAGCTTGGGGCTTCTTGGACAAGGTGAGCCATATAAATGTGAATTCCTAAATCTGTACGATGGCTCATATCTGATTACTAATTTTCTATGAAGTATTTTCTCCTTCTTTGTTTTATTTTCACTAATAGCACTGGCCTGACAGATCAACATTTTTTTTTCCTTTGCTTGTTGATGTATTTATTCTTGTCAAGTGTTTCACTGAATATATAGTTCTTTGGGTTCTTCATTGAAAGTGAACTTTTTGATTCCCCACTTTCTTCTTTCCAAAGGTTCTAGATCTGGTCATCTCTCTTTCTCTGTTGCATTAAAGTTAAAACCTTTTCATTACTCTTTGGATACCCAAAATGTTTAAGTGCCAATTTCAGCTTTCACTTGATGTTGAAGCTCTGAGTATTTTTCCTTCCTCCTTTTGAGCTCTACTTTCATTTTTGTTATATTTTAACCAGTATTTCCAGTTTTTTGGTGTAGACAATTTTTAGGCTATCTAGTTAGCCATACAAAGAAAAATTATCAACAGGACATTTTTGAAGTTAGATAATGCTGGTGACCTTGAGTCTGGTATGCTAAATATGTTTGTGTGTATGTTTTCTGAGTCTTAACTAATTCCTTACATAATTTGTGCAATTTTCTTTCAAATCCCGATTCCTTAGTATTTTTATGTTTACTCGTACACATTGTTTTGATCTCATATAAACAAAGACCTTGACTTGCAGTTATGTGTGTACTTGATCCTTGACATAACATTGGCTCAAATCAATAATTTGATAACATAATGCTGATTTTGGCCTATACAAATATCTTGGTCCTTCCCTGAGGGTGCTGCTGCATTGTATTGAACTATAAGTTCAAGTTGCTGCCTTTTTTCTCTTCTCAGAAATATTCATATTAATAAGCCTTTTGCTTTATGCCAAAGTAGAACATTTTTAATGAAGGAATCATAATTTGAATTGGCCTAATATTACTAGCATACTCAGAGAGATTTACAAAGGGTCAGTTGAAAAGAATAAAGCTAGTATTTCATGATACATAATTTGCAGTTTTTGATAGCACTGGAAAATAACATTTTCAAATGTATTTAAATCTTTCTAATTTTATAACTGTGTTATATATCAAAGCTATTTGAATTAGGGAAGGAGTTTACTTTTAATATAAAGAAACAACTCAAAATAATGTCTGTATGTCACATAAAATTTATATTAAATACATTTAAGGTTTTCTATTGTTCATCTGTTTTTTCTTATAGAAGCCACAGCCATGAACTTAGTGATTGAAAAAAAAATTTCTTTTCTCCTACAATATGTACACAGATTGATTCATGTCCATATTTATTTCTGTGTCTATTACTACATAACAAGCAGAAACCTCAGAATGTTTACAAGAAATCAGGCCTAAGACCCTTTTTACTATGTAGTGGCAAATGAGTGCTTTTGACATAGACAGTAAATCCTTTGGAAGTAAACAAAATAAAACAAAATACCTTCCACAGTATCAGGCATCAGCTTTTACATTAAAAATATGTATAATATTGTGCAACTGACAGTAAGAACAAACGTGATATTTGAATTTAATCTTGTTTTTTTTTTTTTTTGAACAGTTTCTAAATTGTTTTAATGCCAAGTCACACATTTCAACAAATGTTCTAATAGGGAAATTTCAGAGAAAAAAAGTATTTCGAGGTAATGTGAATAGTATACTACTCCAAGCCCCTTACAGTTTGGCAGGACTGTTGAAGAATAGAATGTATAACCCTTAGCCTAGTTTTGCCGTAACCTACAAACTTCAGTTTGTTCATTGAACTTTAGATAAAAAAGGAAATGAGAGGTTTTTTTAAAAAAAGAATTAAATATATTGAAGAAAAAGCAACTAAAACAAAATAGAACAAAGAACCGATAATAAAAACAAACCACACATCACATACCATATAACAGAAACAAGTTTTTTTTGTTTTTTGTTTTTGTTTTTTTTTTGAGATGGAGTCTCACTCTGTCTCCCAGGCTGGAGTGCAGTGGCGCGATCTCGGCTCACTGCAAGCTCCACCTCCCAGGTTCATGCCATTCTCCTGCCTCAGCCTTCTGAGTAGCTGGGACTACAGGCGCCTGCCACCATGCCTGGCTAATTTTTTTTAACACAAACAAGTTTTAATAAATATTAGGTAAATTTCAATTGAGAATAACATCGCTAGTCATTAGTTTTACGATTTTGTTGTTATAGTTGTGCGTTAATGAACATACTCTCAGCAATTTGATCATGGCCACTGTGTTTCATGTATCAGATATTTAGAATAAAATGAAGACCAGGGTCAATTTTTTTGGCAGTAAATCTGGGAGTTACCATAGCAACTTTTGCCATATGATAACTGTGGTTGATCTTAGAAAAGCAATTGTGATTTCCTTCTGGGGCCCCTAGGTTTTTATATTAATCTCCTCTATGTCTAAAGGCATGTTTTAAAAAATGTTTTCAGTTTTCTTAAGATAAAGATAGTAAGAACAGATTATCACTTTAAATGGTACTGTACTCTCCAGTAAATTGTAAAATGTAATTTATTCTTTTCTTTCAATAATTATAATTTCCAAGATCAGTTCATTGCTAGCATATATTTGGTTGTGTTTTCATTGTAGGAGATTATCTGCCTTATATAATTGTAGATTCTGGTTGCTTTAGCAACAAAATGTCTGCTTTAAATTTAGAAACTCATTTAATTTCTGTCACTTTATTCTTTACTGTTAAGGAGACAAGCTGTTTTCTGTTAAATAAAAAATAAAAAGAGTATAATGGGTGAATTCTCAAGATCTGTTCTTGGGTTCAGTTTAAGCTAAGGGGAGAGTAACAATCAATTTTGATGAAAAGCAAAAGATTTTTATATATAGGTAGGCTCTATATTAGAGAAGTAAATGCAGTGAGGAAACAGATTCCTTAGTTATAGATTTCATGGAGATGCGATCAATGCCATCCATGGAATTTATTTTAACAAGGTGGAGCTTTAGAAATGTAGAGAACGGGGCTGGGCACAGTGGCTCACGCCTGTAATTCCAGCACTTTGGGAGGCCTGAGGCAGGTGGATCACCTGAGGTCAGGAGTTCAGTACCAGCCTGGACTACCTGGTGAAACCCTGTCTCTACTAAAAATAAAAAAAATAGCTGGGCATGGTGGCAGGTGCCTGTAATCCCAGCTACTTGGGAGGCTGAGGCAGGAGAATTGCTTGAACCCGGGAGGTGGAGGTTGCAGTGAGGTGAGATCGCGCCACTGCACTCCAGCCTGGGCGAAAAGAGTGAAACTCTGTCTCAAAAAAAAAAAAAGTCAATGTAGAGAACTGGTGTATAGAGTGGGCTTTGCTAGTGCTTCCTTAAAGAAAGGAGTATGCTGCTTCTAAAAGATCAGTTTTTAAATGTTAAAACATAGCCTCATAGAAATAGATAACAAACATGGGTTGCAGTTTTATTTAACTCATCAGTGAGGTAACAAGCAGAATGACAAGGATTGTCTTTGAGGAATCTATGAAGAACTGGGATTTATATAGTCAATAAGGAAAGAAAGAATGATGTAAGGCTGATGCCCTATAGGACAATGCTAGGTAAACTATCTCTACCAGGCAAGGTAGGAAAATCACCGCTTATCAGTTTTCTATAAGCTAACCTCTAACTTTACAGGGCTGTAAAATGCTTAGGCCTGAATCATTTATGGATAGTATGTCATACCAAGTTACATTTCCTCAAGAGAGTAAAAAGAATTAATACGATGGAACTATCAGAAAGTGCTGTCATAATATTAACAATCATCATCCTTATCATTCTGTCTTATTTCTAACTTTTGGATATTTTTTCTGCCACATTTTTACACTTTAATACTTCCAATAAATCCAATAAATGTGTTAGAAAAATAAAGTTATTTTTCTAAGAAAGTTATTTAGAAAATAAGAATAATGCTGAGGTCCTCAGATTCTTTAGAGGATCACATAGATATTAGAGAAGAATCATATTCTAACGTCATAAGATCAACAGACTCAGCTTTATCCTCACCTTCTATTGGTGGATTGGTTTGTTTGATTACTGTTTAGTCAGAGAACTTGAGTATAAAATCTGAAAGGAATGTTAGCAAACATATATTTACTTTTGGTACAGTTAAGAAAACTGAGGTTCAATAAATTACAAATTGCCTAAGAGTTCACTGCAAGTTTGTGACTAAATTGGTATCTCCTAACAACCAGCAGTGGATCTTTTCTTCTATTAACTCATTTGTCAACTTGAATACCATAAATAAGTGCCCCAGAGTACTTATTTATTGCCAAGAAAAAAGGAACAATGAAAGCGGTATCTTCTAGGGAACTAACAAAATGTTAAGAATAATGGTGATCTTAAAACAAAATAGTCTCAGTATGCAAAGTTGAATTCTAAATTTCAATTGGCTGCACCCAGCACTTTCTGGAGAATATTTTCTTGGCAGAAATTCATGATAATTTAAATAATACATTATCTACCATAAGCATTTTCAAATAATAAATGTCACTTTATTAGAAGTCAAAATGGGAAGTTTTCCCGGGCATATGGGAAAGGCTAAAGATGACAATTTGAAGTTTCTTGCATTCTGTAGCAAATAAAGATGCATGGCAAAGGCACAAAAATATAACTGAATACATTCTATTAAAAAAATTGCAAAGTAAAAGTTATTATTTTTTGAGGAAAAAGGGGAATTTTTTATCTTAACTTTTTGTTTCCCAATTGTTAAACAAGACATATAAGCCAAGATACTCTTTAGCTTCAAAATGCTACAACTCTAGATATAAATTGTTGTATTCAATTAGAAATAAGATGGCTTGGCCGGGTACAGTGTCTCACGGCTTTAATCCTAGCACTTTGGGAGGCTGAGGCAGGTGGATTGCCTGAGCTCAGGAGTTCGAGATCAGCCTGGGCAACATGGTGAAACCCCGTATCTACTGAAAATACAAAAAATTAGCTGGGCATGGTGGTGGCGTGCGCCTGTAATCCCAGCTACTCAGGAAGCTAAAGCGTGGGAATTGCTTGAACCCAGGAGGCAGAGGTTGCAGTGAGCTGAGATCACGCCACTGCACTCCAGTCTGGGTGACACACTGAGATTATGTCTCAAAAAAAAAAAAAAAAGAAAAGAAAAAAACAAGATGGCTCATGTTTGCCACATGATGCATTTACTCAGTTGCAAGCATAAATTGTACTGAAAAAGTAGATGTGGAAGAAATGTCACAATACCTTTTATAAATACAAATGAATCTGATGCTAAGCTCTCATTCCATTGGGTTGATGGGAAATTCAGTCTCACTTTTTACTGGGATTCTCTTCCCTCCACTCCTCCCCTCCCCAGGTCTTGGAAAGGTCAAGAGTATTTAATGAGGAGTGAGGTATTTCCTGTCATCATAGATTTGGTGATCCTATTATCTAAACCCACAGAGTCTCTTGAAGGGAGGCTTTGCTGAGAACAAGGATCTTGGACAAGCATCCCTTTGGAGTCATTGCCAATTCTCATCGCTGAGAAGGCAGAGAACTTTGGTAGTGAAACTTCCAAGCCCCCCAAACAACCTCCTGTTTTTAATCTGGGGACTAATATCTAATACATCTACCTACCTCAGGGGCTTTCCTCTTTCCTCCTTCTCTGGTATAATCTGGCATAATTTCCTTAATAAATCTAGATTTTCAGAAACAAACAATGGTAACTGTTCCTTAGACAACTTTAGATTTTAAACCTGGATAACTTTTTAAAACAGGTTAGAAAGAAAATTACAGGCAGAATTAAATACAAATAATAACTCAATACATTACTCTTCCATTGTAATTTTTAAAAATGATATATAATTCAGAATTTTAGACAATATTGATGTTGCTGTAGCAAGCATAGCTGTCATAGATTAGTTTTCAAAAAAATATAAATTAGTAAAACCCAAAGCACTTAGAAATTAGGTTTTGTTACTGTTAAAATAACCTACATTAGGGAAAACTTGAGTGTTAACTTTCTTTTGACTGCTACTTCTATGAATGGTTTTACTACATTTATTTTATTCATGAAGCGTGATTTTGTTTTGACCATTATAAAATGGTAGGAATGATTATGACTTTATAATATTGATTTATTCCTCTGGTTCTCATCATTTTCTTGGAAAATTAGAGTATTTCAGTGCTTAAGATGTGGAGAGAAAATCCCAAATCGTCTTAAATAGCGTCATTTTTACTCTATTTATCTTTATTGGAGAGACTTTCAAGGTTTATCCCGGAGAATCTATTAAAGCCTCTTATCACAACACATTCATTATCAAATAAGTTATTTGATTTTAGCTCCCTTCTTTCTAATTTCGTGCAAATATAGCAGAGCAGACTACTCTGGCTTTGTCAGCCCCTTTTCACATGTTTGTACTTATTCAATGCAGGAAACCAAGATATATTTGACCTCAGTTACCTTTGTCTTCTACAAGCTTTCCCACAAAACCATCTGGTTTTACTGCTGTACCCACCTCCCTTTTTTTGTACTCAATGTTTACATAAATTCCTTTTCCAAACCAGTTTATATGACAGTTTCTAATTTGCTGCAACATGAAAATTGGAGAACAAAGAGCTTAATGCCAAATGTTCAAGTTATTTAGAATTTCTGTATGTCAACACTAAGAAGGATGAACGAGTTCTCAGCCCAAGTGTTGCCAAGTCAGATCATCAGCACCTCTGTATTATGATAGATATATTTCTAATATAGTCTTGGAGACATTTCAGCATTATTATAACTGGAGGACTGGGGGAAATTGTGTTTGTATGTGAAACTCTATAGTTCAAGCAATGAGATTCCTCTGTATCAAAAATAGTTTCTCTAAATATCTGGTGCAATGTCCATTTTATAGTTTATGTTTAATAAACTACAGAGATGCTCCAATTATAGTGGAATTAAGAAACTGATCTGCACCAATTTGTATTTAGACCTATGCTAATCTCTTCATTTTCTTAATCAGAATTAGCCCTTTTATTTTAACTGAGTTTATTAGGTGCTTTGTTTACAGATTCACCTCTCATTTCTTCCTTTAAGGAGTTTTGCTTACTCAGTACTCCTGCCAAAAACTGCTTCTGAAGTTGTTGGCTTTTTGACTTTTGCACATTCTTTCTAAATTCATCTCCTTCATTTTTATCTATTGAGTTCCAACTGAAGTTCTGTCTCCATGAGACATCTCTTCATTAACTCAGTTGATTCTGTCCCCTCTGAATTCATACAGCATTTTGGTTCCTCTTCTATACGCTTTGAATTTGAAGTTTTTTGAATATAAGTAATATCTCCCTGACTAGATTCTAAGAGTCATAGTGAGCAAGAGAGTCTGTTGTGTGTTTTGGAATAGATACTATTCCAATTTCAGAAACCTAGTAGTCATTCAATATTTATTTGTTGAATGAATGGTAAAGGCTACATATAGCTATCTCTTTGAAGGCTATTTCTCATCTAACAGTAGCCCCCATCACATAATGAAAACAAAAAAAAATTAGAGTGATTGAACACTAACCATTGCAAAACAGGTTTCTACTTTTCCTTGTTTCAGCTGCTTTTCTGCTTATCTGTATTCTCTTGACCCTGACTTCCTCTTTTTCATATTATTCCCACCTGATACAAGAAGTATGGAAAATCAAGGGCAAGAAGTCAATGTCTTAGTATTAAGATCAGTCAGGATTTTTCTACTTGCTAGTCTCCTACATCAAGCTACTTACATATCTGCATTCCTGACTCTTGCTTTTCCTGGCCTTTAATTGCTAGTACTGTCTTCCACCTCAATGGGCATTACTAATTTTCATTTCTCTCTTGACAACAGAGGGTAATTGACTCCCAGGCTGTTTTGTGGGCTCCTGTCCTTCCCCAAGACTTTTTTTAAAGAATATGTCTTCCACCCAGCCTTATACTTACCCCTGCCTCCCCTGACAAGTCATGTATTGCTGCCTCTACTTCAAAATAAACCAATGTGTGAGGGTGAAAAGTTGAGACAAGGATCGAGAAGGAAGGATCAGTTATAAAAATGGGAATTAAACTGTAAAACATATTATATAGGTGATATCACTAGGCTCAAAGAGATGATGCAGTAACTTGCCCAATGGCACTCAAGTGGCAGAATGGTGAGTTGAGCTCCCTGTACACTTAGTAATTAGATAGAGAAAAATTGTTGAACAAGTAGAAATGATTTTACCTCAGAAATATTAACTAAGTTGCTGGGTATTTCCAATTTTTATAGGAGTAGCTGAGATGATTGTCTTCAGCTGAGATTATGAAAAGGGACACTGGGACTGGTTAAACATGTCACAATGGTAATGTCTACATGTCTTCTCAGAAAGGTTTCTGGAACATACGTTGTCCAGGGGAAAGAGAAGAGCCTTCACTGGTAAAGTTTAGGGGGTCTTATGGGAACTTGTGTGAAATGCACAGATATTATTTTTTAATCTCAAAACTACTATTGTTTCTTCTGCAGGAGATTGGGTTTTATCTGAAGATCATAGGTCTTCAGTGTTGTGGGTG
Source organism: Hylobates moloch (assembly GCF_009828535.3). Lineage (NCBI taxonomy): Eukaryota > Metazoa > Chordata > Mammalia > Primates > Hylobatidae > Hylobates > Hylobates moloch. Next base: position 72,709,182 of record NW_026652288.1, read on the forward strand.
GTAAATCTTCCAGGAAGTTTCTGTGTCTAAACATAGAAATGTGCCATTTAATCATCCGTTCTTTGTGCTTTGGCACAGCTTCCAAATTTCAAGACGAATGGGGCATATTTTTAGGAGGATCAAGGGAAACTTTCCTGTAGTCATATATAGGCAATTGGGCAGATGGTTTATTATATGGATGTCATGATGGGTATTATTTCCTATGATATGTTATAGCAAAGGCTTTCAAGACAAACTGCCATCAACCAAATGTTAGAAAAGCTTGCTTTTCATGTTTGTTCACTTTGATTTTCTTAGTGTTGACAGTGAGTTTACAGTGCTGAATTCACTGTTGCTAGCATATAATTTTCTCGTTCAATACTAAATTTCATTGGGTAAAAGAAAGCCAAGTGGAAACAATTCCATTTGCATGTGTAAAATGATTTACAATCCGAAAGAGAGAATTATTTAAGAAACACTATTTCTTTTACTATTTTCTGCAACCTGGCAAGTTAGGAAAGGCAGAAAAATCTACTTTATCTTACGTATCATGTCTAAAACACCGAAAGCAATGGCAACATAAGCCAAAATTGACAAATGGGGTCTAATTAAACTAAAGGGCTTCTGCACAGCAAGAGAAATTACCATCAGAGTGAACAGGCAACCTACAGAATGGGAGAAAATTTTTGCAATCCACTCATCTGACAAAGGACTAATATCCAGAATCTACAAAGAACTCAAACCAATTTATAAGAAAAAAACAACCCCATCAAAAAGTGGGCAAAGGATATGAACAGACACTTCTCAAAAGAAGACATTTATGCAGCCAACAGACACATGAAAAAATGCTCATCATCACTGGCCATCAGAGAAATGCAAATCAAAACCACAATGAGATACCATCTCACACCAGTTAGAATGGTGATCATTAAAAAGTCAGGAAACAACAGGTGCTGGAGAGGATGTGGAGAAATAGGAACACTTTTACACTGTTGGTGGGACTGTAAACTAGTTCAACCATTGTGGAAGACAGTGTAGTGATTCCTCAAGAATCTGGAACTAGAAATACCATTTGACCCAGCCATCCCATTACTGGGTATATACCCAAAGGATTATAAATCATGCTGCTATAAAGACACATGCACACATATGTTTATTGCGGCACTATTCCCAATAGCAAAGACTTGGAACCAATCCAGATGTCCATCAATGATAGACTGGATTAAGAAAATGTGGCACATATACACCATGGAATACTATGCAGCCATAAAAGATGATGAGTTCATGTCCTTTGTAGGGACAAGGATGAAGCTGGGAACCATCATTCTCAGCAAGGACAAAAAACCAAACACTGCACGTTCTCACTCATAGGTGGGAATTGAACAATGAGAACACCTGGACACAAGAAGGGGAACATCACACACCGGGGCCTGTTGTGGGGTGGAGGGAGCGGGGAGGGATAGCATTAGGAGATATACCTAATGTAAATGACGAGTTAATGGGTGCAGCACACCAACATGGCACATGTATACATATGTAACAAACCTGCACGTTGTGCACATGTACCCTAGAACTTAGAGTATAATAAAAAAAAAACAAGAAAAAAGAAAAAAAAAAAAGAAACTGAAGGCTAGACAATTATATGACCTGACTAAGGTAACAGATCATGTGAGACAACCAGGACAGGAACCATACTAGCCATGAAGACTTCTTAACTCCTTCCCACTTCTACTAGACTATAAGCTCCATTAGGACAGAAATCTTATCTCTAATTTTTTCCATATAGTACCATCAGCTCTGATTTTTATAATTGTTTGTTGAATAAATAAATTCTCCTCAACTATAATATAATTAACCATTCATATTTGTTTCAAATAAAGTATTTTCCTTTATTCTTCCCTCCCTTTCTCTCTCCTTTCCTGTCTCTATTCTTTCTTTTTTTCCTGTTTCCTCTCCCCTTTTGTATTAGTCTGTTTTCACACTGCTGATAAAGACATACCCGAGACTGGGCAATTTACAAAAGAAAGACGTTTATTGGACTTAAAGTTCCACGTGGCTGGGGAGGCCTCACAATCGTGGCAAAAGGGGAAAGGCGTATCTCACATGGCAGCAGATAAGGGAAGAGCTTGTGCAGGGAAACTCAAAAACCATCAGATCCATGAGGCTTATTCACTATCACAGGAACAGCTTAGGAAAGACCTTCCGCCGTGATTTAATTACCTCCCACCAGGTCCCTCCCACAAGGTGTGGGAATTCAAGATGAGATTTGGGTGGAGACACAGCCAAATTATATCATTCCACCTCTGGCCCCTCCAAAATCTCATGTCTTCACATTTAAAAGCCAATCATGCCTCTCAGCAGTCCCCCAAAGTCTTAACTCATATCAACATTAGCTCAAAAGTCTATAGCCCAAAGGCTCATTTGAGTCAAGGCAAGTCCCTTCCACCTATGAGCCTGTAAAATCACACCTGTAATCCCAGCACTTTGGGAGGCTGAGGTGGGTGGATCAACGGAGGTCAGGAATTCATGACCAGCCTGGCCAACATGGCAAAACCCCATCTCTACTAAAAATACAAAAATTAGCTGGGCATGGTGGCACATGCCTGTAATCTCAGCTACTCAGGAGGCTGAGACAGGAGAATCGCTTGAACCCAGGAGGCGGAGGTTGCAGTGAGCTGAGGTAATGCCACTGCATGCCAGCCTGGGTGACAAAGCAAGACTATCTCAAAAAACAAAACAAAACAAAAAAACCTCAAAAGCAAAAGCAAAAGCAAGTTAGTTACTTCCTACACACAATGGAGATACAGGTATTAGGTAAATACAACTGTTCAAAATGGGAGAAATTGGCCAAAACAAAGGGGGGCACAAGCCCCTGCAAGTCCAAAATCCAGTGGGGCAGTCAAATCTTAAAGCTCCAAAGTGATCTTCTTTGACTCCACGTCTCACATCCAGGTCTTGCTGATGCAAAAGGTGGGTTCCCATGGTCTTAGGCAGCTCTGCCCAGGTTTTTCAGGGCATAGCCTCCCTCCCAGCTGCTTTCACTGGCTGGTGTTGAGTGTCTGCAGCTTTTCCAGGTGCACAGTGCAAGCTGTCAGTGGATCTACCATTCTGTGTTCTGGAGGATGGTGGCCCTCTTCTCACAGCTCCACTAGGCAGTGCCCCAGTGGGGACACTGTGTGTGGGCCCCCACCCCACATTTCCCTTCTTCACTGTTCTAGCTGATGTTCTCCATGAGTGCCCTGCGTCTGCAGCAATCTTCTTCCTAGATAACTAGGTGTTTCTATACATCCTCTGAAACCTAGGCAGTGGTTTCCAAACCTCAATTCTTGACTTCTGTGCACCCTCAGGCTCCACACCACATGAAAGCTGCCAAGGCTTGGTGCTTACACCCTCTGATGACATAGCCTAAGTTATACCTTGACCCCTTTTAGTCACAGCTGGAGCAGCTGGGACACTGGGCACCAAGTCCCTAGACTGCACACAGCACAGAGACCCTGAGCCCAGCCCATGAAACCAATTTTTCCTCCTAGGTCTCCATGCCTGTGATGGGAGGAGCTGATGCAAAAGTCTCTGACATACCCTGGAGACATTTTCCCCATTGTCTTGGTGACTAACATTCAGCTTCTTGGTTACTTATGCAAATTTCTGCAGCCAGCTTGAATTTCTCCTCAGAAAATGGGATTTTATTTTCTATTGCATTGTCAGGCTGCAATTTTTCTGGACTTTTACGCTCTGTTTCCCTTTTAAAACTGAATGCCTTTAACAGCACCCAAGTCACCTCTTGAATCCTTTGCTGCTTAGAAATTTCTTCTGCCAGATACCCTAAATCATCTCTCTTAAGTTCAAAGTTCCACATATCTCTAGGGCAGTGGCAAAATGCTGCCAGTCTCTTCGCTGAAACATAACAAGAGTCACTTTTGCTCCAGTTCCCAAGTTCCTCATTTCCATATGAGGGTACCTCAGCCTGGACTTTATTGTCCATATCACTACCAGCATTTTGGCAAAGCCATTCAACAGGTCTCTGGGAAGTTCCAAACTTTCCCATATTTTCCTATCTCCTTCTAAGCCCTCCAAACTGTTCCAACTCCCAGCCTGTTACCCAGTTCCAAAGTTGCCTCCAAATTTTCAGGTATCTTTGATTATCAGGCCTGATTATCAGGCATCCCACTCTACTGGTACAAATTTACTGTATTAGTCCATTTTCACACTGCTGATAAAGACATACCCGAGGATGGGCAATTTACAAAAGAAGGAGGTTTATTAAACTTACAGTTCCACATGGCTGGGGAGGCCTCACCATCATGGTGGAAGGTGAAAGACATATCTCACATGGCAGCAGACAAGAGAAGAGAGCTTGTGCAGGGAAACTCCCATTCTTAAAACCATCAGATCTCATGAGACTTATTCACTATCGTGAGAACAGCATGGGAAAGACCTGCCCCCATGATTTAATTACCTCCCACAGGGTCCCTCCCACAACAGGTGGGAATTCAAGATGAGATTTGGATGGGAACATCACCAAACCATATCACCTTTTTTCTCTTTTTTTAAGAACACATGATCTCAATTATTTCTGAATACCAAAATGCTAGGACAGTGCCACATATCAAACACACTTAAAGTTTATTGAATGAGGGAACAAAGAAATGGAGTCCCATGTCCACCATCCTTTACGCTGGATGATACTATCTCCTGCAAACATCCAATTCCTAACTAGCTACATTTATTTAATAACTGTGTCTCCTTCTGTGAAACATGCTGCAACAAATTTCACAGCTCTTTATTAAGGTATAGATCATGTTAAGGTGAACGTTACTCAACCAGCAACAGGGAAAAGATCATTGAGGAGGACTGTCCCCAGTGCTGCCCAGCAACTTTAGTTCCTCTTTTTGGGGTTGCTGCAGCTTGGATTACCTTTCCTGCAAATCATCTGAAGTAGCCCCAAAAGAGTTAAATAATCTGTTCATTCTGTGCTTGTAATACTTGCTAGAGGAACTACTCAAAAGACAACATGAGCCATGACAAACAGTTGAAATCTTATTTGGGAAAGTAATTATGACTCATCTTATTGGTAATTGTTAAGTATTGGAACAATCTTCCTTTTGACATTTATTCTTCCTCTGAGTTCCTAAGGTGATTTATTGTCTGTAACATTCATTTGGCATTTATTTGCTGCTTTAAAAGTTATTTAACTTTTCCCTGCTTTTTCTCTTCACAATTGTAATTTAGTTAGAAGCAGAACAAGTATCCTACCCAATGGAGGAAATGAAGTAAGGTGAAAAAAAGAAAGGATTTGGGGTCACATGTGGCATTTAATCGTATCTTCTTTCATTACCAGCTACTGGAATTTAGGCAAGTTATTTTTTTCGAAGTTGCAATAACAATAATCCTACAAGATTGTTGTGAGATTAAATGATGAATTGTAAAATGTGAAAAAAAAAAAAAAAAAAAAAAAAACCAAAGATGGAAGTGCATCTCTAAATATCAAGCTCTTGAGAGGGGGGTGTGTGTGTGTGTGTGTGTGTGTGTGTGTGTGTGTGTATGTGAATTTCCCTAGGAGTGGCAATGGCTTTGGAATAGTGAGGAAGGGAAGTGTGCCCCTCCTGTGAATTGAATCAGAGAAACTGTGGTAGTCAAGTATCTGGGTTGTCATGGCACCTAGTCCATGTGGAAAAGGAATGAATCAATAAGTGGCACAAATTCAGGGGGAGGTAAAGATGTATCTTTCTACATGTATAGATCAGGGTCCAATAATACCCTTCTTAGAGAAAATACTGCTAATGTCAGATCAGTAACAGGTCAGCCCACGGCAGCTCTGCTGGTGGTCACTGTGGTAGGCTCCACCATGGGAGAGGAGAAGAAACTTTGAAGGAAATCTGAGAAGGAGGTGGTGACATGAAGAAGCAGTCTCAGAGACAAACAGAATACAGTGGTTTTAGTAAAGCCTAGGGTTACCATAATGGCAAAAAAAAAAAAAAAAAAAAAAAAATCCCTAAAAATAAAATAAACAAATGTTTGAAGCCACCTACCTGTTGATTTAAGAAAGTATTTAGCTGCAACCAACAGAAAACATGACCAAGAATAACTTTGAATAATAAATTTTTTTTTGGCATAGTCACAATTCTAAAATGGACAGTCAAGGATTGGTGCCAATGTTCAAAGTGTCATGAGAGAACTTGCTATTTTCTATCTTTCCACCTAGACATTCTTTTTGACCTTTATCCTTATGGTTTTAAATGGATGATGTACCTGCAAATTTCATGTTAAGATTCTGCAAAAGTGGAAAGTAGAAAAGCCAAAGTCATTCTTTTCCTGAGGAGTTATTATTTTATTCAAGAAGGAAAGCCCCTTCCAGAGACATTCACTTACTTGAAGAATTGTACAGGACTATCATATGACTACCCTGACTGTAAAAACAAAATTAAATGTTTGCATTTCCAGGCTCTGTAAAAGAAGATAGCAAGAGAGAAACCGGTGGTTTTTAATGGGCAGGTTACCACGTCTGGCACACAGCCCAAACATTAGCAATCTACATAGGACAATAGGACAAAGAACTTGGTGGGAAGTGGTATGGGTCAAGATAGGTCTCTCTTCATTGTGCTGGTTTGGAACACAGAATTAAAACAAACAAACAAACAAACAAAAAAACCCAAATAGTTCCATTACCACTGGGGATAGATTCCCTGCACTTGTCTATTGCTTTGCTGATTAATGACTCTATAGATGCTGTCTTCCTACTTATATGGTTAAATATCAGCTGTAAGACATAAACATACTGATCATAGTACTTGATACAAAGTAAGAGTTCAAAACAAATCAGCTTTATTCATCTCTATTTTTTGTATCCCTGATCCCCTTTTCTACTCCGTGTACTTTTGATGGCTAAGAACAGAGGCACACTAAATTAGCTTAAGGAAAAGTGATGGTAGTCATCTTTTCTCTCTGCTCCTTTTTCTCTTTCTCTCTATTTGACTTTGGACAGCTTTTTCTATGCATGGAGTCTTCACAAGTTTGGACCAGTGTGGCAAAGCACCATAGACTGAATGGCATATAAACAACAATTTATTTCTCACAGTTCTAGAAACTGGGAGTCCGAGCTCAGGGTGCTAGAATATTTGGGTTCTAGTAAGGGCCTGCTTTTGGTTGCAGACTGCCAAGTTCTAGTGTGTCCTCACACAGTGGAACATAGTGCTCTCTGAGATATCTCTTAAGGGATGCAAAACCCATTTATGATAGATTCACCCTCACGAGATAATCAACCCCCAAAGGCCCTGCTTCCTGATACTATCACATTGAAGGTTAGGATTTCAACATATGGATTTAGGGAAGGATACAAACATTCAGTCCAAAACATGTAGATAATATTGGTTTCTAATCAGGTCCCCATTGCACAACTTTTTCTTTGACCAAATTAAAATTATATCAATAAAGTGAAGGTAACATATACTCTTTCTTCTTCACATGTGATAATTAATGTATTATTTTTATAAATGTAAAGATTCATCCAAATATCTGTCACATGTGCTAGCTGTCTAATACTGTTCATTCTTCTTTTTCTCCTTAATAATAACTGTGGTTTTAGCTGGGCATATTGTCAACGATGTAAAAGTCTACACATCCCCTTATCCATTGCAAACAATGCCCAACCATGGGACAAAATTTTGGCCTATGAGTTATAAATTAATGTATTGTGTGTGACTTTTGGGAAAATATACTTAAAGGAAAGAGGCAAGCCATTTGAGACCTGGAATAACAACATGGTACTTAGAGTTATGGCAGCCATCTTGTACTAAAAGGATAAGGGTTTACCTAAGGGATATGGGAGAGAAACCTGGCAAGGATCAGGGAGGGCATCTGAGGAAATTGTGGAGCTGCTATACTAGTTCATATTCATAAAATTAAAAGGTATTGTTATTTAAGTCCTGCTGGAAATTCTCATTACTAATCAAATTGACAGCCTAATAAGTAGTACAGAAATTATAGGATGGTCAGCATCTATACTCTAAAGCTAGAGAATTTTTGTCTGAGGCAGGAGCAGCTGGTACCATTGCATCTGATGTTGATAGTGATGAGTGGTGTATAATGACAGTGTAAGACAAGATGCTCCAGCACAGTGAAAAGAAATACTCTAAATGTGAATCCCTTGGCACAAAAATAAGAACTTAAAAACTCAACCTTTATGGCTGAGTGAAAAGAAGGCAAAAATCCTGGCCTGTCATTAATGCTAGAGATGAACCATAAACTTAGGATTATATTGAATATTGGATACTTTATTTTTAGGAATGTATATCTAGCATCATCACCATCATTTTTGAAGTAACATATAATTTAGCAAAGATTGAATTCATATCTTTCGTATTCATTAAGACTTTCATGATTTAAATATGTATTTTGCATAAAACACTTTGATGTCCTAGAAATACTTTTATTTTTAAATTCTCTAAAGCTTTATATCTTAAAAAAAGGAAATGGGAATTTTTCTAGAAAAAAATAAGTAAAAGTTTTAACATTGTGAACCATGATATTTAAATGAGTTTTAAATGCAGCAAAACATTATTTTATTTTTAATTGGACTGATGTATTCTTCAACTACTGACTTTTAAGTTTTTGCATCTTCATGTGTCTAGCGACTTTCTTTATATTTACATACACACAAGGTAGTTATTAAATGCATATTTAAGGACATAAGAAAAGGTTATATTTGTGAAAATACTTAAATCATTTTTCATAAGCCCCTTCACTCCTGAGCACCTAGATTAAACTAGGAATATTTCAATAGTTCATAATTTAAAGGAAATGATTTGGGATAGAGGAGTCCATGACTGATACCCTTTTTCAATCCCCCTTTACCTTCCTTGAAACTTCAGCACAGTGACAGCAATAATGACTGCAGAGTATTACTTATTAAAAGAATTATAAATGTTTTACTGCCAATGTTCTAGAAAATGATTTGTTATCATTCAGAGATTTTATACATATATGAAATAAAATTTATATGCATAAAATATACAAAAATTTATAAGTATATAAAGATCATAAGTATGTAAATTTTTATATATTTTATAAATTCAGTAAGTTATACATTTTTATATATTTATATGTTTTATGAATTTATATGATACATACACATATATATATACATTTAATGTGATACAGTCCCCATGTTCTCTCTTAACCAATGCATAGCTCTAATTCTGTCTAAAGGAAATGATTTGGGAGGGAAGAGTCCATGACTGATACCCTTTTTGTATCAGAGGTTACAAAATGAGACACTTTATTCAGTTACTCAACACTAAATTCTTCTTACTGGATCTCAACTACTGAGGAATAGGCTGGCATCACTTTATATGGTATAAACTGTGGATTTGTGACTATTTTTTAAAAATCTTGCTTTACTGTAAATTCCCTAGCAACAGTCATTCTATTTTGTGTGCTACTGTGTCCTCAGCAAGTAGAATATCATCTAGTTCATTGTGAGTGCTCAATAAATATTTGTTAAATAAATTAATAAGGCAATTGGATATTTTGAGTTGGAAATAAAAGAAATCCATGTCAAACTAAAATACAAAAGGGGTTGGAGCAAAGAATCCAACCAAGTGAACAGAAGGAAGACCGTGAGTGGGCCCCAGGCAGGGTTAATTCTAGGCTTCTATAGCACTGGAAGGTGATTACAGTTAGCAATAATGTATTATACAGTTTCAAATAGCTAGAAGGAGAATATTGAATGTTCCCAACACAAAGAAATGATAAATGTCTGAGATTATGAATATGCTAATTACCATGACCTAATCAGTACACATTTTATGTGTGGAAACATCACTGTGTACCCAATAAATATGTATACTAATTACATGTCAATTTAAAAAATAAAGTGAAGCAAAGTGGCCTGAGCCTGTAGTTCTAGCTACTTTGGAGGCTGAGACAGGAGGATCCTTTGAGGCCAGGATTTCAAGGCTGTAGTGTACTATGATCATGCCTATGAATAGCCACTAATTTCTAGCCTGGGCAACATAGTGAGACCTTGTTTCTATATAATAAGAATTACTATATTTATATAATTATTAACATACTATTATATTATTATTGTCTCATATTAGTACTTGTGAAAGTACTAATAATTATTATTATTAACAATCTGAATGTCACAGATACTGACCAATCAGTATGGTTGCATGCCCAATCAAATCAGAGCTGAGCCATAAACACTTGGTGCAACCATTGTAAATATTAATTAGCCCAAGCTCCAGGAATAACTGGAAATACAGCTTTAGATGCTGTTGGCAGTGTTTCCATCTCTTGACATTTCTTTAACTTTGTTTTCTATTTTCCTCAGACTGGAGTGGCTTAATCCCTATGGCTGTTGACAGCACAAGAAGCTTTCTTACAAAAACAATTGTTAGACTAATATTCTTACTTAGTTTTACCAAAAAATGCAAGGGAAGGAAGACAGTATTGTGGAGCAGATTAAATAATAATGTCCATTACACTAGATTTGCCACCAAAATTTCGGTAATGTGTTTCCCCCAAATATAAAAACTCTTAAGAGAGAACACCTAAGAATCCAAATATTTGTTTTATGCATAGTTTATTTTGGTAGAGGCAAATCTCATGGCAATATCCATTTGTTCCTCTGCATTTCCCAGCCTGCTTTGCAGTTATATTAGAAACATGTAACTAGTCTGGATCAGTGGATTATATATGGATGTGCCTGTGTGACTCAGGGCATCGTTAAAAGCTAGTGCACATTCTTCATCTCTCTTGTACTTGGCCACAGAGATTTTGGAGTCCATGTGTATAGTTTCAGTTTGGAGTAAGATGACCTATTCTACATTAGTCAGCATTAGACTGTACAAAGGTAACAAACTTCTACTTAAGCCCCTGAATTTTTTTTTCTATTGTGACAACTAGCATTAATCACCCTGATAAATCTTTTTTTAATGTCGCTTGCTAGATAAAATGAAGACTTTGGATTTAGTGAATTTAGATTAAAATCGAAGTTATGCCATTTACTGTGATGTAATCTTGGACCAGTCTTTTGGTTTCTTTGAACCTCGGTTTTCTGATCAGTAAGATGTGGATGCTAATGCTGCTTATCCTATAAGGTTGTTGTAGGCATTAAATAAAATAACGTATAGAAAACACTTATCTTGGTGCCTGGTATAATAATAGCTAGCATTTTCATGGATCAGGCATGGGGAGGTAAATTCTTTATTTATATTAACACGTATAACCCTCAAAACAGCCTTATGTTGTGGGCATTATCATTTTTGTCCTCATTTTAATTGAAGCACAGTAAGGTTGTATGACTTACCTTAGATCATCTCTTAAAAATTTGACCCTAAGCAGTTTGGTGTCATAGTTGACCCTGCAAATTACTGCCTTTTACAGAACATTTTATAATTAAGTAATTTAACTCCTTTTACTCACAGTACTCTGACAACGAGTGTGTGGGTTTCTTTTTTTACTTCAACAAATTATCCAACTTTTCAGATACTAACCGGGTATCCCAGAATTCAATTCAATTTAAGATTGACATTAATGACCTAGAGTGGGCACAGACCCCACAGGTTAAGGGTTCAGTCCTACAAGACTGCTCCTACTTCAAACACCAGTCACAAGTCCCAGGTTTCCATCTATATTTCTGACCAAAATGCTGTAAATTAGGGATTCCAGTGACCCTCTCCTCATGTTCAGTAATTTGCTAGAATGGCTTGCAAAACACAAGGAAACACTTTACTTATGTTTATCAGTTTATTATAAAGGATTCAACTCAAGAACAGGCAAATGAAAAAAAATGCATAAAGGAAGGTATGGGCTGGGGGTGGTGCAGAGCTTTTGTGCCTTCTCTGTGGGCACCACTCACCCAGCACCTCAATGTTTTCATCAGTCTGGAAGCTCTGAGAACCTTGTCATTTACTGGTTTTAATGGAGGTTTCATTATGCAAGCATGATTAATTAAATCATGGTTCATGGTGATTAACTAAATCTCTAGTTTCTTGTCCCTTTCCAGAGGTCAGGAGGTGGTGCTGAAAGCCCCATTCCTCTAATCCGACCTTGGTCTTTCTGGTTACCAGCCTTCTTGCTGAAGCTATCTAGGAGCCTCCAGCTACCAGTCATATCACTAGCAGTCAAGACAGTCATCACCTGGGAGATTCCAAGGATTCTAGGAGCTGTGTGCCAGGAACTGGGGAAAAACCCACAACAAATATTTGTTTTTTATTAATATCACTATAATATTACTTTCTTAAATTTTGGTAATAGTAGAAGTATAGCGAGGAAAATACTTTTGTAATAAACTCTGCATTAAAATCTTGTTTCTAGCATGTACTAATGAAGTAACAGTTGGGTAAATTAATCAAACTATTTAGCCTTAGCCTCATCATTTGAAAATGCCTGACATCAGAATGGTACTTATCTTAGATGGCTATTTTGAGGAATCAATGAGGTTATGCATAATATATATATATATATGAAGCATCAGGAACAATAAATGTTAACAGTAGATATTGGATCCCTTCCTGTGGTTATTCTTTGATTTGTGCAGTAAGAACACAGAATGTGTTTGCTCCTCCTGGAAGAATCAGTCACATTAAGAAAAAGTAGTGTATGTCTTTTTACTCATTAAATGTATACCTATTAAAAGATTCCTTTATTATCATTTCCACCAGAATTCTTCCTCCACTGATGTTGTTGCATGTCTAAGGAACCATTTAGTTACCTTAAATAGTCAACAGAGACAATTTTTTTTTTTTTTTTTTTTTTTTTGAGACAGAGTCTCGCTCTGTGGCCCAGGCTGGAGTGCAGTGGCGCAATCTCGGCTCACTGCAAGCTCCACCTCCCGGGTTCAAGCAATTCTCCTGCCTCAGCCTCTCCGAGTAGCTGGGACTACAGGCGCCCGCCACCATGCCCGGCTGATTTTTTTGTGTTTTTAGTAGAGACGGGGTTTCACCGTGGTCTCGATCTCCTGACCTCGTGATCCGCCCGCCTCGGCCTCCCAAAGTGCTGGGATTACAAGCGTGAGCCACCGCGCCCGGCCTCACAATTTTTTTTTTAAATAAGCCTGACATAATGCAAAGGAGGCAGCTTGCCCTGATGGACAAGTGGCTCTTAGTAAAGAGCCTCTCATCTTTCTTTCCTCTGTGTTCTTGTTCTCTTACACACAACTTTCTTTATAAGTTATGATACTTTAGTGTAAATGAATTGCATAGAAATAAGGATCAGAACTCTAGAAGTGATGTTCTAGATTATCTGGCCTAATGTCATTTAAAGAGGAGAAAGCAAAGGTCCAGCAACTTGTGAGTTGCCTAACAGAAGATGGTTAATTAGCATGATGGTAAACACCTGGTCTCCCATACCCAGCGTTCTCTTTGGAACCAAATTTCCTCCTGTATAGGTAGCTATTTTAAATGCTTTTTCAGGGTAAATATGCATATAAATAATGGTACTTGGAGATATTTTAAAGATTAGAGATTTGTCTATTTATTTATTTAGGTTCACAGGGGCCCATATGAATTCCTCTTAGACATTAGTTCAAAATACTATCAAAATGTATTAAATGTCTAAAAGCATTTTACTGAAAGCTGGACGTACATGTAATATGAGGCTAAATAAATGATTGCCTACATGTCTCAGGGAGGCTGGAAAGATTTCCATTCTGATATCCAGTCCCATATCTTTACCTTCTTAGTAGACATCTTTACCAAGTAGATGTCTCGGTTTTTATGGCACCCACAGTCAATAGGTCTAATTTAGGATTCTCTTTTCTTCCCTAACAGCTTCCCTTTGATCTGTCCTGTCTTCCTTATATCTGTCAACAATATCATCATTTCTCTAGCTACCAAAGCTGGAAACGTTAATTCTTTTTTTTTGAGACGGAGTCTCGCTCTGTCGCCCAGGCTGGAATGCAGTGGCACGATCACGGCTCACTTCAAGCTCTGCCTCCCGGATTCATGCCACTCTCCTGCCTCAGACTCCCAAGTAGCTGGGACTACAGGCGCCCGCCACCATGCCTGGCTAATTTTTTTTTGTATTTTTTTTAGTAGAGACGGGGTTTCACCTTGTTAGCCAGGATGGTCTCAATCTCCTGACCTCGTGATCCACCCACCTTGGCCTCCCAAAGTGCTGGGATTACAGGCGTGAGCCACTGCGCCCAGCCGGAAACGTTAATTCTAACTTTCATGTCTTTCTCCTTCAGCCACATTTAATCAACCAATATATTCAACTACCTTTTATAACCAATCCTGAATTTTTATATTATGTTAGCAATATTCTTACTAGATTTACTGGCCTCAGTAATATTGCCTTTCTTGAAAGCATCTGAAAATGGTCTTCCAGTTGAACTTTGTCCTCATTAATAATTACAAAACTTATCAGTTGCCTCTTGCTTTTAAAAGAAATTCAGAACTTGAAAATAATCTTTGAGAACATGGCCCCAAGTTCCCAACTTATCTTTCTAATTTTGCTTTTTTGTTTTGTTTGTTACTGATCTTTTACTCCCAACAAATTATTTTACTGATAGTCCTTGAAAGCTATGATACATTCACAGCTCTGGACTCTTGTTCATATTTGCTATTCCAGGAAGATATTCCTCATCCTTCTCTTCTGTCCTATTCTTGAGATTCAACTTTTAAATAATTCTTCTTCCTCCTCCTCCTCCTCCTCTTCTTCTTCTTCCTTCTTCTTCTTCTTCTTTCTTCTTCTTCTTCTTCTTCCTTCTCCTTCTCCTTCTTCTTCTTCCTTTCTTCTTCTTCTAACAAAGTCTCGCTCTTGTCCCCAGGCTGGAGTGCAATGGCACAATCTTGGAATCTTGGCTCACGGCAACCTCTGCCTCCTGGGTTCAAACGATTCTCCTGCCTCAGCCTCCTATGTACCTGGGATTACATGCGCCTGCCACCACACCCTGCTAATTTTTGTATTTTTAGTAGAGATAGGGTTTCACCATGTTAGCCAGGCTGGTCTCGAACCCCCGACCTCAGGTGATCCACCTGCCTCGGCCTCTCAAAGTGCTGGGATTACAGGCGTGAGCCACTGCGCCTGGCCAAATTCTGCCTCTTCTAAAAACCTTTCCCCAGTGGCTCCAGGACACATGAGCTCTCTTTCCTTTGAATCACTTTGGTATGACTGCTGTGTTCTACATGTTTAGCACTTATGTACTTATTTTGATATTTTAAAAGTATCTTGATTACTCATCAGACAACTAGCCGGTCAATTTCTCGTGGGCCGGGTCTTTGAAACAGCTACTCTTTCAAATGTGGGATCCTCTCTATAGTAGGTGCTACAAAATATCTATTGACCTTTTTATAAAACAAAAACCCCACAAATCATAATTAATTAAACTAAAAGAATAAGAGGTTCTGCACGAAAACATAGAAGACTTTAGAGAGCAAGACAATTGTAAATCAAAAGTACCATTTTATTTCAACATGTATTGAGAATCTAGAATTTACTGGCCACTGTGCTGGTTACTGAGGACAGAGAGATAAATTAGACACAGTCCTTGATATAAATGAGAGAAGAGAAGAGGGAGAAAGCTTCTAAACATGAACCTGAGTTTGTTTGGGAGTGGAGATGGGTGGCAGAGTGAGGTCACATGAGGGTTTTGGCAGAGAGGTAGAAGATATTTTCCTTTATAAGGTAGTCATCCCAGGTTTTATTTGGTTTCAATGTGGAGTAAAATGATGCAGTGTGAGGGTGCTATATGCGTCTTTATCCAGCTCTGGGCTGTGCCTGCAGTTGATGGCAGCTGGCCTAGTTTTCCATTGTTTATAATAACAAATGATTTTAAATGAATAAAAATCCCCTAAGTTCTGTTGATAATAATAATGATAACAAACAAACAAAATTATCATTAGGTTTGTTGTACTTGCCCATCTGCAACTATAGCCATATTTCAGCATTTTATTGCTTAATTTAGAAATAGGTAACCTCAGCTGCCAAAAACAATTGAGAATATCAAACGTAGGGGTACCAAACATAGCATATGGGCTGTAGCTGTGCATCCTGCAGAATGACCTTAGTTGCTCTGCTCCTTTTCACTGCCTGAGAGTTAAAGGTCTCCTGCAACTTATGGCAATGAATAATTTATCCGCAGTTAAAAAAAGTTTATTCATTGTATGTATTTGTTGCTTTAATAAAGTTATAAAAATCATTCAAGTATAAAATTTCAAGAGCAAATTTATCACATTGAGGGAGGCAAATATTTAACATCAATGTTGACTGATTAAGCAAATAATAAGAAGAATAACAACATACTGATATCGTGATCATTCTGCCTTGCAATACAGGCATAAACTTCCATAATGAATACAGAAATAAAACTTCCATAATACAGACAACCAAATTTATATAATTCTAGGACTCTTCTAATACCTGTGAGAGAATTAAGAGATTATTAAGCCCTAGTTTCCTTTCTACTTCAGCTAGGTTATCGTCTTGGTTTTCTTTGCTGACTTTCCCCTTGCCTATACTTGTCCTTAATGTTGTTCTATCCAAGATTTTGTTGTTAGTTCTCTGCTCCTCTTGCTGGGTGATCACATTCAGTATCTAGGCTTTAAATGCCACGTATTTGCCAATGATATCCAAATTTATATTTCCAGCTCTGACTTTATCACTGAACTTTAGGGTTATATTTACAACTGCATCCCAGACATCTGCAGCAGAACCCGAGATTTCTTTTATCCAGAATCGTTCTTCCCTCAAGTACCACTCTCAACCAAATGGCTTGAGCCACCTAAAAGATAGCTTGAATTTCTTTCATTTGAACTTATTATTCACAAGTGCTGTAAGTAGCGTGAATCAGCTCATTTTCCTCCATCCCTACTGCTATAATTCTAGTCATGCCACCACTGTCTCTCATCTGAGATCCTGCCATGGCCTTTTACCAGTTCTTTCTGTTTTCTCCCTGGCCTATCTACAGTTCATTCTTTACACAGTTGCCGACAGTAGGTTTTAAAAATGCTTATGAAATCATATCATTTGATTGCTTAGAGTTCTCAAATGGTTTTTGTTTATACTTAAATTATAAACTTCTTACCATGACCCAGAAGTCCTTCTATGATGCAGCCCCTACCTTCTGCTCCCTTCACCTTACCTCCTTCCTACCCCCAATAAACTATGCTGCAGGCACACTGGTCTTCTTTCTGTTCCTGGGTTATACCAAACCTGTTCTTGCTTTATGGTCTTTATATTTGCTCTCTGCCTGGAAACCCTTGCCCCTTGACTCCGTTTTCATGACTGGCTTCTTCTAGGTATTCAGGGATCAGCACAGATGCTACCCTATCCATGAGGACTTTTCTGACCATCTACTCTTATGTGGTCCCATTCCTCTCAGTCTTTATCTTTACTCCATTTAATTTTCCTCATGGGATTTGATATCACTCTGTTTATTAATAACTAACGTATTATTGTCTGTCTTTTCCCATCTAAAATAATGTTTTCATAGTCTTTTTTTTGCATTATAGCTCATCTAGGAAATGGCAATACAATTTATTCTCATTATTTGTTATAATATATCCTATAAAGTCATTGTGAACACTGAATTAGCAAATACCGACCCATTGCTCATGGAGGAAGTGCAGAGTCAGGTTTTTACAAGCCTCTGGCCCCAAATTCTCATCAGCTCATCGATGTATAACTTTATTCTAGTCATGCCATTCTAGTTTCTGTTTAAAGACACTTTAAAAAATATATATTGGTCATTCATTACCACTGAGCTCATGGCCAACAACACTATAACTCATGTCTGAATAAAGTTTATCTTATACCAGGTGTTTTCTTAAGCTCTGTAAGGCATATCACAGCCTTCTTGCAGTTAGGAACATTAGACAGAAGTTTGGTACTGTGCTTGGGAGTAACACTAAACAGGAAACACACCAAAAAATGGACAAAAATATGAAAGACATGACACTAAATAGACTTCTTGCTTATAGGACAGAAAGGACACTTGCTTATAGTATGAGAGCTGTAATAAGAATGCAGATTGCCATCTGGTTCAGACTCAGCCTGGAAAGTACATGTCAGAGAACCCAAAATAGTCACCTCTCTGTGCATGTGTGCAAACTCCTGTGAAAACATTGTGAATATTGGTTCTGGGGTTACAAATAAATTTTGACAAGTAGGTAAATTAACAAATATGGAATTAGTGAATAATGAGAATTGACCGTCTTTGCAGCACACACAGGGATAAATGGACTAGTGGCTTGCATGCCTAATAAACACCAGATAGTGATGTCCAGTCTAGTACATAATTGGATATGTAACTCTATATTTCAGTGATCCAGAAAATTCAGACCCCATCTCAACCACCTAAAGAGCTGAGGGGATTGATATCTTGGTACAGCTCTAGTTCATTGATTTACCCCAACTCAAAAGGAAAGACTTTCTCTAGAGTATTACCCTCAGGAGATGTTGCCTTCACTATTGTTATCCTATTGCCTAGGACAAAGACTGGCACATAGTACTTACTGAACAAATAAAATTGGGTTGAATTCTCATTCTTTGATGCTGAAACAAAAATAAGAAATGTATACAGAAAGAACATTTTTGTGTACATATCTATGCATTTATTTGTATTGCACCTTTTGGAAGAATTGAGGTATGTTAAAATAAAATTATTGACATTATAAGTCAGAAGTCCTTAATACTAAATGATAGACAAAAGTGAAGTAACAAAAGGAATAGGCAGGAAGAGGAAATGTTATCTAGTGATCTGTCTGTCTATCTAATCTTCCTGTAATCTGTCTATCAATATAGCAGACTGGTCAATATTAAATCAATTTCTCTTATATTAACACCATGATGGCTCTCTTTCTTTTGAAGCTTAAGTGTAAGAAATGCTTCTCACTTTGGGAGGCTGAGGCAGGTGGATCATGAGGTCAGGAGATATAGACCATCCTGGCTAACACAGTGAAATCCCGTAAAAAAAAAATTAGCCGGGGTGGTGGGGGCCTGTAGTCCAGTTTTGGTGAGGAAGAGAATGGGTGAACTGGGGGGGTTAGCTTCTATTTTAATAAATGTATTTATTTATTCTGTTCTATACAATTCTTTTATTTATTTTTGATAAATTCATGCTTCTTCGAAGCATGCTGCTTCACATTACTTTGAAAAGAGGAAAAATACTGAGACTCCTGGTAGCTAGAGAAAAGAAGGAAATATGATAGACTGAATAGCTTTCTTTTTTTTTTTGGTAGAAGTAAATATTCTGTTTATAATGAAAGTGTTTTCTCTGAGTGAAATTTGCTTTTAGAATCTTTAAATAAGGAAACCTCAGCAAGTTACAAAAAATTGAGGGAAAGTGCTAAAATGTATTGAATTTTATTGAGTGTCACATAATTTGCTGAATAACCTTTAATTTCTCCCATTCCTTTTTGAATTTTTACTATAAATCTGTGAAATATACACTAGTATCATGTATTGGTAATGAAAGGGTAAAGGATTCTAGGTATATCTTCACTAGCCTTTACTTACTATTGAAAAAATAGTGTTAAGTCTCAGATCTTTTCAGTTCTGTCAGAAGCCTGAGTGATATAGTCAAAGCATATAGCTTATTGGACTTTGTTAAACTATGGAGTTAAAGCTTTAAAATGATTTCTAGTATTTTTCCAAGGAAAACGCTCTTCTATCTGTCCATGCCAGGCAGCAGCAGAAATAGTTTCATTGGTGCTAAGCCTGCATTAAGGAGACTAATGGCATTGGAAGTTATCTTCATAAGAAGGGTGAGACCTCGCCATTCAGAATTGGTGTCAACTTGAGTGGGTGATTCTAAAATATCACTCCATTGAAAGCAGATGATTCATGGATGTCCTGAAAAGCAGTTCGGAATCCTTTTCATCCAGCTCTCTTTTAAAGGCTGTTAAATTTTGCCATCATTGATATGCTGCTGAGCTGACCATGCTGAGGTGCATGTGTCCTAGGGTAAAATTGAAATCGAAGTTGACATGACATGAGAAACTTGGTACTGATGTGCCAGGGAGCCTGCAAAAAGAAAAATGGAATTATTTTCTGTTATCGGAATGTCAGAGACACAGAGCTTGGTTGATTGAATGGCTGTTCTGAGGAAGATAGAATTCTCTGTGTGTTTAGAATTCCTTCACTTCTTCATTACCTATCTGAGAGAATTTCCAGGAGCCAGATATGAAACCCAATGACAGGAAACCCCAGGAGGCGTGAAATAAAATAGGATTTACAGTGGTGACTGATAGCTACCCTCCATTTTGGAATGCAGTGAAAGCGTGGTGCAGCACAAAAGAGCATGGACTCTGGAGCATTGCAGTCTTGGGGTTGAATCTTAAATCTGTCAGCTTTGGGCAAGTTATCTGAGCCTCAGTTTTTTCATCTCTAAAATGGAGATTGCAAAGACTTACGTGAGTCTGAAAAAATAGATTGTTTTTCTTGCTCTCGCACTCCACTCAACATGCTTCTGACACCAGATGTGGGAGAGAGGTCTCCATACATACCAAGCAGTTCTCCAGTGGACATCAGCTGGGTTGCCCTATAGTTCAATTCAATTCTGACACCATCTACCTGGAGAGAGCATCAGATCTCACAGGTTAAAGATTCAATTTCACACGATTGCCTTCACTTCAGACGTCAATTGTAAGCCCCAATTTGTGACCTGTGTTTTTGACTAACTGGGTATAAATCAGGGTTCCAATGACTCCTTCCTTGGGTTCAGTTAATTTGTTGGAGTGGCTCACAGAACTCAGGGAAACATTTTACTTATGTTTACTCACTTAATATAAATTAGACAGTAAAGTATATAGATGAACATCCCAATGAAAGAAACACATAGGACAAGGTATGTGAGAAGGCACATGGAGCTTCCATGCCCTGTGCAAGTGTGCCACCCTTCAGGTACCTCCATGTGCTCGGCAATCCAGAAGTTCCCTGAATCCTGTTCTGTTAGGTTTTTATGGAGGCTTCATTAAGTAGGCATAATTGATTAAGTCACTGGTCATTGGTGATCAACTCAACATTTAGTCCCTTTTCACTCCACAAAGGTCAGGGGGTGGGACTGAAAGTTCCAACCTTCTCGTCACACAGTTGGTTCCCCTGGCAACCAGCCCTCATCCTAAAGCTGCCCAGGAGCACACCAGAAGTTCTCTCATTAGAATACAAGATGCTCCTATCACTCAGAAAACTCCAAGGGATTTAGGAACTCTGTGTCAGATGCTCCTGTCACTCAGGAAATTACATAGGTGTTATGAGCTCTGTGGCAGGAACTGAGGTCAAAGACCAAATGTTAGAACAAAAAATTATCCTAGTGCCCCTATCTATAAGAGTTTTAAGAGCTCTGTGTCTGGAACCGGGAGCAGAGACTAAATGTATATTTCGTCTTATATCACAAAAAATTCTCCTAGTGCCCCTATCTATACCAGGTTTAAAAGCTCTGTGTCTGGAACCAGGAACAGAGACCAAATATATATTTCTTCTTATATTACAGGAAGTGTCCAATGAAACAATATATCTTTAGTCTCCATCACATCACAGACATTCAACCAATGCTAGTGAAATACCATCTTCCTTGTGAAAAAGTCTGGACGAATTACCAATGGGCACAGCTTTCCTCTCAAAAGACTTGACATTGTTCTATTACATGGCTGCTTACTGTACTCTGAACAACTGGTTCTCAAATGTGGCTACACATTTGAACTCCCTGGGGAATTTTAGAAACTGTCGATACCTGGGCCTCACCTCTAAGGAATTTGATTTAATTATTCTGAGGTATGGCCCCCAAATAAGAAATTTTTAAAAGCTCACCAGATGATTCTGATATATAGCCCAGATTGATGAGCAGAGGTTTGAGAGATTGTAATAGGGGATGCTCTGCTTGTCATTTATTCCTTTTCTTATCAAAGTTGTGCATCCAAAGGGTCTGAGACTTCTCTCTCAGTTACACTTCTACCATGCTCCTACTTAGGTCCCCTCTAGCCAAAAATCACTGGGTGGGGCAATTGGTCCAGTGTTTTTTGGAGGGACTTGCTAAGGTTCCAAGAATTATGCTCTGTTTCATGCTTAGTGCAGGTAGTAAGTCAGGGTTCAGGCAAAATAAAGGATATACAGCACCTTTAAATGCCAAACAGATTTAACAAAAAGAGACATTGAAGTGAGACTGGAGATTTGGGGAATAAAGAAAATTAACTGAAAGCAAAACAAATGAAAAGTTATGTTATGAGATTACAATAAATATGTCAAAACTGATATTTGTCTAAGAAAATGATCAGGTAAATGGGAAAAGAAGTATGGACACTGAAGTATTAACAAGATGTGTGTGTGTGTGTGTGTGTGTGTATGTGTGTGTGAAAAGAAAGTGGCCAAAGACAATATACAGTTGATTATCCAGAGGCATATTAAAAAGTTACAGATTTTCCCTGAACACTATAAAAAGGTAAAAAAATGACGCAGTGAGTCATTGACACATTGGCAGGAGGCTCAAATTTGGAATTCATAGTAACCAATTGACTCCACAGGGTGCTTACTCCAATGCAAAAATGCTATTATCCTTTGACTGACAGAAGGAGAGCTCACAAGTTCCTTCTCTCTTTGGATTTGTCTGATTGATATTGAAAATTGGGGAGGGGCTCAAGTTGAGGGCCTTAAGATGCCTAAAGATCATAAGGAAAAGACAAGAGAAGACCTTTCAAGACAAAGGCATTGAATTAAAGATGAATGTCAAAATGGCCAGCTAGCTTTCCCCAATATCACCTTATAATACTTCTTCAATAACCATCAGAAAATTTTGGTTAAAAGCAGGCTTGTAAATTGAAGGGCCATTGTGAAATTAAAGAAAGATATTTTCAGATTTTAATTTAAATGTTAATTTTGGACCTAGGCTGAGTTTACCCATGCTCTAACTTCCATAATATCATGAGATCTTTACTGTCTCCTAAGATTGTGTGAGTCATAATACTTTTTGTCATCTTTTAGATTTGGCCCACACCAAAGGGTTATAAAAGAGCTCTGGGGACCCCAAATATGTAAACAATTATAATAAGAATATTCCACATGTCTATTTGAAATACACACAGACATGCATGAATGAGACAGAAGAGGTATAAGTATATAGGGACAGAAAGAAAAAAAGAGACAGCCACACACACATACACACCACAAGCTTTTGAAACCTCCATATACTGCTACAAATAGCTGTGGGATTTTTAAGCTTATAGATACAGCTATGATAACACCCTTGAAGATTGGGCATAGATGAACATTTGGGAATGATTTCTATGTGACTCAGAGGATGCTAACAATGATGTTACTTGAAGCAATCATTGAGCTAGAATTTCTTCTCTGGCCCTCCTCACTAGAACTTCTCTGGCTCTGATCACTTGTAGAAGATTAAGTCATTTTCCATAACTTTTTAAGAAAATTTATTCAATTTTTAAGTAACACTGTTAGAAAGTTATTCCTTTGTTCATTGCAGCATTGTTTTAACAGATAAAATCAGAAAACAAACAAAATGACCAACAGCAAGAGAATATTGAAATAACCATGGTATATCCATTCAGTATGCATCTGTTAAACAGAATGAAGTAGATAGATCTTCACATAATAATAACGAATGCTCTCCGAAGTATATAGTTAAAGAAAAGTAGCAGAGACAGAATGATGAGTGTGGTATCATCTACAATAAGGGCATAAAAATTTCTAGAGAGATACACAAAATGTGTGTTCACTGCTTATCCCTCTGAGAAGTTGAGAGGGATGCTGTTATTTTCTACCTTTTTTATTTTTTTGAAATCACATATATAAATTACTTCCTTTAAAGTGAATAAAACAGTAGGGAGTTATTTCTTAATATTGAAAACAAATATTTACCCTATGGGTTCAACTATTAACAGCTAAGTGCCTAATGAGGTTTAATTCCTAAATACAATTGCTAAATTTGCTTAGAGGTAATGTCTACAAGAGCATAAATTATATTTTTTTGGTCCACCAAGAATAAAATATAGAGCTTTGATCCTAATATATTTTAGCAAATGCTGTTTTAATTCCTTGAAATTGCCATTGGCCCAGGAAGCACTTTTTTTCTTCAAATATTTGCCGAGTGGCACAGGATTTTAAAAATTTGCCCAGCCTGATCTATAGTGATAATCTAACCCTGGGTGTTTGCATATGGGAAATAAGGTGGGCTTCATGTTCATTTATTAATTTTGCATTTATTTTTGTGTATCTTGGCAGGTCTCTGATTATAGTGTTCATATATTCTAACTGTCATGAATATGAAAGGCAATGTCAATTGACATGCATTCCGACAAGCTATTTGCAGCCCTCCAATCTTGAAGTCAGTTGCATAATTACTTTAAAGATAATGTCTGTTTTTAAAATGATCTAGTCAGTCAATCAATAAACTGAAAACTACCTTTAATTTTCATACAGTGCAAAAAGAGAAGCTTAATAAATGACTAATGCATACTCACAAGAAGGAACACAGAGTATGTCTACTTCAGAACATTTGACCTCTTTTTCAGATAGGTAGCAGGAACATCTGTTTGTCATGGCATAACGCCATTGGCAAGTGATCTTTCCAGGTTAATTATTGGATGATGTGCAGCCTTTCAGTAATTTGACAGTGCTTCATTATGAGAGCTTCAAGTAGGCAGATGTTTCCCTGAAGGAATCAGGAAAGTGCAGTGACAACTTCATTGTAGACTGACAAGAATTCAGATCTCTTCTTGTGATAGAACTGCTAGATGAGCTGAAATGTTAGCAGTTTAGTTCTTGAGTGAAATATTGGTAATTAATCATTTGATAGACATAGGAAGAAATAATATTAGACAGTGTCACTAATCCTTCTGTTAATTAGAATATCAAAACATCCCCATCTTAAAATTACCCCAGAAGCATTCCAGATATAACACATTTAAAAGAAAACTTGAGAGATGAAAAATAAAATATACATCATTAGGTTAAGTACACATTTGAGAATGTACAAGATTTCTGCAGCAATCGATTTTGACTGTATTCCTACTCAGTAATATTATTATTACCATTAGCTGTTTGCCAGTAGCTTCAGGCATAATTTTCTTTTTTTACTGCTCACTGGACCCAAGCCTACCCAATTTAGTGTAGTTGGCTGTGGCACCTCTTCCTTTCTTAAAACACAAGGCTTTCCAATTTCCAAGAATGTTTATGGTATGAGAGTAATTTGAAGCAGGTGTTTAAGCCTCACGCCTATGCTGTGCAACAGAAGGTTTATATATTTGTCATTATATATTGAGACAGACCATAGCACTCGGAATGACCATCTGTCACCAAAGCATGCTGTGTGCTGAATGTAAGAGGAATAGGATTTTTCACTGCAAACTCCTTTGAAAGTAAAGGATTCACTCCCCCACCATCAGCATCCTTACTCATTATTGTTTTGGATGAAACCAAAAGAATTATTTTTGTTTCTGTGCTTGCAGACTGTCAGCAATGAGAGAACATTAGAATACTGCACAGCATTTCTGCTTGGTTTGGTTTACAAAATTGTAAACCCTGAGTTTGAGAGAGCCTTTAGCCCGTGTATTTTCCCCAGAGGAGTAATATTTTAGCCTATATATTTCCTTCTTTGTTTCACAGCACTAAGCAGTCTCGATTTTAAGTACTAGTTCTCTTTGCAAGAATCTGGGCTCTTAAGTCATTGTTGCCAACTCATGTGCCCACAGGGACCAGGAAGGTAATGTGAGTTAGTGAATCTGGCAGAATAGCAATTGTGGCAAGTTGGAGAGACCATTGCCCATCAGCAGGGAGCAGCTAATAGATCTGCTGACTGTTGTGCAGATATGGAGGGCCAGCAACACAGATCTATCAATCTTTCAGAATAAACTTGAAATCCAGATTTTTACATGTTATCTCCTAATGTTTGAGTATCAGTATTGCATTAAAAAAATTCAAACAAGTATGTAGGTCAAACAAAGACATATGTAGTCTGATGTCTGCCAGTTTAGAAAACATCGCTTTACTAAAAATCTCCAGATCCAAATAAAAAATATTCTTTCAGAATTAATAAGATATTTTTCCCAGCAGGTATACACACATGACTTCTTATAGCAAGAATTTTCCAACTAGATGTAATCTTATCAATAGCTTGTTAATCATAGTGGTAGTGATGCTGAAGATGTATAGCTTTCTCTTTTTACTTGGTTGTAGACTCTGAGGTCATGTTCACATTTACTCTTTCATAGATTTCCACATTGTAGCAAAGCATGGACTTGGGGAAAAAAAACAAGATGGGCTGGAGGTAATCCTGGAACTATAAGGTGGGAGCACATATTTTGATTCAGCTGATCTAGATGGGGCTAGAAATCAGGTAACTCTGATGCAGGTGTTCATCAACAATGCTTTATCAAACATTGAATTGGCAAATGATAATGAGTGTCTGATGGCCTGCCCAGATGGTCCAAGGTCAGGAAACACAGTATAGGAAGCCCAGGAGAATGAGACTTACCAGGCAGTAGATTATTAAAGCTAGGGCACAGTCAATAGCATGGCTGACTTGAGGGAATTGATTTCATTGGGCTCTTTATTTATCGCAGGTATTGAGGGGCAAGTCATCTTACAGGTGTGGGGGTGGTGGTGGTGAGTATTTGCATATGCCAAGGTAGGGCATATGGGACTAGGAGTCATGCAGATCATGCTACAGAATTTGTCCCCCAAATCAATATAAAACCAATCCAAAATCAATGGAACAACAATCAAACTGTACTCTCCTGGCTTGACAGTCTGCTGAAACTGGCTTATACATTTGTTGAGTTGTATGAAGGAGAAGATGAAATATTTTTCATCCATGCTGCCCAGCTCTTAGCACAGGGCCTGATGCTGCAGGCTGAGTCAGCATTTGCTAAGTTCATGAAAGTAGACACAGCCACATCGACATGGACATACAATGCATTTTTGAGAAGAGCTCGCTCTCAAATACTTCACTGCTAATATTTTGTGTATGTTTTATAAATTCTTTGTCTTTTTGTAAGATGAGTAGATATGGTTGATTTTTATATTTTAGAAGAACACTGTGATGTGATTTTTAACTGTGATTTTTACAGTTATCAATTACTCTTTACAAAGATTGTTTGTTACTGAGGCAATGTCAACCCCGACAGCAAATCCTTGACAGTTCTTTGATTGTAATGGTCTTCCCCATCCACATCAGTGTCACCCTGTGCTGGTAACCTGCTTAACCTGAGGCAGGGAAAACTTCTTTAGAGGGAAAAAGCATTGTTAATGAGACTGATGTTCATTTGGACACCAGGGAACTATGTTCCTAGTTCCCCTTCCACACAATCTGTTCAGATAGGATATTTTTTAGTTCTAAACAGAAATATTTTTTTCTCAGCTTCAGGCCTTATACATGATTTGCAGTTCTGATCCTTTTCTGAGCGTCGTGTAGAATAATAACATACTTTACTGCTAAGTGGATCTAATTTTAGTTCATGGAACAACTCTGTGATGTATTTCTGTTTCTCAAAAGAGCTACTCCCCATTTCATGTAGGGGTAAAAGGTATTCTTCCTGGTACTCTGCCCTTCTTATCAGAGGCTTCCCACTCCTCAAACGTTTCTCTTTATAGGTTGGACAGACTCTTCCTAATTGCTAAATGAAGAACCTTCTTTAATACACTAGGTTCTATATCCTGAGTTCTTACATTTTTCTGTATGTCATACTGCCTTGACTATAATTTAAATATTGCCCTTCTACTAAACATGGGTCTTTTTTTAACTATACTTTTGTCTTCAGCATTCCTGAAGTTTCCACATGTTATAGAGAAGCAATCATTATTGTAACCATAAGTCATTTAATAATGACTTAGGAAAATTAGTCATCACTCAAATGATGTTCATCTCTGGACATTGTTCCAACATCTTTGAGTGTCAATCTCTTTTCACAATTTAGGAAAATAAAAAAAAATGATTAAAAATAAAATTACGATTTTTATAAGAGTTACAGGATAAAACACAGAAAAATGGTACTAGCAGATTACTAAAAACAAAGCCATTGACAAGTGAGAATCCAAAAGTTAAACCAGATAACAATAAGGAACACAAAAATTGACAAGGATGAAAACAAAATAATTATTTTAAAAGTGAATGATTTGTGCAGAAAGCTCTATTATGCTACGAATATTTTTAAAAGTAGCCTTGCCCATTGGTACATTCTTAATTCATTTTAAGAATCCAGGATAGATTCAATAACAACATAAATTTTATTAAACACAAGATAAAAATGAACAGTATTTGGGGCTTCATTTTGTTCAATATGAAATCTGCATTAAACATTTAAAAATAGTTATGAAGTTTTGGGTCTTCATTTTTTATGGATTCATTTTAAGTGTTCTTTCTCAGTTCTAATTATCCTTAGGAAACAATGGCTTCCTGTATATGTTAAACTTATTTCACTATTTTGCTGCTCATCGGGCTATATTACTCTTCCTCTTTCCCTCCCTTCCCTCTCTTCCTATCAAACAGGTGAAATCAATTTTAATATTGTATTTTGTTTAATCCAGTATATCCGAAATACCATAATTTCAACATGTAATTTATGTAAAAATTATTACTGAAATATTTACTTTTTTATATTAAATCTTTGAGGTGTAGTGTAATTTACACTTATAGCACATTTTAAGTTCTCAATAGCTACATGTAGATAATAGTCACAATATTAGACAGCAGAACTTTACAAAGATAACTCTAGCATCAGTATGGACCAAAGAACTGTCTGGAAAGGAGTAGGTGGTAAGGAGCAAGGGAAATGATTACTGCCTTTGCAAGAGTCCAGTCAAGAAAAGATGAGCCATTGAACAAAATAAAGCCAAGGAGGTGAGAATAGTAAGAAGCAGATAGAATTGATAGATGTTGAGGAGGCAGTAAGATGCAGTGGAGAAGAGCATAAGCTCTGGAGCCATGTATGTTGCTTAGAATCTTGATTCTGCCCTTTACAGCTATGTCTCCTTGTAAGTTGCTCAAGCTGTGTATTCCTCATTGGGTCAAATATAAAATTGCAATAATAATACCAGTGCGCCTGGATAGTAGGGAGGTTGTGAGGATTAAATGAGTTAAAAAATATAATACTCTTAAAAGATGAACTGGTACCTTTTAGCATTCAATTAATGTTAGCTATCATGATTTAAATTAATAGGATTTGGTGATCAACTGGATATGGCCAGTGGGAGTGATTAGACTCAAGAACTACTCCAAAGCCTAGACTACTCTTCTTCTTATAGCCCAAGGAATGGTATTATAACAGTTCTTTACAGAATTTCTAATTTAATGCTCCATATCCTTGCTTAACAAATGGATCCTGATGACTAGCACACCAATTCCTTTCTCCTTCCAGGACCGTCATATCTACTAGTCCTTCTGCTGAAAAGGCCCATTGCCCAGCCTCTTCTCAGGTCTCAGTTCAAAGAAGGGAAGCTTCAAAGAAGCCTTCCTTGATTATCCTGCTCTCTATGTCAGCCACCTCCACAGCTCTTACCGAACTCCGTATCTACTGTGTCTTATTTGTTATCCCTCTGTCCCACTGGTTATAAACTCTATTATAGCTGTCTGCATTGTTTATCACTGTGTCCCCACTACTTAGAAACAGTCCCTGGAACAAAACTGATGATAAAAAATAAAGTGCTCAATGAATGAATAAATATTTGATTTTCTATGCTTTTGGAGAGTAATTTGTGGCTCCAGTTCTGAGATTATTTTTTATCTTTATCTAACTTAAGGCATTTTTTCTCATTAGAGTTTTTCTAGGGGGCATAAATTGCCTAGTTGCTCTAAAAGGTTTTTGTCTCAGTGTAAGTAGAGTTGGCCTCACCAGGCTTATTCTAGGTCTAATGGCTTTGAAATAAATTAGTGACCTAAGGACTAGTTAAGAAATTTGTTGTTTTGCCCCAAACCTACTTTTTCACCTGTAAGCATTTTTTTTTTTTTTTTGCTTTGTATCATGTCTGAAGTGCTCTTTCTAAAAACTGCTATTTCCTCTTGTAATGTCCTACTTTTGCGAGAGTTGATAACTTCTTGTTATGTTGCCGTTAGTGATCACAGAAACTAGATAAATCCCAAGGAGATCGAGATGATTATGAAAGCCTATTAGAATGATTACTCCTGTTAAAACATAGGTTAGAAGATGCACATTTGTGTTTCTTTTCCTTATCAACATAGGATTGTTTATGATTTTTTATTGATTTACTCTTATTTTTACTATTAAGCTTATTCTTTAATTTGTCCTAACTCTAGCTATAAACTTTTTCTAGCTTTTAAATATAAGTTTCAAGTTTAAGGTATAATTTTAATTAATTCATTAAATCAACAAAAATTCCCAATTGAGAAACATTATACTAGGTATTTAGTAGATGTGATATCTGAATAAGAAATCATAGCAAATGATGAATATTTTAAGAGTGATGTGTTCAACTATTACTAGGAGAATTCAGTAGAAGAAGTAATTTCTTCCCAGAAAGGATGGGCAATGAAGGAAGTAATCATAGAAGGTTTTATGGAGGAGGTGGCTATATTACACATTGGGGGACTAGTTGAACTCACCAGACAGAGATAGGTTGGATTGCAGAAGACATGAGAGATGGGTCTGTTGGAACTCAGAAAACAATATCCCTAATGAAAGCCTCAGAAGCAGCCTCA
This sequence comes from Hylobates moloch, assembly GCF_009828535.3. Lineage (NCBI taxonomy): Eukaryota > Metazoa > Chordata > Mammalia > Primates > Hylobatidae > Hylobates > Hylobates moloch. The sequence continues at coordinate 72,739,771 of NW_026652288.1, forward strand.
AAAGCAAAGTTTCTTTCTGACCTCCTGACCTTCTGTCTCTCAGCCTCATTCTCCCCTAAGGCTAGCCATAGAAACTAGAATCTCTTTTTTCCAATGTGGGTCATAGAAACCAGTTTCCCTCAAAGCCAGCCATAAAACTAAAAATAATACTTGAATTTTCCCTCACCTTTCTGTGTAAATCTGGCCTACCTTATTTGATTGTAGGTCATAAAACTCCTATTCCAGAGAGGGTTTTGCCCCATACCTAGAAGGAAAGAATGCTGCACAGAGAGGCCAAGAAGAGTCTGAAGAGACAGGCCTTTCTGGGCTCGCCCCCCAGCCCCAATCAATCTATTACTACTATATCAATACCGTTTTTGTCCAGTCACATTTCTACATGGCTGTCTCTTCTTCATTAAACCTAAGCATAAAATCAGATGGCTTCCCTTGTGTCTTTTAGTTTTCTTTCTAAAGTCTCCCTTGTCAAGTAAAACCATGATTAAACAAATTTGACATGCTTTTTTCTTGTTAACCTGTCTTTTGTTATGGGGATATCAGCTGTAACCCACAGGATGGGGACGAGATGAATCACCACTTTTCTGCCCCTACAGCTCAAAGGAGTAAATAGAAGACTTGAGGTAGGAACATCATGTTAAATTAAATCAATGGAAACAGTCCTATTGCCTATATGGAGTAGAGGATAAGGACCAATATGAGGCACCTCTGGAAGGAGAGGTTGGAAGCTGGTTGTGAGGTACTCAAACAGCATATCCTCAGACATTATTTATTGGGCCATTGAAAGCCAATATACTCTGGGCTGATCCACTCATTTATTTTTGGTGTTGCTCTATTTGCCTGACATGTCCTTATGATTCCATCTTGCTTTGAGGATCTCAGAAGTATAAATAACTCTTAATAATGAAAAGGAAAAAGATAAAAAGGAAAGATAGAGGCTATATCAAGCTTGTACAGGAATTTACATCTAACCTTGTCACCAATTTGGTTATTTGGTTTATATATAGAATGGATATTTGGGTTTGACCAAGAAGACAAATTTGACAGGAATAAATGTACAGTCTTGTATTTAGTTCATAAAAGTCAGTTGCACAGTGCAGGATAGGTTTGACAGTAGACCATGGAAAAAAGAATTTATTTGACAATAAACTAGATAAGGAGTAATGTCACTGCTGAAAAACAATAAAAAATGTAGTTTAACCTTCTGAAAAGCGGGTACATTAACTGAAACGAGTACTATATTCTTAAATGATTTGATGGACAAAAGGTTAAAATTAATTTTAGGAAAACTTGACAGTTAAACATATTCACATATAATTTTAGTGATATGTTTAGTTAAGAATATGAAACCCCTCAATGCCCTATCTATAGTAAACTAACCTGTTTGGTTCACTCATACCTGCTGAAAAAGAGCACACACAAAAAATACTATTTAGATATGAAAAGTTTTTAAACTTTGAATTCTGACTGATTTCAAGTGTGTAATTTTAAGTAAGGCAACCCCTGAGTCTGTTTCTTCTAGGGATGCCCTAAGTTGAAAGAGTTGATTACTTTTGTTGTGCTGTTATTCATGATCACAGAAACTAGAAATACAAATTCTAATGAGGTAGAAATGGGTACGGAAGCGTATTTGTAAAATATCTCTTCTATTTCTTTCAGAGGATTGTTGGGAGAACTCATAAAATCATTTTTATACACTGTGACATTCCAAAATATACAAGGTTTTCTCATTAATAAAGAGGCCATTTGTGCCTCTTCCTTTGCCTCTTCTAGTTTTGGAGAGTCAATAAGGTTACCAAGGTCATATTCCTGCAGGCTGAGTGGGCCTTTTGTGTATGTCCCTCCCTTCCCTATCAAGTTTGCTTGCAAAGAAACAAATACTTAGTGGTTCCCAAAATGAGATCCAGGGATTACCTACATAAGACACATCCAGAGTAGTTGTAACAAAACAGAGATCCTTTCAGACTTGCTGCATCCAAATTTCTGGAGGTAGGACCAAGAGATCTATATTTTCATCAAAAGATCCAGTGATTCTCAACTGGGGGAGGTTTTGTTACCAGCCCCTGAGGACATTTGACAATGTCTGGAGACATTTATGGTGGTCACAACTGGGACAGGACAGGTGTTGGGCGGGGGATGTGCTACTGGTATGCTGTGAGTAAAGGCCGGAAATATTGCTAAACATCCTATAATGCAAAGGACAGCACCCCTCCCACCTCCTCAAGACAAGTAATTATCCAGCCCAAACTGTGAATGGTGCTCAGGTTGAAAAACCATGTTATGCACAGGAGAGTTTAAAAGCTGCTTTTCAAGCATGTGTCATCTATCTTTGGCATTTACCCTCAGTTATTTTTAAATTTATTCATATATTCATTTTCAACACATTTAAAAATGCTCGTTACTATAAAGATAGAAAAATATAGAACTCTAAATAAAATATTGGAGTTGGGGTTAGTTACTTTGGGCTCATTTCTGGGTTTCTTTTTAAAAAGTTTCCTCAAATTTAGAGTTAATTTTTCCATGGAAAAATAGGAATCAAGGTGAGAGTTCCATCTAGCTGCTTCTTTTCACACATTGAAAAGCTTTCTTAACTTGAACTAGCTAAGAGGTTAATCTGGAGTCAATTTTATAGAATATTTTTAAAAATATAATTTAGTTTTATTGTGTTCAAGGGCATAGAGATATTTTGATGACAAAATTCAGGAAGGAAGAGATGAACTATATATTTTTAAGAACTTGTTTTTACACACAGATAACAATCACTTGTAATTAGCAGTTAATTGAATGCAAACACTGCTGTTAAAGTGGTGATTGAAACAGCAGGTGTCCTTTACTCTTCGGTAGAAGAAGAATTTTTCTCCTTTGCACTACTGATTTGCTGACAGATCTATTTTATATTATAGTGGCATAAGGGTAAAATCTGCCCGGCACTTCTAAAATACCATAAATTCTTACAACCCTTAAAAATAAAACACAACATCACTTTGCTTTCATTAAGCAAAAGGATTAGTATAATATAACAATCACCCTTGTTACATGTTTAAACCTGAATTCAAATTTAACTTCATAAGGTATCTTCAGCAGATGTTCTCTCTGATAATCATTTCTATGGTGACTTTCAGTTCTGGAAAGCCTTGAATCTCTAACGAAAATTTTTCAAAGTAATAAGATGGAAAAGAAGCTTGGAGATAGAAATTGAAAACATTTTGGCTAAATGTATCAGGTTGCATTTAGTTGCCCTAGTTACTGATTGCTGATATTAGATATTCCCGTTGCACAAGGTAAGCCAGTTATTGATTTTTTTCACATTTGAATTTCTTTTAAAGTAATTCATTGTCTCTATTGTGGATCTTTATCTCAGCCATGAAAATTCAGGATAATAGGAATGACCTGCTATTCTGATGTCTGCCTAGTGTCTTGCTTAATTTACTTACCCTTGTGAACCTACAAACTATTAGAACATACTGTTCATGGAATGCATAAAATTAACATGTCCCATTGTGCTTTGATATTGTTGTAGTGACAATATATTTCAGCCACTGTTGATGATGGATTAATTTACCTTAAACAATGCATTTCAAAATTTTGGTTCCTGTCATCTTGATTTCATTTATATATTAGTATCTATATATTCTTATGACAACAAATATATGCATAGGTCACTAGCTAAAAGTAAATAGAGACAAATTTTCAGCAATACAGAAAAAAATAAATTAATGCATTGCACTTCTATTTGTCATTGTACTGAAGACTTTAACAAGTTTAAGAACTATCCTATACATTAATTTTGAGGGTTTCCAATTTGATTGGGACTGGGCCTTGGAAGTAGCTGCCAAACAAATAAATAAGCACACATATGGAAATGTAATTAAATTGTTTTTTAAAAAAATCGACAGTATTCCTTTTCAACTAGGGTGCTGCAATTCAATGCAGCTCTAATGCTAACCACCCAGAGCTAGTGTCAGACTCTACTGTCTAAAGGGCATAGTCCCTGGTAGGACTACCCTTATGCTAGATGCCAGCTACAAATTCTAGGGGTCTTCCAGAACTTGCATTTCTGACCAAGTGGCCACCAGTTAGGGAATTCCCACAACCCCCTGCAAGTTTGATAATTTACAAAGATGACACAGAATTCAGGAAAGTGCTACACTTATGATTATAATACAGTGAGATCTAGAAGGGTATCAAATGCTGAGCTTCCATGCCCTCAGTTAGGCATGCAGTTGGGGTGCTCTACCCTCCTGACACATTGTGTATTCACTAACCAGGAAGTTCCACTGAGCTTCAGTATCCAGAGTTTTTATTGGTATCTCAGTACGTAGGCATGATTGATTAAATTATTAGCCATGTGATTGAATTCAAACTCCAGATTAAGGGGGCTGAAAGTTCCAACCCTCTAATCACATAATTGGTCTTTCTGTTGACCAGCTCCTATCCTGAAGCTATCTAGGTGCCCAGATAGGTCACTTCATTAGCATAACAGAGATGCTACTATCACTCAGAAAATTCCAAAGGTATTTGAAACTCCTTGCCAGAAACCTAATGCAATTATCAGACTCATTATTTCTTATACCACACACAAGTATCATAAATAGTATTATAAATAAAGAAATAAAATATTAATTCAGGGCCTACTATGTTCTAGCTGCTATTTGAGCAATAAACAAATTAAACCAAACAAAAATTTACCTATAAGAGCTTTCTATCTAGTGGATGGTTTGGGTTGGGTGGGGACATACACAATAATTAAATAGGTAAATAATTAAACAGGGAAATTTTACAGCATAGGGAGAGCTGTGGAGAATTAACAGTAGGGGAGACTAGAGAGTGTCCGGGTTGTGGAGCTGCTATTTTAAATTGGGTGAGCTATTTGAGAAGCTGCTTTCTGTGTTCTGGAGGTAACAGGTGAATGAGCTATGGGGGTATCTGAGAGAAGACTGTATCAAGCAGGTCTTTGCACTGTACAAAGACCTTGAGACAGGAGCATACTTAAGTTTTGAAATAACGGCAAGAAACCAGATGTGCCAGATAGCTTTTTAAATGTTGACTGAATTTGTATAAAGGTTACAGTAAATACTTAGGATAAAATCAGTATGATATAAAATGCTGTGAAAATGCCAATGCTAACAATAGAAGAAAAACTTTTATTTTAGAATGTAAAGCCATCTAGGCTAAATCAGTGACAACTGAGAAATAATAAAGTTAAAAGTTTATCTTGGAGCCATTGGCTTTAGAAATTTTTCAGGCTTTGTGTCATCCATCTTTGCTTTGCCATGGCAGTGACTTCTAATATAGTTTTATATATGAAACTGTCTAGATTTAAAAGCTTTGACAAGGAAGTTCTTGTAAAATAAGTTATTATTATTATTATTATTACAAATCTTTGTAAAATAAGTTATCATTGTTATTACAAATCTCATTTAATTTTATAAATCGGAATTTGGTTTTCTAAAAGTCTGGGCTAGAAAATGAGAAAACTAAGATTGGATCAGAAATTCTGATCATACATAAATAAAACCTGCATGAAAATTTCCTGTTCCAACATTTGTAAAGTTTAAGGTATTCCCGTAATATTAAAATATATTACTCTTTCAGGCTTATTTTTTAGACAACAATAATTCTACTGGCTATTCTTTGACTGTTTTTAGTTGGCAAAAATAAATGGATATTCCTCAAACATGTGTATTATTATTTTCAGGTTTTATCTAGCTCTGCATGTGATATGTGAGTTTAAAATGTTTGGAGTAAGCAGAGTATTGAGGAAACTCACCATATTAGGAAATTTCCCCTCCCATGTATGTTACCCTTTGCATAGAATTAACACCTATTCATATTCTGCCCCAAGTTTTCTTGCAATGTATTTTTCTCCATTGCCGCAAATACGCATGTTGACAAATAAGTACTCTCCTACAAGATACATTGACTTCACTATTGCACATGATCACTGTTATTACTAATACTTTAACATGATGAAACAAAGTTACACATTAGGTGCATGTTTAAAGTAGTCATTTTTAGAGGCTACATTTCAACAACTAGAATCAGAAAGTTTTGGACCTTTGCTTTTGAAATGACTTTTCATGAAGGCAGCATGTGCACATTCTTTAAAGACATTTTAGAAAGTCATGTCTTCATTTCTGGAGAATGAATTTGACTTGTGAAAATCATCTGGAAAAAATCAGAGTCAAGTGACTTAAACAGGAGTGGAGGGTGGTTTAATAAATTCTACTGTGGTATTAAAATACAAAAATAAAAGGATTTGGCAGACTTTTTTACATGGCTTTTAAGTTGGCTCAAAATGGGTTTTCAAAATGGTTCGAACTTGGCATTGTTTTTTTGATGAGTTTAGAGTCTCTTGTAGTTAATGTTCTGAAAGATATCAATCTTTCAAGAGTGCATGTTATGGTATTTTATTAAAATGATCAGACATTGCTTTATAGTCAGAATGAGTTTTATCAGCATGACATTAGAGGCACACTTCACAAAGATATTTACACTAATAAGTCTAATTTTGATAAATTTTAAAAGTGGTTATTTCTTCTAAAGGACAATAGTTCTGGTAATGACAATGAGTTCTTTGATGACAATTCATATTTTTAAACAGCATGTATATAATTATGTACTTAGCAGAAGTGTTTCTTGTTTTAGAAGGTGTTTAACTTCAGTTGATTTTGTTGGTCATTAGTTTGAAGAGTGCTACTTTTTACTTCATTTTTCTTAAAGGTATATGTATATGTATATGTATATGTATATGTATATGTATCTATTTGACTACATATTGGGGTCATTAAGACTCAAGAGGTAAGAGAGTTTCATTTAAAGAGGTGTTTTTATTTTATTTTATTTTATTTTTTTAGAAAAAGTTTGCTTCCATTTACTTTTTACTGAGATATAGATTTGTTTTATTCCTGCTCTTTGCTAGGTAGTATACCAGCTAGTGCCTGGGAGAGAAAATGATCAAGGTGCATTGGGTTCACTGGAGGAGCTTCCATTAAATCTAGGAAATAAGACAAGGACACGCTTGACTATGTTGTGGTGTCAATAAGTGTCATTCCCCACACAAATGTACTGCTGTAGGTACCGGAGAAGGAAGGGAGAATATCTAATTGATAACATTGAGAAAGGCTTGATATTGGCCTTGATAAATAGAGTATATTTTTATGAGATTTACAAGTCAGTGAAGCAGTATAAGGCAATAGGTGAGTTCCGAGAATCTAAGAGGCATTTGGAAAACTATGATAAGGTTGATGAGATGACAGCTTAAGATATTAGGCATATAACAGAGATTAAGATTGGTAAGATAATTTGCGTCGGTGTTGTGGAGGGCTCTGCTTACCAAACATAGAATAGATTAGGCATTGTAGAAAGCTGAATTTTTTGATAGCATTAGAGTTGTGCTTTGAAAAGATACATATGATAACAGGACACATTGGAACAAGGAGAGACCAGAGGCAAAGGGAGAGTTAGGTAGAATTTTGAGAGTTAATGCATTTCTGGACAAAGGCTAACACAGTGAAAATTTTCAGAGCTGGATGAATCAGTGTTAAGCTGGACATGAAAGGCAACAAGGAACAAATACATAGATTTAGAGAAAGCAATGGATAGATGTATCTTGATGTGATGATGTGATATTTTTATTAATCTTGAGAGTAGGTCTGCATATTGACTACTCGTAAGAAAGGCTTGAGGATCCCGCCTCAGGTTTTGGTTCAGGCTTGTAAGGAGCTTGGAAGTTGCCATTCCACCCTTCAACAAGTAAAAAGCCAAACAAACTTAAAAACAAAAAACAAAAAATAACAACGCTACTTTGATGTCTCAGAGAAGTAAGGTCCCAGGGCAAATTGCCCCCAGAACTGGAGAGAGACGGGCTAATACAGAGAATTATAACTTACCAGAGCAGAAACTCATATGCAAAAGCCTCTGTAAGAAACAGTTTTTTGGTAGGAAAACCTGACTTGTAATTACAGAATTGCTAAAAGCCCAGAATAAACCATTTGAGATTTAAAAACTTCAGGGAGGTCCATTCATAGGGAGGCTTCCACACTTTTATGTTTTATTAGCAGGAGCTCTACCAGGTTCTCATAGGAGAACAGGTCCTTAATGCCTCTGGCAAGGAGATAGGAAAAAAAATCATTTGAATATATGTTAGAATATTCTGTTTTTCTTAACAAGGCCTGCCTTCAGGAGAAACTATTTTATTAGTGCCTAATCTACTAGGATCTTATCAGAACTTAACCTATCTAGGGAAAGGAAAATACCCAACTTCAATTATTTTCTTGCCATCCTGTCCAACCTAAGTGGATTCCAAGGGGAGAACTAAGAAGCACTGGTGAAGTTCATAGTCCAATGGCACAAGCTCACCAAAAACCTGAGACCTAATCACAGGACTATAGAAAATTTCCTCTCCCCTCTACAGTCCTTACCACCCCATTATTAAAGGTTTGTTTTACTGTAGTAAAAATGAGTATAATTGATATCCTAAAAAGAGCAGAGAAAATGGAATAATGTAAAATTCTCAACTGAAACCACAAAAGGCAAAAAAAGTGTGAAAGACGAAAATAGAAACAAAGAACAAAGACTGCAACTAGAAAACAGTTATAACTATGGCAGATATCAACCTAACTGTATTCATAATCACTTTCAACATCGATAGTCTACATACATCAATTAAAAGACAGAGGTTATCGCAGTTGATCAAAAAGCAAGACCTAACTATATGCTGCCTGTGAGAAACCTAATTTGAGTACAAATACACATACAGATTAAAAGTAAAGGGATGAAGAAAGGTATATTATGAGCTATGGAATAAAAGTTTCCCCCCAAATTAATATGTTAAAATCTTAAACTTCAATGTAATGGTATTAATAGGTAGGGCTGTTTAGGGGCAATTAAGTTATAAGGGGGAGCTCTCATAAATGCAAGTAATGTTCTTGTTTGTTTGTTTGTTTGAGATGGAGTCTCGCTCTGTCACCCAGGCTGGAGTGCAGTGGAAAGAGCTCTCTAGCCTTTTTTGTTCTGTCATACAGTAAGAAGACCATAGTCTGCAACCCAGATGGGGGCCCTTAGCAGAACCAGACCGTTCTGACATCCTGATTTCAGACTTCCAGCCTTCAGGACAGTGAGAATTCAATTTGCATGGTTTATAAGCTACCCAGTATACGGTACTTTGTTATAGTACCTCAAACTGGCTAAGACAGAAATTAGTACTGAAAATTAGGAGTGTCACTGTAAAAAATACCCAAAAGTGTGGAAGTGATTTAGAAAGTGGGTAATTAATAGAGATTGGAAGAGTTATGAAGTATGTGCTAGAGAAAGCCTATGCCATGGACTTTTAAAGGTGATTCTGCTGAGAGTTCAGAAAGAAAAGAGGAGAGTTGTACAGAAAGTTTCTGCCTTCTAAGAGAATACCTAAGTATCCATGAACAGAATGCTGATAGAAATATACATTTCCAAGAGCCATTCTGATGAGATCTGAGACAGAAATGAGGAGCATGTAATTGAACAATGGAGAAAAGGTGATTCTTGTTATATAGTGGCAAATAATTTGGCTGACTTGTGTTCATGTTATAGCATTTTGTGGAAAGTAGAAACTGCACTGGCGTTGGATATGTAGCTGTGATTTCTAAGCAAAGCGTAGAAGGAGCTGCTTGGTTTTTCCTGACTCCTTATGGTAAAATACAAAAAGAGAGAAATAAATTGCAGATAAAATTATTAATCAAAAAGGATTAAATCTTAAAGATTTGGAAAATTATCAGCCTATTTGTATTGTAAAAAAAATAAAGAAGGATGTTTGGAATAGTAAAGGTGTGGCCAAGTGGTCATTTGATAAGGAGATTAGCATGAATGTGAATCATTGACTTAATCAACCATTTCAACAAAAATCAGAAATAGAGAGGGGAACTATTTTCCAGGTGGAACTAAAGGAAACAGAGAAGATAGGACAAAATTAAAGAAAACTATTGATATTCTTAGACTCTGCAGGACTGGATCATAGAACTATTCATCTGCAAATACATGTGTCAAGACAAGGGAAGAAGGGCCTTGAAGGAGATTCAGAGATTATCAGGTTTACCACTCCCGCTGTAGCTTCAGAATGCACAGGCCCAAATGGCAGGGTTGCCTCCACTTCAGTTGTGGAGTATGGGACCAATACTCCGCTGAGCCATGGGGGTGGTGCTGCCTGGAAGAATCCTAAGGGTGTAACCCCTGTACCAAACAGAAAACTACAGAATAAGCAGGTCCTCTGAAGAGAGCCACAGCATGGCAGTTCCCTGCTGGCTGTGGGGGTGATGTAGCAAGAATGAAAGGAAGTAAAGTACATTTGGAAGAGGGCCAAGTGGGTAACTTGAGAGATCCAAGTGCTCCATCCAACTCTTGACTTGGGCTTTTATACATTGGCATAGTTCTGGGGTTTTCTGGGGTTTTGTGGCTCTCCTACCTTGATTTTTCCTTGGGGCGGGTTGCCAGCAGCACTTGGGAGGGGCCACACGCACAGTGTATTTACTGAAGTTGTGTGTATGCTCATTTGAGGCATTTTTCCCTTACTAGTCAAGTGTTCCTAAAGGAACGTCATATACCAGTTAAACTGCCATTTTGCCTCTCAGGTTGCATTCTTAAGCCTACTCACCCAACACCTGAGATCTTACTGGGCTACTGCTAATCACCAGCTTCAGGTGTTTTCTATCTGTTGGGAGACTGCCTTTCCCTGGCACCAGCTGCAACCAATTATTATTTTAGAGAGACAGTTTAACAACCACCTGACCCTCACCTGATGGTTGCCTACAGTTCCCGGGAAGGTAAGCCTCTCTGCCCTGCTCATGTCTGCCTAGCTACCTACTATAATAGGGTCTCTTTCCCAGTGGCCCTGGGGGGCAGAGTATGGAGGCAAAAAGGATATTTTCAAGCCTTCAGATCTCATGTAGTTGCCTTGGCTTGCTTGGGACTCATCATCCCTTCCTGCTTTCCTAATCCTCCCTTTTGGAATAGAAACATCTGCCCTATGCCTATTCCAACATTGTGTTTTGGAAGCATATAGCTTGTTTGATTTCACAGGCTTGCAGTTGGAGGGAAGTATTGCCTTGGTATAAATTATACCTTGAGTCTCATCCATATCTAATTTAGAAGATATTTAGAGGAGACATTGGAATTAAACTTTGAATTGATTCTAGAAACATTTCAGACTTTTTGGATAGATGGGATGGAAAGAATGTATTTTACAAGCTTGAATGACATAAATTTGGGGGTTCCATGGGTGGAATGTTACGTATTGAATGTTTAAGTGCTCTCAAAATTTATATGATAAAATCCTAACCTTCAATGTGATGGTATGAGGAGATGGCATTTTTGGAGATAATTAAACTATGAGAGAAGAGACCCATGAATGGATAAGACACTAGAAAGCTTTCTAGCCCTCTTTCCATCATGTGAGGATGCAACAAGAGACTGCAGTCTGCAACCTGGAAGAGAGCCCTCACGCTGACACCCTGATCTTGGACTTCCAGCCTCCAGAACTGTAAGACATAAGTTTTTGTTGTTTATAAACCACTCAATCTATGGTACTTTGTTATAGCAGCCTGAACTAAGACACCATGTTAACACTAATTAAAAGAAAGAAGGAGTAGTTATACAATGTCCTTTGATATCCAAGGGGGATTGGTTTCAGGACCCACTGCAGATACCAGCATCCACAGATGCCCAAGTCCCCTATATAAAATGGTGTTGCATTTGCATATAACCTACACAATCGTCCTGTATGTTTTAAATCATCTCTAGATTACTTATAATACCTAGTAAAAAATAAATACTATATAAATAGCTATACTATATTATTTTTATTACTTTTATTGCTGTATTGTTATTTTTTATTCCTTTTTGGGGATATATATATTTTTTATTTACCATGAGTTATTGAAGTACCAGTGGTATTTGATTATATGAGTAAGTTCTTTAGTGGTGATTTGTGAGATCCTGGTGCACCCATCACCCAAGCAGTATACAGTGAACCATACATGTTGTCTTTTATCTCTCGCCCTCCCCCCACTCTTCCCCCCAAGTCCCCCAGGTCCATTGTATCATTCTTATGCCTTTGCGTCCTCATAGCTTAGATCCCATGTATCAGTGAGAACATATGATGTTTCGTTTTCCATTCCTGAGTTACTTCATTCAGAATAATAGTCTCTAGTCTCATCCAGGTCATTGCAAATGCTATTAATTCGTTCCTTTTTATGGCTGAATAATATTCCATCAAATATATATACATATACATGTATGTGTATATACACATACATGTATATGTATATATATGTATATACACATACATGTATATGTATATATATGTATATACACATATACATATATATGTAGATATATGTATATACATATGCATATATATGTGTATATATATGATGGAATATATATTGTATATAATGGTGTCACATTTGCATATAACCTACACAGTCCTCCTGTATATTTTAAATCATGTCTACATTACTTATAATACCTAGTAAAATATAAATACTATATAAGTAATTTTATATATAAATAGACTTATCTATCTATCTATCTATCTATCTATCTATCTATCTATCTATCTATCTATCATCTATCTATCTTTATCCACTTGTTGACCGATGGGCATTTTGGTTGGTTCCATGATTTTGCAATTGTGAACTGTGCTGCTATAAATATGCGTGTGCAAGTATCTTTTTTCAATAATGGCTTCTTTTCCTCTGGGTAGATACCCTGTAGTGGGATTGCTGGATCAAATGATAGTTCTACTTTTAGTTCTTTAAGGAATCTCCATAGCGTCTGTACTAGTTTTCATTCCTACCAGCAGCGTAGAAGTGTTCCCTGATAGCTACATCCATACCAACATATTTTGTTATTTGATTTTTTGATTATGGACATTCTTGCAGGATTGAGGTGGTATTACATTGTGGTTTTGATTTGCATTTCCGTGATCATTAATGATGTTGAGCATTTTATTATATATTTGTTGGCCATTTGTAGATCTTCTTTTGAGAATTGTCTGTTCATGTCCTTAGCCCACTTTTTGATGGGATTGTTTGTCTTTTTCTTACTGATTTGTTTGAGTTAGTTGTAGTTTCTGAATATTAGTCGTTTGTCTGATGTATAGATTGTGAAGATTTTCTCCCACTCTGTGGGTTGTCTGTTTACTTTGCTAACTATTCCTTTTGCCATGCAAAAGCTCTTTAGTTTAATTAGGTCCCAGTTATTTATCTTGGTTTGTATTGCATTTGCTTTTGGATTTTTGGTCATGGAATCCTTGCCTAAGCCAATGTCTATAAGGGTTTTTCCAATGTTATCTGCTAGAATGTTTATAGTTTCAGGTCTTAAGTTTAAGTCCTTAATCCATCTTGAGTTGATTTTCTGTAAGGTGAGAAGAGAGGATCCAGTTTCATTCTGCTACATGTGGCTAGCCAGTTATCCCAGGAACATTTGTTGAACAGGGTGTCCTTTCCCCACTTTATGTTTTTGTTTGCTTTGTCAAAGATCAGTTGTCTGTAAGTATTTGGGTTTATTTCTGGGTTCTCTGTTCTGTTCCATTGGTCTATGTGCCTATTTTTATACCAGTACTATGCTGTTTTGGTGACTATGGCCTTATGGTATAGTTTGAAATCAGGTAGTGTGATGCCTCCAGAATTGTTCTTTCTGCTTAGTCTTGCTTTGGCTATGTCGGCTTTTTTGGTTCCATGTGAAGTTTAGAATTTTTTTTTCTAATTCTGTGAACAGTGATTGTGGTATTTTGATGGGGATTGCATTGAATTTGGAGATAGCTTTTGGCAGTATGGTCATTTTCACAATATTGATTCTACCCATCCATGAACATAGGATGTGTTTTCATTTGTTTGTGTCATCTATGATTTCTTTCAGCAGTGTTTTGTAGTTTTCCTTGTAGAAGTCTTTCTACTTCTTTGTTAGGTATATTCCTAAGTTTTTTTTTTTTTTTTGGCAACTTTTGTAAAAAGTGTTGAGTTCTTGATTTGATTCTCTATTTGGTCATTGTTGGTACATAGAAGAGCTACTGATTTGTGAACATTAATCTTGTATCCAGAAACTTTGCTGAATTCTTTTATCAGTTCTAGGAGCTTTCTGGAGGAGTCCTTAGGATTTTCAAGGCAAATGATCATGTAATCAGCAAACAGGGACAGTTTGACTTCCTCTTTACTGATTTGGATGCCTTTTATTTCCTTCTCTTGTCTGATTGCTCTGGCTAGGACTTCCAGTACTCTGTTGAAGAGGAGTGGTGAGAGTGGGCATCATTATGTTCTTCCCATTCTCAGAGGGAATGTTTCAACTTTTCCCCATTCAGTATTATGTTGGCTGTGGGTTTGTCATAGACGGCTTTTATTACATTAAGCTATGTCTATTGTATGCCGATTTTGCTGAGAGTTTTAATCATAAAGGGATGCTGGATTTTGTTGAATGCTTTTTCTGAATCTATTGAGATGATCTTGTGATTTTTGTTTTTAGTTCTTATGTGGTGTATCATATTTATTGACTTGTGTATATTAAACCATCCCTGTATCCCTGGTATGAAACCCACTTAATCATGGTGGATTATCTTTTTGCTATGTTGTTAGATTTGGTTAGCCAGTATTTTCTTAAGGACTTCAGCATCTATGTTCATCAATGATATCAGTCTATAGTTTTGTTTTTTGGTGTGTCCTTTCCTGGTTTGGGTATTAGGGTGATGCTGGCTTCATAAAATAAGTTAGGGGGTGTTCCTTCTTTCTCTGTCTTATGGAATAGTGTCAAAAGGATTGGTACCAATTCTTATTTGAATGTCTGGTAGAATTCCGCTGTGAATTTGTCTGGTCTTGGGCTTTTTTTATTGGTAATTTTTAAATTATCATTTCATTTGTTTCATTTGTCTTTTGTATTTTGTTTGTTTGTTTGTTTCAATTTCATATAGTTCTGCTCTGATTTTGTTTTTTTCCTTTCTTCTGCTGGGTTTGGGTTTGGTTTGTTCTTATTTCAAGTTCCTTGAGGTGTGACCTTAGATTGTCTGTTTGTGCTGTTTCAGACATTTTGATGTAGGCATTTAGGGCTATGAACTTTCCTCTTAGCACCACCTTAACTGTATCCCAGAGGTTTTGATAACTATTGTTATCAAAGGTTGTATTAGAGGTTTTGTGTAACTACTGTCATTCAGTTTGAATAATTTTTTAATTTCTATCTTAATTTCCTTTTGACCCAATGCTAATTGAGGAGCAGGTTATTTAATTTCCATGTATTTGCATGGTTTTGAAGGTTCCTCTAGGACATGATTTCCAGTTTTATTCCACTGGGGTCTGAGAGAGTGCTTGATATTATTTCAATTTTCTTAAATTTATTGATGCCTATTTTATGGCCTATCGCATGGTCTATCTTGGAGAAAGTTCCATGTGCTGTTGAATAGAATGTGTATTCTGTGGTTGTTGGATGAAATGTTCTGTATATATCTGTTAAGTCCATTTGTTCCAGGGTATAGTTTAAATCCATTGTTTCTTTGTTGACTTTCTGTCTTGACAACCTGTCTAGTGCTGTTAGTGGAGTATTAAAGTCCCCCACTATTATGGTGTTGCTGTCCATCTCATTGCTTTGGTCTATTAGTAATTGTTTTTATAAATTTGGGAGCTCCAGTGTTAGGTGCATATATGTTTAGGATTGCCATATTTTCTTGTTAGACCAGGCCTTTTACCATTATGTAATGTTCCTCTTTGTCTCTTTTAACTGCTGTTGCTTTAAAGTTTGTTTTGTCTGATATAAGAATAGCTACCACTGCTCACTTTTGATGTCCGTTTGCATGAAATGCCTTTTTTCACCTCACCCCTTTACTTTAAGTTTATTTGAATGCTTATGTGTTAGGTGTGTCTCCTGAAGACAGCAGATGGTTGGTGAGTTCTTATCCATTCTGTGGTTCTGTATCTTTTAAGTGGAGCATTTACACCATTTATATTCAATGTTAGTATTGAAATGTGAGGTACTGTTGCATTCATTATGCTCTTTGTTGCCTGTGTACTTTGTTTTTGTTTGTTTGTTTTTTAACTTCTATTTTTCTTTTATAGGTCCTATGTAATGTGTGCTTTAAAGAGATTCTGTTTTAATATGTTTCCAGGATTTAAGATTTAGAGTTCCTTTTAGCAATTCTTGTAGCGGTGGCTTGGTAAAGGAGAATTATCTTAGCATTTTTCTGTCTGAAAATGACTGTATATTTCCTTCGTAGATGATGCTTAGTTTTGCTGGATACAAAATTCTTGTTTTGTTTGTTTGAGGAGGCTGAAAGATAGGGCCCCAATCCCTTCTAGTTTGTAGGGTTTCTGCTGAGAAACCTGCTGTTAATCTGATAGGTTTTCCTTTGTAGGTTACCTGTTGCTTCTGTCTCATACCTCTTAAGATTCTTTCCTTCGTCTTAACTCTGGATAACCTGATGACAATATGCTATACCAAACATAGGTGGTAGCCAGGTAGCAGTCACAACGGGCATTGAGTGAGACCCAGTGCTCTGCTGGCTTCAAGTCTCACCTAGCACAGTCCCAGTGGTGGTGGCCGGGGTACTTGTGTCACCCCAACCCCAGCTCGGGGGAGACAGAGAGAGAAAGAGAGAGAGAGAGGCTCCATTTGTTTGGGAGAAAGAAAAGAGAAGAAGAGTGTCTACTTGGTAGAGACTCTACTTGGTAGAGAATTCGCCAGGCTGAAATTTCCTAATCCTAGCAAGCCTGAGGGCACTGCAGATCTTTTTGCAGTGAATTTCCCAGGTGTTCTTTGTGCTGCTTGTATTTGCATGTCTAGATCTTTAGCAATGCCTGGGAAGTTTTCCTTGATTATTCCCCCAATATGTTTTCCAAGTGTTTAGAATTGTCTTTTTCCTCAGGAATGCTGATTATTCTTAGGTTTGGTTGTTTAACATCATCCCAGACTTCTTTGTTCCTATTTTATTATTCTTTTTTCTTTGTCTTTGTTGGATTGGATCAATTCGAAGACCTTGTCTTCAAGCTCTGAATTTCTTTCTTATACTTATTCAATTCTATTGCTGAGACTTTCCAGAGCATTTTGCATTTCTAAAAGTGTGCCCAAAGTTTCTTGAATTTTTTATTGTTTTTTCTCTAAGCTATCTATTTTATTGAATATTTCTCCCTTCTTGTATCATTTTTTGGATTTCCTTGCAGTGGGCTTCACGTTTCTCTGGTTCCTCCCTGATTAGCTTAATAAATAACCTCCTGATTTCTTTTTCAGGTAAATCAGGGATTTCGTCTTGGTTTGGATCCATTGCTGGTGAACTAGTGTGATTTCTAGGGGGTGTCGATTAGCCTTGTTTTGTCATATTACCAGAGTTGGTTTTCTGGTTCCTTCTCATTTGGGTAGGCTCTGTCAGATGGAATGTCTAGGGCTGAAGGCTGTTATTCAGAGGCTTTGTCCCATGAGGTGTTCCCTTGATGTAGTACTCTTGTAACACCTAAGGTTCTTAGCCTAGCCAAGCCAAAGAATTGGTGCAGTGGCTGACCACAGCAAGTGATAGAGACCCAGACTGAGAGAGAGTGAGCAGTAGGTTTTATTGAGCAGAGCAAGAGTACAAAGCTTCCACAGCGTGGAAGGGGTCCCGAACGGATTGCCACTGCTAGTTTGGGTATTCACCTTTTAAGCTTTTTAAGGCAGGAGATACGTGAGGCAGGAAGCTTGTAACAGGAGCAAGAAACAAAGGCAGTAAATTATTTTGTGACATGTCTTAGATTTTGAGGAAAACTGGAATTGCAACTTATGTTTTGTCTACTTTATGATCTTGCAGTGGCATGGCAAAGGAGACAGGATCTTACAGCACTTCACAAAGTACGTTTACAAGGAATTGGAATTGGGAGAATATCAGGGAAACTAGCCCCAATATTTCAACATACATTCTTTTCTATTTTCCCTAAGTGTTGGCTGGTCTGAGAAATAAAGAGAAAGAGTACAAAAGAGAGAAATTTTACAGCTGGGCCTCCAGGGGTGACATCACCTATTGGTAGGTTTCGTGATGCCCCTTGAGCTGCAAAACCAGCAAGTTTTTATTAGGGATTTCAAAAGGGGAGGGGGATATGAACAGGGAGTAAGTCACAAAGATCACATGCTTGAAGGGGAAATAAAAGGTCACAAGGGCAGAGAGCCAGAGCAAGATCACAAGGCCAAGGTGAAATTAGAATTGCTTATGAGGTTCCATGTCCCACTGGGCATGCATTGTCATTGATAAACATCTTAACAGGAAAGAGGTTTCGAGAGCAGACAACTGGTCTGACTAAAATTCGCCAGGCTGGAATTTCCTAATCCTAGCAAGCCTGAGGGCACTGCAGGAGACCAGGGCATATTTCATCGCTTATCTTGAACTGCGTAAGGCAGACACTCCCAGAGCGGCCGTCCATAGACCTCCCCTGGGAATGCATTCCTTCCCCAGGGTTATTCCTTGCTGGGAAAAGAATTCAACAATATTTCTCCTATTCACTTTCTGCAAGAAGAGAAATGTGACTCTGTTCTGCCTGGCCCCGCAGGTAGTCAGATCTTATGGTTATCTCCCTTGTTCCCTGAAAATCACTGTTATCCTGTTCTTTTTTAGGATGCCCAGATTTCATATTGTTCAAACACAGGTTTTACAAACAATTTTTGCAGTTAACGCAATCATCACAGAGTCCTGAGGCGACATACATTCTCAGCTTATGAAGATGATAGGATTAAGAGATTAAAGTAAACATAGGCATAGGAAATTATAAGAGTATTGATTAAGGAAGTGATAAATGTCCATGAAATCTTCACAATTTATGTTCAGAGATTGCAGTAAAGACAGGCGTAAGAAATTATAAAAGTATTAATTTGGGGAACTAATAAATGTACATGAAATCTTCACAATTTATGTTCTTCTGCCACGGCTTCAGCCGGTCCCTTCATTCAGGGTCCCTGACTTCCTGCAACAGGAGTATAGATAAGGTCCACTTGTCACAGAAAAATGGGCAGTTAACATTCCTTTTACTTTAGTTTCAGGGAAGGGGGAAGGGAGAGGGAGAGAGAAGACACAAGGAAACTTACAGCAAAATTTTCGCTGTTTATAACTTTCTTGGGGAAGAAAACACATGCACAAATCCTGGTGTTAGGAATATTTTAAGCATATATCTTCAATATTATTCATCCAGGACCAAAGTAAGTCCTGATGCAGGAAATGAGTGAGTTTCACAGCTTTCTGAGCCCCTACTTGACCCAGGAAACCCAACTGGCAGCTCCTCTCAGTCCCCCCTCTAAACAGGACACCCCAACTGCTGTTAGGAACTAGGCAGTGGTCGTTCTGGCTACTTTGTGCTGATTAGGGGAGAAGAAGGGGCCCTGCAGTTGTGGTGTCCTCCAGAGGAGAACTTTCTAGGCTAGTCAAAGGACCAGCGGGTCAATCCAGGGGTCCTCGGTAGAAGCCGTGAGTTGAGCTCATTTGAGGTTCCATTTGTAAGATGATTTGTAGCTTGATTGCCTTGATCCTGGAGGAAACAAACTTGACAAGGAGGTGAAAAATGCAATGCCCAAAGATGAGTAATAGTAGGATGGCTGTCACAGGGTCTAGAAAGGGGAAGAACCAAAGTATCCATTGGTTAAACATATTCCAGGGTCCTGAGTGTTCAAGCTCCTTTTTCTTAATTTCTATCCATTCTCTTATTTCTTCGACCTTTTCAGTAATGATTCCTGACTGGTTAATGAAATAGCAACATTCTTCTCCTAAGAAGAGGCAGGTTCCTTCTCTTTCAGCTGTTAATATGACTAGGGCTCTTCAGTTTTTGAGGACTACTGCAGCTAGAGAATTAAGTTGACTTTGTAGGGTCACTAAGGAGTTGGCAACTTGTTCCATGTCATCATTTAATTCTCGTGATAATTTACAATAGAATTGGGTGGAGGAGGTTATACCTCCAATTCCAGTCCCAAGCCCACCCAGTATTCTGGCTCCTACAATAAAAGGGACAATAAGGGCTCATGTGTGGTGGGACTGGGGTATAAGGAGACTTTGTAACTCTTGTTCAGTATATATGGACATGAGAGGTGCTAGAAAGGAGAGAAAGCATAGTTCTTTTGGAGTGCCATTTAGGCATCGATAGGCTGTGTTATCACAGATGAAAAAGATGCCTGAAGTTAGACAGGTGAAACCTGATGTTACTGATATCCAGGACTGACATTGGGAGGTGCTCTTATTGAGAATCATGCCGAAGTTTACGCACATGAGATTTAAAGCCTGTGTGGCTGGTATATTGGTGACTATGGGGCCAATTAATTTGGTGGTGTTTAGGACTGGGGTGGTTAAGTTCTATTGTCCAGGAACAGGGACTGGGACATATGGTTGAAAACACAAGGACATATGGTTGAAAACACATTTAACAGTTGGTTAGATTACTAGGAGAGGCCTCTTGTATTCCTGTAAGAGCCCTCTTGTATTCCTGTTAAACAGGCTTCAGAGACTAAAAGGAGAGTTAAAGTTTCTTGTAGCCTGGAAAGGTCTAATTTCTTGTATGGACCGGGAGTACTGGAAAGCTGTACTAAATTTTTAATCACTTTTTGGATATGCCATTCTTTAGCCTCATCTTGGACACCTCCTCTGTCAGACATACCTATATGGTTATAATATGTCCAACAAGCATTGGCCCCCCATTTCTCAGGGCAGTCAGCTCAGATCATTTTTCCTTGGTGTTATGTACTGCCACTGTGAGAGCAGAGAGAAGCAGTTTTATAACATTCTTTTCTCATGTAAGTATATGCAACAAAAGATGCAGGTGCTCGGAAGGGGCTACCTAATCCCCAAGAGTTTCTGAGAGAATGCCAGTTGACTCTTCCAGGGGAGGCACACTGACACGGGGGGGGTGTGGTAGTTGGAGAAAGGGATATGAGTATGAAGAAGGTGGCGGGAAGCCTAAGAGGAGTCATGACGTGTTGTAAGTGGAACGGTCGTAGGAAAGAGGAGGGAAAAAGGAGTAAATTGCTTTTAGAAGAAAGGACCATAGAAGAAAGGTTGATGTGGTTAAGATTTTTGTCCTGGCTGGAGCTACAGTATATAATCTACTGCAAATAGTATAGTTAGTATACTGCTTAATAATGTAATGAAACAGTAGAAGGATTCTATTAAAGAGAGCAAGGAGAGATGTCAAAGATCATGTAGGTTTTTTACTTATCCTCCTTTAGATAGAGAGAAGTTTCTCTTCAGGATTAACTGCAGGAGTCTTTCTGGTCTGAGATGTTTCCTTCTGAAATAGGAGACGCAGGTCCTCTAGTGGCTGACAGGTGTATCAAGGCTGGTCTGGCTGACCTTGTGACTCCTGAGTTGATGATCATGTAAGTTCCTCAGGGGGTGTCCAAGGTTTAACTCGAGTGTGGTGAATCCAGGATTCCACTTCTGCCACTTTAACTGCAGTGGGGGTAGAGAGGATTACCGAGTATAGTCCCTCCCATAGCGATCCATAGATGGAGAGGTAGAGGGGAGAGACTTGACTAATACTAGATCTCCTGGTTGAAACAACTCTATTCTTTTTTCCCTGTCACACCTTTTGGGTGAAGTTTTGAAGTTTTGTTGATATTTTGCCAGAGAAGTTATATCTTTGACTAAATTGGCCGTTTCCTGATTGAGCAGGAGGTCATTTGTGAGAAAGGCCATCCATACAGCATTTCACATGGACTGAGCCCCATTCTGTGAGGGGATTTTTGAATTCTTAATAAGGCCATGGGCAAGAGAGTGGGCCATGGGAGATGAGTTTCTTGCATTAGCTTTCTCAAATGCTTCTTGAGTGTTTCATTTGTCTTTTCAACCATCCCTAAGGATTGTGGCCTCCAGGCATAGTGAAGGTGATGTTGTTTTCCTAGCGCCTTGGAAATTCCTTGAGTTATTGTAGCTTTAAGAGCTGAAACATTATCACTCTGTAAGCTTTGGGGAAGTCCAAATCTAGGAATTATTTCATGAATTAAGACTTTAATCACTTCTTGGGCCTTCTCTGTTTTACAAGGGAAGGCTTCCACCCAATTTGTAAAAGTACCAACACAGGCCAATAAGTACTGAAATCCTCTTGACTTTAGCATATGGGTAAAATCTAACTGCCATTCCTCTCCAGGATAATGTCCTGTTCTTTGTCCTCCTGGAGAGGCCTTACAGTGGGCCAAGGGGTTATTCTTTTGGCACACTTCACAGGCTTTGACTACTTGCTGGATGGCTTTGAGGAGGTTTGGCCCTATAAATAGGGATGTGGCCATATTATGGGTACTTTCAATATCCGTATGAAAAGTTTGGTGGAGGGTTTTAAGTATTTTCCACTGGCTGGCTTCAGGTATGAGCACCTTTCCTTGCTCTGTTGTTAGCCACCCCAAGGGAGAAAACTATGTCCTCGTGAAAGTCCCCATTCTGTTTCAGTTGGGGAATAATGGGGTTTAACCTCCTGAAGAGGGTTGGTCCATACCAGGGGGGCTTCCATGGGCATTTCTGAAGGAAAGTCCTGCCTGACAGCAATTTTGGCCTCAGTGTCTGCTCAGTGGTTTCCTTCTGCTTCTTCTCTTTCACCATTCTGATGGCCTTGGCAGTGTAAGACTGCCAACTCCTTAGGTTTTTTCACTGCATGCAATAACTCCATGATTTCTCTGTGGTACTTAATGGGTGTTCCTCCAGAGGTTAGGAACTCCCTTTCTTTCCATATTGCAGCATGTGCCTGTAGGACTAGATAAGCATACCTGCTATCTGTGTACACATTTATTCTTTTCCCTTCTCCCAGCTCTAAGGCTCGGGTGAGCGCCACCAGTTCTGCTTACTGAGCACTGGTCCCTGGGGGAAGAGGCTTACTTTCAAGTACTGCTGCATCACTAACTATGGCATAGCCTGCCTTTCATACCCTATTTTCTACAAATGAACTTCCATCGGAGTACAGGTTAGGGTCAGGGTTAGCTAAGGGGACTTCTAAGAGATCTTCTCGGGTGGCATAACTCTGGGTGATAATTTGTTGGCAGTCATGCTCAATTGGTTCCTTATCCTCTGGAAGAAAAGTGGCAGGGTTGAGGGCCGCATATGTGAGTATTTGAAATACTGGTCCCTCAAGGAGTAGTGCCTGGTATTTGAGTAGGCTGTTATCTGAGAACCACAAACTTTCTTTAGCATTTAATCTGCCGCTTACATCATGGGTAGTCCAGACATTGAGATCCTTTCCTTGTATTATTTTAATAGCCTCTGACACTAAGATGGCTACTGCTGCAACCACCTGTAAACAGTAAGGCCAGTCCTTGGCTACTATATCAATGTCTTTACTTAGGTATGCCACTGGTTGTCGGGCTTTTCCACGAGTCTGAGTAAGAACTCCAAGAGCTATTCCTGCTCTCTTGGTGACATATAAAGAGAAATTTTGTCCTGTGGGGAGGCTCAGGGCTGGAGCTTGTACTATGGCCTGCTTTAAAGTTTCCACCTCCGGTTCCCACTCTACTAGATGAGTATTCACCTTCTGAGTCTCCTATATCAGGGTATACGGTGGCCTGGCCATTTCACTGTGTCCAGGAATTCACAGTTGGCAAAAACCAGTGATTCCTAGGAACCCCCATAACGGTTTCAATGTCTTAGGGTGAGGATAGGCCAGTATAGGCTGAATATGCTCTTTGTCAAGGGCCCTAGTTCCTTTGGCTAGGACTAGGCCTAGATATTTAACTTGTTGTAGACAGAGCTGGGCCTTTGTCCTAGGCACTTTGTACCCTCGATTAGAGGACCAGAGTGCCTGGACTTGAGAATTGGCCTAGGTCTTGAGCCAATGCCTGACCACACAGATGAGGGCTATCTCCAAATCCTTGGGGCAAGACCATCCACATAAGCTGGGACGTGTGGTCTGTAGGATCCTCAAAGGCAAAGAGGAACTGGGAGTCAGAGTGCAGGAGAATGCAGAAGAAGGCATCTTTGAGGTCCAGAACAGTGAACCATTCTGCTTCCTCTGTTATCTGAAAGAGCAGTGTATAGGGGTTGAGTGCAGCAGGATATAAAGGAATTACTGCCTCATTGATTCTGACATCTTGCACTAGTCTCTACTGACCATTTGGTTTTTGTATTCCTAGGATTGGGGTGTTGCAAGGACTGCTACATTTTCTTACTAAGCCTTGAGCTTTTAAATGTCTAACAATATCCTGTAATCCTTGGTGAGCTTCAGGCCTTAAGGGATATTGCCTTTGATAAGGAAAAGCTGTGGGGTCTTTTAGCCTGATTTGAACAGGATGGGGATTTTTTGCCCTTCCGAATTGTCCTTCCAAGGCCCAGACTTCAGAGTTGATTCCTTCTTCAAGTAGGGGACAACAAATGGGTAATTTGTTCCCCATATTCATGTAGATAATAGCTCCAGCTTTGACTAATATGACCCTCCCTAATAAGGGTGTGGGACTTTCGGGCATAACAAGAAAGGCATGTGAAAAGAGCAAAGTCTCTCAACTGCAGCTGAGGAGGCGAGAGAAATACCTGGTTACAGGCTGTCCTAAGATTCTTTGGATAGTAACAGACTTTGAGGACAGTCGTCTGGGGCAGGAGATTAAAAGTGAGAAGCCTGTGTCAGTGTCCAGGAGGAAGTCCACTTCCTGGCCTTCAGTGGTCAAACTTACCCGGGGCTCTGTGAGGGTGATGGCATGAGCTGGTGCTTGCCCCGGGCACCCTCAGTCCTGTTGCTGAATCATCTGGTTGGGCGCTTCTGGTCTAGAGGTCCTTCGTCCTCTGGGACAGTGGACCTTCCAGTGATTGCCGTGGCATATTAGACATGGGTGAGGGGGCAGTTTATTTCTTGTTGGACAATCTTTCTTAAAGTGTCCTTGCCAACTGCACTGATAACAAGCCCTACTAGGCAATTGGCCTGCTCCTCTTTTGGTTTCCTCTGAGCCACCAAGGTCTGCCTGTCTGAGGGCCATGACTAAGGCTGCAGCCTCTCTCTTCTCTCACTTTTCCCTTTCAGTCTGTTCCTCTTGGTCTCTGTTATAGAACACTGAGGTTACCAGGTTTAATAATGTCTCCACATTTTGTTCTGTGCCTGAAGCAGACTTTTGGACTTTTCTCCTAGTGTCAGCTGCTGATTGGGTGATAAATTTCTCCTTTAGAATAAGTTGGCCTTCCAGGGAATCCAGAGTTAGGGAGGTGTGCTTTCTTAGAGCCTCCCGCAGCCTTTCTAGAAAGGCTGAGGGATTTTCCTCTTTTCCCTGTGTAATTATGGATAGCACTGAGTAGTTCATAGGCTTCTTCCTAGTTCTCCTTAACTCTTTCAAGATACAAGTCAGGAAGTGCCTGTGGCTCCAATCTCCATGATCTGAGTTGGTATCCCAGTGGGGGTCTACACTGGGGACTGCCTGTTGCCCTGTGAGGAATTTTTCCTTTTCCTCTGGGGTCATTCAATTGTTTACCTGGCTGAGATATCATAAATCTCCAAATTGCTGGGCTGCTGCCAAACTGCCTCCTTTTCAGTAGGACTTAAGTTCTGATCAAGGAGCAACATGATATCCCTCCATGCTAGATCAAAGGACTGCCCTAACCCTTGTAAAATATCTATATAGTGCTGTGGGGATCATCCGAGAATTTCCCTAAATCTGTCTTTATTTGTTTAAATCTGAGAGTGAGAAAGAGACATGTACACGAGTGGGCCCAAATTCCCCTCCTACTGTTTGTAAGGGACATAGTTTGGGTATGTGGTTCGTGGAGTTTGTGTTTTCTTTTCTGGGTGCCTCTAACACTTTGGTGAGGCCTGATGGTGGAGAGTCAGTGAGGGAGGAGAGTGGGGCTGAGGGAGGAGACCCTGACTATGGATGCAATTGTGGGTCCCTGTCATTTGGGCAAAGCTTGCAGGCTTGGCACAAGGCAGTATTGTCACAAAGGGCAAAGAAAGCCTGTACATAAGGGGCTTCACTCCATTTACCTTTCCGTTTACAGAAAAGATCTAGTTGTAGAATGGTGTTATAATTAATACATCCCTCAGGGGGCCAAGTTTCTCCGTTTTGTAAGGAATACTGTGGCCAGGCATTGGTACAGAAGAAAATCAGCCACTTCTTTTTTAAGGTCTCAGGTCGAATTTGTCCCAGTTATTCAGCATACATCTTAAGGGAGTGTCTGGTTTTGAAGGTGTGGTGCCCATCTGAAATTTTAAACACAGGGATGCCCGCACCCTGGTTAGTCTTAGGGACTCATCTTCCCTTAGGGCATCCCCCAAGGGTCAAGTTTAATTGTGCTTGAAGAGCATGGTCGCCCTTGAGCCTCCCATTTGCCAGATTTAACCATGCTTACTGTCGGAATGGAAACTGTCCTTGCTTCCTGCCATGCTACCATGGGCCACTAGATGGGGCACGAGGATGGTTGGATTTATTGTGGTCCTTTTGCCAATGCATCTGACCTGTTCCAAGGTGGCAAGGCCTGGGTCAGGGGCACCACTGATGCTTGCATGCTAAGGCCCAATTTACGTGGGCCTGGCCATAAAACTGTCCTTCAAGGAGAAATCTCTGAATCAGCGACAGGAGGCTTAGTAAGCTTAAAGGGGTTGGTGAATGTCCTCTATCCATCCAATACCAATTATTGAATGGTTGAAACAACAATTCAACAGCTCTAAGACCAATGCCTATGCACCACAAATTATACTTGAGAGACCCCAAGGAAGGGGAAAGTCTATCCAGGGAGCAATGGAGGAAATGCTCTAAGGCTTCTACTATCCACATGAAAATTACAGACCTGTTTAAATTGTCCTGATGTGGGGGACCATACACTATGCTGGAGAACTGGCCCTTCAAAATAGCCATCAAATGGCAACACCTGCCTAAACCCTGGAGGGCACCAGGAACAGGGAACTTCTGGGCACCACCCCAAGAACTTAAGACTTCTAAATAGGGAATCTTGATCCTGCCTAGTGGGAATAATCTTGCTTATGAGATGAGGGACGAAGTCTAACCTGAGGACATTAGGACCCAGGAGGCAGGAGTCAGAAGATGTGGCTGTCTCATGCTCACTAACCCATGCAGGGGGAGCCTCTGGCAGGGCCATGGTCTCAACTAGGATATCTGGGAGACCAGGACGTCCGCTGAGTGCTCCTGAGTGTATTTCGGGGCCACCACAGAAAGTGAAAGAGTTAGAACTGGTTCCAGGCAAACCAATGCTCCTGACTCCGAAGGGTCAGGAGTTGTTAAAGAGCCCTTTCCCAGACAGCCTGACACTCATGTCTTTAGTCCAGCAGCTGCGCTAATCCCCTTTAAATGGCAGACAGGTACCCAGTGTTTAGCCTTTGAATTCTAAGGAAGGACAGGACAGAACAGCAAATGAAAGAGGTCCATGGTACTCACTTCGTGGTGATGGGGATGCATTTCCTGGAGTCTCCTGGCTGGCTCCCCAAAATGTAACACCTAAGGTTCTTAACCTAGCCACACCAAGAATTGGTGCGGTGGCTGACCATGGCAAATGATAGAGACCCGGACCGAGAGAGAGTGAGCAGTAGGTTTTATTGAGCAGAGCAAGAGTACAAAGCTTCCACAGTGTTGAAGGGGTCCTGAACAGGTTGCCACTGCTAGTTTGGGTATTCGCCTTTTAAACTTTTTAAGGTGGGAGATACGTGAGGTGGGAAGCTTGTTACAGGAGTGAGAAACAGAGGCAGTAAGTTATTTTGTGATATGTCTTAGATTTTGAGGAAAACCAGAATTGCAACTTAGGCTTTATCCACTTTATGACCTTGCAGCAGCATGGCAAAGGAGACAGGATCTTACGGGACTTTAGAAAGTATGTTTACAAGGAATTGGAATTGGGAGTGTAGATAAGGTCTGCTGGTCACAGAAAAATGGGCAGTTAACATTCCTTTTACTTTAGTTTTAGGGGAGGGGGAAGGGAGAGAGGGAGAGAGGACATGGGGAAACTAACAGCAAAATTTTTGCTGTTTATAGCTTTCTTGGGGAAGAAAACATATGCACAAATCGTGGTGTTAGGAATATTTTAAGCATATATCTTCAATATTATTCATCCCGGACCGAAGTAAGTCCTGATGCAGGAAATGAGTGAGTTTCACAGCTTTCTGAGCCCCTACTCGGCCTAGGAAGCCCAACAGGTACCTCCTCTCACTCTCCCCCTTTTCCTGTGGATGTGGCTTCCTGTGAGCTGAAATGCAGTGATTGTTGTCTCTTTTCTGGGTCTAGCCATCCAGTGAGTCTACCTGGCTCTGGGTTGGTACTGGGGGTTTCCGTACAGAGTCCTGTTGTGTGAATCGTCTATGGGTCTCTCAGTCGTGGATACCAGCACTTGTTTTGTGGAGGTGGCAGAGGGTACAATGGACTCCATGAGGGTTCTTGGCTTTGGTGGTTTAATACTATATTTTTGTGGTGGTTGGCCTCTTGCCAGCAGGTGGCACTTTCCAGAAAACATCAACTATAGTAGTATGGGGAGGAACTGGTGGTGAGGGCCCTAGAATTCCCAAGATTATATGTCCTTTGTCTTCTGCTACCAGGGTGGATAGGGAAGGACCATCAGGTGGGGGCAGGACTAGGCGTGTTTGAGCTCTGACTCTCCTTGGGTGGGCCTTGCTGATGCTGCTGTGGGGATAGGGTGAGATTCCCAGGTCACTGGAGTTGTGTAACTAGGATTATGGCTACCTCTGATGAGTCATGCATGTTATCAGGGAAGTGGGGGAAAGCTAGCAGTCACAGGCCTCACCCAGCTCCCATGCGAACTGAAGGGCTGGTCTCACTCCCACCTTTCCCCTGCCACAACAGCCCCGAGTCTGTTTCCAGGCAGAGGGCGAGTCAGGTTTGAAAACTTGCATGAGGCTTCCTGCTTCCCAGCTGCAAAAGAAAAGGGCTTTAGTTCTTCCCCGTCCTGTGAAGTCTGCAAGCCAGATTTGCATCCTTCCCCATGTTCTGGCCAGGAGGCTTCTCTCTCCACTCAAATTATTACAAAGTTCACCTGGGGAAGTTCTTCTCCCCATGGAGTTTTACCCCCTGCTCCTCTGGCCCCCCTCCTGATGGATCCCTGTGGTTCCAGGCAGGAATGGGGTGCTTGGGGATTCCGTGAGCTCCCATGGCCTCCCTGCTGCCTCCTCCGCCCCTGTATTTTCCTCAGCTTGGCTCTGTAACTTGACTCAGCTCCAGGTAAAGTCAGGAACTTCTCCCACAGACCTTCAGCTTCTCCAGTGTGGGTGTGTGTTCAGGAGAGGAGAGTCTCCCTTTCCCACTTCTGCAGTTAGAGCACTTACAGTATTTGGAGCGTCTCCCGGCTCCTGCAGGAGCAGTCTGCTTCCTTCTGAGTGTCTGTAGGTCCTCTCAGGGTTGCTGGTTTGTTCTTGCAGTCAATCTGGAGCTAAAATTCACAAGCAAGCCTCCACATGCTACTCTGTCCAGAGCTGCAATCTAGTCCTGCCTCCCATCCACCATGATCCCTCCAATCACATTCCCTTTTTGGGGATATTTTTGGCCCCTGGTTCATTGAATTCAAGGATGCAGAGCACGTGGATAGAGAGGGCTGACTATGCTAATCCAAGAGAGAGCAGACATCAGAGCAAAGGACATTATCAGGCATAAAGAGGGCCATTACATAATGACAAAGGGGTAAATACTCCAAAAAGAGATATAACAATCCTTAATGTGTATGCACCTAATGACAGAGCACCCAGACATGTGAAACAAAAACTTATAGTACTGCGAGGAGAAATAGGTATATCTACCATTATACTTGGAGACTTTAATTCTTCTCTATCAGAAATGGACAGATTCTGTGGGTAGAAAATCTGTAAAAACAGTTGAACTCAATGGCACCATCAATTAACTGGGTGTAATTGACATCCGTAGACTACTTCATCCAACAACAGCAGATTAAACATTCTTCTCAAGGTTACATGGACATTGATCAAGGGGGACCATATACTGGGCTATGAAACGCACTTTAACCAAGATGTCCTTCAGCAGGTGAGTGGATAAATAGACTGGTACATCCAGACAATGGGATATTATTCCACACTAAAAGGATGAGCTATCTAGCCCTGAAACAACATGGAAGAACATTAAATGCATGTTACTTAGTGAAAGAAGCCAATGTGAAAAGGCTACATACTGTTTGATTCTAACTCTGTATCATTCTGGAAAAGGTAAAACTACGGAGACAGTAAATAAATTAGTGGTTGCCAGCGGTTAGGGGAAAGGGCAGGATGAATAGGCAGAGCACAGCGGAATTTTAGGGCAATGAAACTCTTCTGCACCATATTACAATGGTTGATACGTGTCATTATATATTTGTAAAAACCCACAGAATATACAACACCAAGAGTGTACCCTAATTTAAACTGTGGACTTTAGATAGTAATTATGTGTCAATGTATGTTCATCAATTGGAACAAATGTACCACTTTGGTGGGGGATGTTGATAATGGGGGAGGCTCTGCATATTGGGAGTTAGGGGTACATGGGAAATCTCTGTACCTTCTGATTAATTTTGCTATGAACCTAAAAGCTGTATTAAACATAAAGTTTATAAATTACAAAAGGACTTGACACTGAAGATGTATACTTTCCTGAGTGGCCATGCAGCTTTGCAGGTTTGTTGTTTGTTTCATTTTTAACTGTGGGAGATACTCTCAACACTTGAGACTTGTCTAGAAGTGATCACAGACACAAGATGGTCTGAGCCCTGAGATCAACAAGGGGGTATATCCACAGTTATTTGAAATGAAGTTTGTTTTTTTTGTGATGGTTTTGTGTCCAGTTGGTGCTGTCACTGGCTGAGAGTCTAATGTGTGAAAAATCAAACTTAAAATCTGAGTTTCTTTCTTTTTCTTTCATTTTTCATAGTATCAGTAGTAAGGATAGTGAACAGAAATTTTTTGACAGCTTGCTTTAACTATCAATAGGGAATAAGCACATTTTATTTTGTGGGAGGAGGAAAAAAGAGCATGGATGTTGCTGGCCTTTAAAGCTTTACAATTTCCTCTTCTCAGATAGCTGGTTTTACCATTTTGAAACAATTAACTATACAATGAGATGTTTTGTGAGACTTTTCCTGCAGTTCAGGAAGTTTAGCTAAAGCTCACATTTGAGAAAAAATATCTCTTATACTCTGAACTCTACAGAAAAGCACAACTGATATACAGTATTTAAATCTAGACTCTACCCTAAAGGGCTTTACGTGTGACCCAAACCAAATGTGTGTTACTCACCTCACACATGGACACCCACTCCTTGTCCCCTAAACAAATACTTTCCAGTCTATATGAAAAGAAGATGGGAAGTGGTAGAACAAAGAGAAGCCAGCCCTGAGGGGAGTAGAATTCTCAATGTAAGAGGTTGTTCTTCTTCTGAAGGCACTAGAGGTGTCTTGTATGGTAGAATGGATGAGGGTTTATAAAACACTGGTATAGGCTGGTGAGTGTATGGAGAGGCTTACAGGAAACAGAGCTCTATTTTCGTTCTCTGGATGAAAAATTATTGAGCTAAAACATATGTAGACCAAACTGATATTGCTCCTGGTATGTGAGAAGCTAACACGGATCCCCTGAAATTAAATTAAAGGGCATTTGTGAACATACAGACTTGCTTCTTCATATTTATTTCAGAAGGCAGGAAAATTGGAGGGACTTTCCATCAGGGCTTGAAAAGACTGTAGCATAATTTTGCAGGAGTTGGGGACAACCTTGTCCCTTCCAGTTCTCCATAATCCTCAGAAACCACAGAAGAGAACCTCTACATACCCAAAGCTCTCAGATGTGGAAGTGTAGGGGATAGAGAAGGGACGGGAGCTCTTGGACTCCCCAGTCAGGTGCCATGACCACTAATAGTCCTTTTCATCTGAAGAAGGCATTTGGGGAATAGTCCACTGGCAGGAGATCAAGGGAGTCCAGCTGCCCCTCTCTGAGGGATCCTCAGCAACAGGAGGCCAGAGTGAAGCTGAACATGGTCCTGTGAAAAGCATGCACAACACTTTTGCAGACTGAGTAAGCCAGATGAAATAGATCAAATCATTCACCACATACACACATATAATAATATCTCCAGGTCCCCTGCTCCCGTTTATTTCTCTCAACATAGGAACTTAGACCCTGAAATTAGAGGAAAAAGGAAAATTCTATCCACACCACTCCAACCAGAAAACACCACAGCTGTAACTTGTACTGGATGAGAAAATAATTTTTTAAATAGAGACAGGGTCTTGCTATGTTGTCTAGGCTGGTCTTGAACTCCTAGGTTCAAGCAATCCTCCTGCCTTAGCCTCCCAAAGTGCAGGGATTGCAGGCTTGAGCCACTATGCCTGGCCAAGAGGAATAGGTAAATGGATATGAAGTTAAAATTATGAACTGGACGGGGCTGAGTTTTAATAACTGAAACTCATCAGAACATTATAGGATCTTTCTAGGTTGTAAAAGAATGGGAAAGAGGATATGTGTGAACTACAGTGGGTGCTGAGGCACTAAGAAATGTATTAGTTTTCTATTATTAAGGTACAAATTATTACACATTTAGCAGCTTAAAATAACATATGTTTATAATCTCAGTTTCAGGAGGCCAGGATTCTGGAAACTCAAGATCTTATTCCAAGATCAGTCAGGTTGTTGGTAAAATTTAGTTTCTTACAGTTATGGAACTCAGGTCCTCAATCCTTAGAGGCAGGCCCTCTCCATAGGTAGTTTACAACTCAACTGTTTGCTTCTTCAAGGCCAGCAGGAAAGCACTTCTGTTGCTTGAGGAAGGGCTAAGACCCCCTTTCAAAGAGCACAGCTGATTAGGTCAGGCCCACTTAGGATCAAGTCTTTTTGAATAACTCAAAGTCAACTGATAAGGAAATCTAAATGCACCTGAAAAAGTCCCTTCACCTTTGCAGTCTATCCAACCTAATCATGGAAGTGACATCCATCATAGTTACAGGTCCTGGCCACACTCAAGAGGAAGACGATACGTTCAAGTGGTGATGTATGTCAGTGAGTAAGAATTTTGGGACCATACTAAGTATTCTGTCTACCACAGGAATGTTGGCACCTGTGAAGATTAAGACAGTGTATGCCTCACCTAAATTCAAATTCTATTTTCTTATAATCACTGCAGGCAAAACAAAATACTGCTTAGGTCTATAGGCTATGAGGTTGTAACTCCTAAATTATTTCCTGTTTATAATCTATTGAATTGTAACCCCTTAACCTATTACAGCTAAGTAAAAACTGACAGATTACTGGTCAAAATGAATTTGCTGTTTGTTCGCACTGAAACAGTCCGCATGACAATAAGAATGATTTTGATGAAATTTACCAGGCCAAAGCTCGATTGCAAGGCTTTTTTTTTTTTTTTTTGAGTAATTTTGCAACCCTTGGTCTTAATTAATATGCAGAGTACTTATCTCTGGTGAGTTAATGTCTTTCAAAAATTTTAGCTCTATTCCTGAATAATAATGGAGAGGTCTTATTAATTGCAATTCTTATAACATTTTCAAGCACCATTTTGTTATTCAGTGGATATCAATTATTTTTAAAAAGATATATTTTAGCCTGTAAAAGAAAAGTCAGAAGTTTATTTTCAGGAGCAACAAGATAAAACCTGAGTCTGGGAATTGAAGTTGTGTGGTCAATGAAGTTACTTATTTTCTTCTGAAACAAAAATTTACATTTATCTCTATATTTTTTTCTGGAAAGAAAAGGGTTAGCCACAGTTACTTATCACAACCTACTTCTGCTAAGCTTTTCCTTAATTAAAATAATGTGTTTGTGACTAGCAACAGTTATTAAAAGCACATAATATAAATATCTTCTCATATTTATTGCTCCTTTTTGTTGTTTAGAAAGAGCACCAGATTATTACCACATAATTTCTTCTCGATAATTCTTTTAATAAGGGAATAAACTTCAGGAAGTGGTTTTAAAAAATATTATGGCTGAAAAGTGCTAGTGAGAGGAAGCTACAGACCTAAACAGCTTTTCCATTTCTTTGGATTTTATGTGTTTAATAATAGATTGAATAGTTAGTTGCCTGCTTGACAAGTTTATTATCCTTATCCAGTTGCCACGTGAGAAACATTTCCAAACTGACAGCAGGTATTAAAAACACCTACAAGTGATTCAAGCCATTAAGAACTCATAAAACTTGAGTGTTCACTGGGCTTTGCTCTGTTGGCCAGGCTTTTCCTCAGGGAGCCCCCTCCAGCTCCTGAAAGGAGATGGCAGACATTTCAAGGTGAAAGCATCAGCTTTTAACCGAAACTCTTACGGTTCTACCCAAACAAAAAGAGGGTATTTTCCTCATATCTAAATATTTAAAGCTGATTCATCAACTAATCTGGATTAAGAACAAAGGGCATCTGTGTTTCTCTGATACTGTCCAAAGTACTCATCAAAAGCAGTTGTGGTGTAACTCACCTCACCACACCCATACTTTTCTTTTATATTTTGTTAGTGTCTGTAAAAGGAAGATATCATTTCAGATTTCTTTGTAATGTAGATGCTTAGCAGTTTTTCTGTCATTGTTGAGGGCTGGGTTCATTTGAAAGGCTGTGGTTCAGTTTGCTGAGAATTCCATACAGGGATTATGAACTCAAATTACCTATAGGGTCCAGGAAGATAACATAAATATGCAAATTAAGGGGGGACTGAAGCAGTCAGAAGTATGGGATCCCTTGTGAACAGGACAGGACACATCTCACCTAAATGCATATTCAGTTTTATTGTTAACACACAGACCAAACAAAATACTTGTTAGATTTACAGACCACAAGTTTGAAACTCCTAATCTAGCCTTTGAAAGGAAACTCTGATATCCCCAAGAAAATCATATATTGGACCCCTCACTAAAATGGCCAACTCACTGTCTGTAAGACAATCAAACAATGGGATGAAGAAAATGAATTTAAACAGAACTTCTTTAAAAACTTAAAAGACTTAAGTATCTGCTGGAGAAAATTACTTCTTTTACTTTAAAACATATTAAGATACATGACTTTGAAGCATTGCTTGCCTGTAAGTCTTAGCTAAGGGCAAGCATTTTATTGGTGCTCCAACACCCTATTATTAGATTTATTTCAGAACGTTCTCTTAACTTTGCATCTAGTAGTACTATATAAAAATATTTTACATAAAAATAAAAAATAACAGTAATTACATTTTAAAAAACATCCACATCCACAAGAGCAAAGGGAATGATAGGGGGCAGGTAACAGTGGGTGAGTGTTGGCAGGATATCAGCATTTTTTATTTTTATTTTATTTTATTTATTTATTTTTTTTGAGACGGAGTTTCGCTCTTGTTGCCCAGGCTGGAGTGTAATGGTGCGATGTCGGCTCACCGCAACCTCCGCCTCCTGGGTTCAAGTGATTCTCCTGCCTCAGCCTCCGAGTAGCTAGGATAACAGGCATGCACCACCATGCCCGGCTGATTTTGTATTTTTAATAGAGACGGGGTTTCTCCATGTTGGTCAGGCTGGTCTCGAACTGCCGATCTCAGGTGATCTGCCCAAAGTGTTGGGATTACAGGCATGAGCCACCGTGCCTGGCAGCATATTTTTTTAAGATGGGAAGTTCATAGTTGGGTGAGAAGTACCTGAAAGTGGAAGAGGCTGAAACCTAAAAACATACGGTGGGGCAGGCGGAGGGTGGGGATGGGGGAGTGGTGCTAATAAATGCCAGTTGATTCATCTGTCAAACCCTAGAATAACTCAGAAATTCAAGAAACCAGGTCAATGGAAAGATGGAAATAAATGATGTGGTAACAACTGGGGGTTGAGGGAATGTTTGGAAGGGCTGAAAGAACTATTAGAATCCCTGGATATCTATTTTATTCCACACAGTAAAGTTATTAGTCCAGCCTGGCCCTCAAAAAAACTGGCTGATGTATATTTTGGAACAATTGCATTCTGTACTCTAAGAAGCCAGACATATTGGAAGGAGACGTTGAGGTAGTGTGCTGAGAACAGGTGTTTGGTTTCAACTATATTGGCAGCCAGGCAAATCCCCAGGCAGGAGACTGGAGGTTGGGAGAAACTAAATCTCAAAGAAGAGATGTACAGAGAGTGATATTTTGGGGTACCTGACCAATCACATGGCAATGAAGAAGTTTCAATAGGTAGTGTATCATTAAAAAAATTGAAAATAAATATATATGTAATTATTAAATGTTTCAAGCAAAGAAAGCAACACATACCCATGAGTATACTATCAAAATTTTAAAAGATGCTAGTATTTTCCATATTAACTTCAAAGTTTTCTCTTTAAGAAAAATCACCTAGCTCCTGCTAAAGTAGCATCCTGATCCTTTCATTCTCTAGTCATCCCATTCACTTTGAGGTGAACATGTTCCTGTATTGTTCCCATGCAAGCTTGTCTATTTTTACTCTATATATGTATTCATAAACAATATATATTATTATTTCATGTGTTTAAATATTTTTAATACATTATATTTTTAATGTGTTTCTTTGGTTAACTTCAATTCTTCAATTAATCATAATTTATACGTGCACCCATATACTATATATAGAGAAAGCCATATTTGGCTCTGTGTTCATGAACAAAGTTCCCCAAAGATTTTTCTCTTGTTTTTTTTTTTTTTTTAAACCAAGGTTATGTTAGCCTCACCAAATTAGTTTAATTAACATTTATTTTTCTATTCTTTGCAGCAAATTGTAAAAGATACTGGTTTTAGGTTCCTTAATTTTTTCTATTACCTTCTTATAAAACTATCTGGGTCTGATGGTTTGTGCATGTGTGTTTATGTACATTTAAGATTTTAACTACAAATTTGATTTTTTTGGTAATGGTTGGAAGTTTATTGACATATTCTATTTCTCCTTATGTCAATGTTGGTGAGTTATACTTTCTAAAAAAGTATCTGTTTTTTCCAAGTTTTCAAATTTAGTATCATAAAATATGCATTCAATTTCTGTGGTTAAAAATCTGTACTATGTCTTTATATGTACATGTTGTTTGTGTATGCCCTCATACTGTTTTCTTTGATCAACTTTATTAGAAATTTGCCTATTAGTCTATTAGTTTATTAGTCTACATTTTCAATTTCATTTATTATCTTAATTTTATTATTTCTTCTTTTGCTTTATTTGGCTTAAACTTTTAAAACTTTGAACCCTTTTGATTTGCTAATATGTACACTTAAGTTTATAAATTTCTTTTTAGTTGCAATCTGCAAGTTTTCGTATTTATGTTTACTGTCATGCAGGTTTAAATCTTATCTAATTTCACCTTTGATTTCTGATATAATTCAGTTATTTAGTTTTCTACTAGTAGAGCCAACACATTTATAGTTATCACAGTACATTCTGTGTATGTGTAGGAAAACTTAGAATCACAAATGAGCAAAATAATTTTAAAAAACAGTCTAAATGATCTAAATGAAAAATTGTATTTTGTTAAGTAACATGTAAGTGCACCATCTTTAGCTGTGTTTGTTAAGTCACTGGCTTTGTGGATAATCTTCTTAAATTCACTATTTGCTTTTGAAGGAGATACTAGTATTTCTCTAGTAGATTATGTCTTCTGGTTTTCACTTGGCCAGTGATATCTCTCTGACTCCCATGATAGATGGCAAATGTAGACAAATATTTTAGGCAATTTATACATTTATTATCAACTTACTTAAGAAATGGACATTTGGTACTTAAGTTTTCAGTAAACATATGCACTTATTTTGGTTCATTGCTTCCAAAATAGTTTATTGAGAAATAATAATGAGTTAGCAAAACTGAAGTTAGTACTTACAGATTAACAACAAATAATAAAAGACAAAATTACTGTAACCAGAATGTTCAGACCACTCAATATGATGTGAAGGATTGGTCAACGTCTATATCACGTACCCATTTTAAACATTTAACCTACAATTTTCTGTCTTGCTCATTTGCCTAACTGACTAGTAGCTTTGTGCATCTCATAGGCTTTGACACCAGCCACAGTACGACTTACTGGATATTAAGCAGATATTAAGCAGTTGATGGAGTAGCAGCAGATAATACTTCTCCTTCCACCATTCCAGAACTGAAAAAGGTCATTATCTTTAGTTTCTTGCCTCTCAGAGCACTTGTTTTGTCAGCTTGCACCTGACATGCTGTTCTGATAGAAAGAGTTAGTTTCGGGTGTCTGTAAAGGGTACAGAAACCAGAGATGGGCTTTTCAAGGTCATCATTCAGACTTAACCATGCAATGGGAATTCTGTTCACAGAACACATGTTTCATACTCATAACTAGATGAAATCATGCTAGAAGCTACAAGTACAAACGAGGGGTCCACCAATCTTTGGAAATCTGTTCATCAAACTAGCAAGGTTTCAAAATATTAATAACTTGACCTTTGTGTTCTAGAATAAAATCATCCTGAATTTTACAACAATCGGTGGCAGGGGATGCTCAACCAGACTATCTAATTTTGTTCCCATTGGCAGTAAAGTATTTTATATTAATGAAGTAAGTAAGAGTTAACAAGTAGAAATCTTACAGGCACTTCTAGATTCTTGCATCTCACAACTTCCTTCCAGGTTACTGTTTTCTTTTTTTAAAATGTGTTATTTAGTAGTTCTTTCAAAGTGGGTCTAAGGTAACAACATTTTTAGACTTCGTATTTAGAAAATATTTTTTCATTATTTGATGATTTTTTTCACTGAGCATAGAATTATGTAGTCTATTTCTATTTTTTCCTCAATTTGTTTAAGCTTTCAATCTCTATTATTCTGGTCCTATTACTTTGATATTCTATCAGTTTCATGTTTCTAGTCATTAGTTTATTCATTATTACTTAGCTTATTATTAATATTTAGCTTATTCATTTTTTCTTTTAAAATATCAATAAGCATTTTTTTAAATTTCTAAGGTCTCTAATGGGCCTTTTAAAATATTTAAATCTATGATTTAATAATTGTCTGTTCATATCTTAAACTTCCCATTTTATTTTGTAGATACTACTTACACCTTTATTAGGATTTTCAAAGATATGTACTTTAAAGGTCTTTGCAGATTTATTTTATCTCTATTTTCTTAGATGGTAAAATCTCTTATTTTCGGATTTTGAGTACCCACTTTCATGGTGCAGGTGCTTCTCATAAACTTGATTATTATACTTTATGAGCTTAACTTCCAAAAAATATTTCTTCTTTGAGTGCTTTGGATTGGGACAATTTCTTTGTGAGGCAATCTTTTTTTTTCTTCTCTTTTTCTTTTCTTCTCTCAATTTTTTACACCCTGTCTGATCTATTCACTCCTTCTCTTCTTCCTTGCCATTCATTCTCTCTTTTTCTCTCTCTCTCATAAAAGGGAACATACTGCTTTGCTTCAATTACAGATACATATTTTTTCCTTTCAAGCATAGCTAGATATTTAAAAGTATTTAAAATATTTTAATTATTTATCATTTCTGGGTTTATACAAAAAGAGGAAGCTTTCAAAATATATTACCTTGACCCAGAAACTGGGCCACTTTACCTTTACACTAAAACTAACTACATTAATCCAAATGACAAGAAGATAAGGTGCAGATATTTGAAGTCTTATTGTGTGTAAAGTTCAACTCCAGGGTGCCACTGAAATCTCCTGAAGTTTGGGGTACATCAGAAAATGTATAGATTTATATTTTAGCCTGAGACATGCATGTGTATGAAGCAATTGGTGGTACACGTGATGTAGTGTACACAGATAGTAATATGAAAAGAACCAGTAAAACATTTCCTGTTTTCTTCTTAGCCAGGGACAAGCTGTTAGATTCTGCCTTTTGTAAACTCTTTGAAGAACAAAAGAGCATTTTATGTCGGATTTGGGGACTGAAAATGTAACTATGTATTCCAAGCAGGGGAAAAATATATTCTATTTCTAATGGTGTGATGAGCAAAAGGATTAATGGCAAAGATTTTTTCTCTATAATATTCTAAAAATGAAGATGTGATAATATAATGTGCACAAATAGAGTAAAAGTTCTCAATGATTATAACAATTTGAAGATTTCCAGAAGGTAGAATTCTAACTTTTAAAATATGACTTGGATTATCTAATTGAAATTTAGCAAGAATTAGCATAACATATCAGCATTATTATAATACTAAGAGGTTGAAACGCAGGACCAAAGTGGCAAAATATTTTGAGACTATGAATGAGGTCAGTGTTTGGTCTGACAAACTCATACAATGCTTTAAAAATAACTGTGTAAATACATTGGGGAAAATTTGCCTAAATAAAGTTTGCTAGTTGTTGTACATCACTAAATTCACTTCAAAATATTAACCATGCACGATTATTAAAAGTCTGGGCTTAGCTGCCTACTTTAACTTTGAAGCATCATTCACAGTTAGGTTTGAAGTCTCAAAGTGTACCCATCTTTAGAAGATTGCAGGGAATAGAGGTTAGAACAGTCTTAAACTTCCCACCAGCATTTTTCTGTTTTAGGAATCAGAACTTTAATTTGCATTACTGCAGTGACTTAAAACTCTCCAACTTGGCCTGACTTCTTGTCTTCTTGAACACAGTTTAACAGTGTCAATGGAAAATTATGTAAGTAGAGATTTAACTTGTATTGCAGAATTGCAGATTTCCCTCAGTAAATAGTTTCTACCTGAAATCTCAAATGGGTTTCTTTTGCAAACTGATAGAGTAAATCAGAACATGTTTCTGTTGTGCTATTTCTAACTTTGGACTGTTGCATTTCTAATGATGAATGAACTAATTATGAGAACTAAGGATTTGAGTATGAGGGAAAAAGTATTTGTTAAGATTCTCACGATGGCCACTTTTGAGGGGACTCTAATTTCTGGTTTTGTCCTTCTCACCCTTTATATATATTTTTACTTTTCCTAGTTCCATCATAACACACACATACTCTAATTGCCCAATATATTAATTTATCATGAGAAATATATCTGCCTTCATGACCTGGCATATTTACTACCTGTAAACCAATCTTCCTGGGAAGCAAAATCTAATTAAAAGCTGACAGGCAAGCGTAGCATCATGCAAAGGCAATGATTTGAATATATTTAATAATTGATGTTATGAATCTGGTGGATTAATTTCTGTACACTATGGGGCAAAATCTGACATAGGGACCAGATATGATGTTCATGCATCATGGTACCTTCTTACCTGAAGATAGATTCTGGAGACTTATTATTTGTGTATTTATCTGTTTATTGTGTTTATAGAGGTCCTTAGATTTCTTAAAGCTCAATATAGGCATCAGATTATATATTATAGCCTTGTTCCTTAGTAAAGTGATCTTTATAACAAATTCAATTCATAACATATAGCTAATTACCAAGATAAATATATCTTGTCTCTTAATTTGTATGTTACATACTTAAGGTAAAAAAGAAATTCTCTGTCAGAAAGTGTGTGACATTGCACCATTTTCATCAAATTCAGTATATCCTTAGATGCAACTTCCAAAAGGCTTGCAAAGGCTTGCAAAACAGTCAGTGTCAAATTAGTTTAGAACAAAATTAGAGTGACCTCAACTAGATCAATGCAATAGCACACCCCACATTCATAACAGAACTTTATTTGTTTGAATT
Source organism: Hylobates moloch (assembly GCF_009828535.3). Taxonomy (NCBI): domain Eukaryota; kingdom Metazoa; phylum Chordata; class Mammalia; order Primates; family Hylobatidae; genus Hylobates; species Hylobates moloch. Next base: position 72,781,222 of record NW_026652288.1, read on the forward strand.
CGCCCTCCACAAAATACAGATATTATAAAGGTAATTTAAAGATTTTTTTGTCTACATAAAATTAAAGCTGGTCCTAAGTCCTCACACAGCAGTGTTGTTAAGACATACTATATGACGTAGTACTGGCTCCTACATTCCCATTGGCTTGTAAGAGCATCTCGGGTTTATGTGCCCCCATATGGCAAGAGTCATGTTAATTATTATTTTAACCACTAGTGCCACAGGTGAACATGAATCCTCTAAAATTTGTGGGGCATTGATGTGTTCAGATCTGGTTGTAGTAGCTTAGGGTAGTTGGACCATACAACAAGCCTGACCAGAAGGGAAAACTGCTATTGACCTAGCTCATGGTGTTCAACTTCTAAGTCATCCAACAACTCTCTCCCCATCTGGGCTGCTGCATGCATCAAAGACACATGCATGGCTTTTGTAGACCCTCCCTATTTCCCAGATCTTCAGGAAGACCAGTCTCTATTCAGGTCATTACACTCCCTTCTAACCATCTAAACACTAGACATTTCCCAGTTTCTCTCTAGAGATGCCGATTTTAATTTATGTGCTCAACCTTCTTACCAAAGAACTCAGTGAGTTTTTTCTTCAATTGTATTGATGAATGTGAAGGCAATTTAAAATTGTCCTAAAAGGGATTAATAATGACCTTAGACCTTGAACACGAAACTCAGCGAAGCTTCTAAGAGGAAGGTAAAAGAGAATATTTGTTATTCTTTTGCTCCTAGACCAGCAAGACTGATGCAGCAAGACCAGCAAGACCAATGCAGAAATTAATCCTTATATCCTGCCACAGAATAGCTGGCTCACACACATAGATAACAAAAGGTCACACTCTTTGAGAGCTCACCCTGGGTGGGACTGTTTTAGTGCTTTATATCTATTGACTTCACATATACTTACGTTACATATGTTAACTCATGTAATCCTCACAAGATTCCAATGAAGTAGATAATGTTGTTATTACCATTTTAGGGAGGGAGTGGTTAACCTACTTAGCCAGATCCCATGCTAGTAAATGATAGAACTGAGATTTGAACCCTAGCAGTCTGATGCCAGTGTTATGGCTGTTACCCACCATATTAAGTTGTCTCCCCAAAGATCTCTAGTGAAGACTGATTGAATTTTAAAAGGTCAGGTATTTTTCATTCACTATTTTCTTTATTTGCCAGTAGAATCATCTTTTTTCCTTCATCTGAATTTGACTTTTTATGGAATGAATATTTACTGAGTGTTTTCTGTGAGCCTGGTACTAACTATGCAATTTTACCGGTATTATTTATTTTGACCCTCCTAGCCCTGTCTTGTAGATGATATTACTTCTGATTTACAGATAAGAAGCTGAGATGAAGACTCATTATTATTTTTCATCTAGTCCTAACCCTCAAGTAAAGATTCCTCTCCTTTAATTATATAAAGACAGCATTCTGCTGTCTTGGATTCTGCTGCACTGAGCTCCAGTAGCATTTTGCTCTTCTCTTTGCATTATCATATTTTCATAGATTTCACTATACCCGTCCTCAAAGTATGATTTTGATAATTATTAAAACCATTGGTGGAAGATAATTAAAATGCTTAAAAACTACAATTTAATTTTTCTTTAAAAACAAATTATTTTTAGCTTTGGTAGCTAAGTGTTAAAAGAAAAAAAGTAAAAAAAAAATTTCCTATTGTTTTTTAGTATATTTGATAAACAAATAAGTCTGTATTATGCTGTTTAAGCTAATAAAATTCATGTTTTTAGTAAGGAACTGGTTACATATTATGGTCCTAATGACTGATGTTGTCATCTGCCACTCAAGCTTTCCTGGGTTATGCTCTTACTCAGGATGCTGGGTACTTAAGGTGATGTGGACTGTCTTAATGGTGAATCCACCTTATTAGAAGATCCTGAGGCTTAATGTCTCTCCAAAGTGAATATTTTCATGAGTCTACATTTATCTTTCTTTTTTCACTGACTCTTAGATAATAAAAAGAATAGAAACAACATATGAAAAATACCTAGTCTGTGTCCCACATTGGATTCCGTGATCTCTGTTTTCCTATTGTGCCTCTGGTTCCTTTTTCACAAATAACTCTTGCTGAAATCTCCTCTACCCCAAATCTGAGTTCTGGATTTTCTCAGGGTTATAGTTGGCCCTCTTTTCTTTTCATTCTATTTTCTCTCCATGGGTTCTCTCATTTAGTCACATGAGTTCAATTTCTGTCTGTTTGACAATGGTTTCCAAGTTCCTATCTCTAGCTTCTACCTTTCCTCTGAATACACAATCTTATTTCTCAACCTATATTATATCTATATTTGGATAACTTTCAGGTATCTCAAACTCAACATCCTCAAAACTGAATGAATACCTTTCTCTCAGTATTTTCTTATTCGGCATATTGTAGCACCGTCCATCTAATTGTTCATGCCAAAAGCATTCTTAGCACTTCTCTCATCTGCACATCCACAGAACCACTACATATAGTGAATTCCAACTTCTAATTAACTTTTTTAGCTCTTATTTTCTATCCAGCTCCACTGGCACATCTCTAGTTCAATGCAATCTCACCTTTCTCTGGCACTCTGCAATTGTCTTCTAAATGCTTCACACACACACACAAAACACACTTTTACCTCCTTCTGATTCATTATTCATATAGCAGCCAGAATGGTCTTTCAAAGAGAAGCCTAATATTGTTACTCTTTTGATTAAAACTCTATGTCTTTCTGTTGCTCTTACAATAAAGTTCAAAAACCCTTACAATGGTCCACAAAAGTCTACGTAATATGATCCCTATTCACATCCTCAGCAATTATGTCATTTTCTTTTATTCCTTATGCTTCAACCATGGTATCTTTCTCCCACTCCTTATTTGTTTAAACTAATGTAGCTCTTCCTACGTGGTATCTCCAGGGAGTAGAAGATAGCATAAAGCAATGCTATATAGGTGACTTTTAAAAAATTTAGTGATCATTCTAGTGTACATTTTTTATAAAAAACAAATAGCATGCATTTAATTTATAAAATTACTTATGTTATTTACAGAGAAGACAAATTGGGTTATGACTAAATTTAATAAAGTATGGCCTTTGTTTTTTTTTTCATAATGAGTACATGTAAGTCCCACTAATATATATATAATTCTGTCAATTGTATCCGAAGTTGCATTTCATTATTAAAATTGAGTGCTCCTTCCACCTTATCCTAATACAGTTTGATTTGTGATCACTAGTAGTGTTTTGCATTTTCTAGAATTCCTTATCAGCACAGTCTTTCTTCAAACTGTGCTTCAGTGTGACTTTTGTACTTTTTTCCTCCTTGAGCTTTTCTTTTTCACTTTAATGTGTTATCAATGCTCCAGGTGAGCATTACCTTGCAGTTTTTCTGCCAGATCAAGTATAATAGCTACCTGGAAGCTTAAGTTGGGGAGAAGGATATGGGGAAACAACTTGTAGACAGAGACTAGAAAATATTTCCCCCTCCAAATTGAATCTTATTTCCACACATCTGTTGATTGACTGTTCTTCTGCTACTCATGGCTTTTAGTGAGAGAAGTTGCTTGAAGGTCAGACAGGTATACTAAGCCAGTTGACACATTCTCCTAAGTTAAGGGTGATGAATTAAACACTCAAAGAAGAGTGACCACCATTGCCCTACCTCTGTCCTATTGCAAGTTTAGTCTGTATGAGAAGTTAATCAACTTAAGAAAAGTTGGGGTTGCACGTTGTAGTGGCTACATGACTAGGGAGTTCAGTTTCCTCATATATATTAAGGTAATATTAATACTCACTTCATGGTACTGTGATAATAGTACAATGGAATAAAAAATATTGTGTTTGGCACACAGTGTATGCTCAATAGATTAGCTCTTTTCTCCCTACGTCCCAACTTTATCATCCAGAAATGTCTTTTCAGAAGCTCTTCTTTGCCCAAAACTTGGAGAGTGTTGGGTTTTGTTTGTTGGGGACTTCGTTTCCCTCAATAGCTCAATAAAAGTTTATTGGGATTTTCTTTGTCTATTCATTGCATGAAAATTGTTCTTCTTTAAGACCTATCTTGGCATTGATATGCATCGTATGGGCCTGGGGTTAATATGGAGCTAAAAAAGCACTACATATCACATAGCAAAACTGCCTAAAATCATTATTAGACATTTTTCCCCAAGTCACACTTACCGAAATATTGGCTCTTTAACAACTCTTCTGAAATTTGTACCTGCTGCCTCTAAGTTCTTCCCTATTTGTTGCTGCCTGTCTCCCTCTGTTCCCCTTTTTCTTTCCCTATGCAATAAATATTTGTGTGCCTCCAAAATGTATGTTAAAATCCTAACTCCCAATGTGATGGTATTAGGAGGTAAGGCATTGGGAGGTAATCAGGTCATGAGAGTGGCGCCCTCATGAATAGAATTCGTGTTCTTACTTATACACAAGAGAGCTTGCTTTCCTCCCTCTCTGCTCTCTGCCATGTGAGGATACAGTAAAAAGATGACATAGACTTAAGAGGGCATTATTTTTGTTACCTTTCTCAACAACTCGTAGGACACTGACAACCAAAATTACCCACCCCCAACTAGGAAGAGGGTCCCTACCAGAACCTGACCCATTCTGACACTGATCTTGGACTTCCAGCCTCCAAAACTATGAAGAATAAATTTCTGTTGTCTACAAGCCACCCAGTCTACAGTATTTTGTTATAGCAGCCCAAATTGACTAAGGTACCTTTCTCTGTATTCTCTGTCAATAGGTCTTTTCCTGCCTTCAGTACCTTTTCTTTCCTCCTGTGTGCATTTTTAAATTATTTTTATGTAAATAAATTTAAAGCTTGGCTATTTCCCCATTCCTTCTCTCCACTTACACATCCCTTATCTGAACTGACAAAGAGCCAAGTGATCCTTAAAAGGAATTTTCTTTAGCAGGTAGGAAGAGAGGAAGCCTGAGGGGACTTCTATCTTTCCATCATAGTATCTGCTTTACTACATCCCTAAAAGCTCCGACCAGCTATATAATGATCTGGGTTAAAATTCCTAAATGTACACTTCAAAATATCAGTCTCTTGATTTCCCCTTTCCACATACAAATGCATTTTTTTTTTTTTTTTTGACAAAGTCTCACTCTGTTGCCCAGGCTGGAGCGCAGTGGTGCAAACTCGGCTCACTGCAACCTCTACCTCCTGGGTTCAGGTGATCCTCATGCCTTCAGCCTCCCAAGTAGTTGGGATTACAGGCACGCAGCACCACACTGGCTAATTTTGTATTTTTAGTAGAGTCTGGCTTTCACCATGGTGACCAGGCTGGTCTCGAACACCTGACCTCAGGTGATCCACCTGCCTCGGCCTCTCAAAGTGTTGGGATTACAGGTGTGAGCCACCGTGCCCAGCCATATAAATGCATTCTTTGTATTCACCAGTGTCTGCCCTTTCCTGCAAGCATAAAGCCTTTTCATCACATATTATGTAATTTACTCTGTCTTTTTAAATACATCATCTTCCCCATTTTATTTTCAAAACTCTCTTAATAGTCATTTACTTTATTAAACACTGTCAGTGAATTTTATCTGACTTTCCTTTTTATTTCTGCTGCTGTACAGCAGGACATTTTGAACATCATTTTATGCAATCAATAGATTGCTAATGATATGTGCTCTACTGAGTAATATAGTCAGATTCTATTTTTAAAAGCACAAAGACATTTATTATCAAATATAATTTCACTCAATTTTTGCTGATGTGTATTAATTATAAGTATTAGCTGCCTGTGTCTAATTTACCTATTGTGTAGGTCTCAATTTTTATATCATACATCTAAGTTGGTTTTACCTGACTATAATTTTTATGCTATAATTTCATTTTAGAGACACTTCTTTGAAGACATAGACTTAGGAATGCATTATTTTTGTTACCTTTCTCAGTAAATAGTAGGACACTGACAACCAAAATTACCCACCCCCAATGCAGTTTACTGTCTACTTAACATGACTTTATTTTTCCATTTCCTTCACTAGCATAACCTTACCATTCCGGGACACTTTTGCTAAGGGAAACTTCCTGAAAGACTGGTCAATTCTTCAAAAGAGAAGCACCCTCCTGGTTAAACTCTAAAATTCCCCAAAGCCTTAGTTTCAAAATTCTCACCCTGCTGTTTTCAGTAATTCTAAACTGTGATTTATGACCTTACATGATTCTAATAAATCCCCCATATTGAAAGATGCAGCTTAAACCAAACTTCAAATTCTTAATAAATTCTGACCTTGCCTTTTTCCCTCTGAGACACTAAGAAAACTTTGCCATGTTGGTATTCTTCTTTACCATGGTGAACGAAAAACTCAGAATTATCTTGACAGAGGTTGTGTTGGTGAAATTTGAGGAGCCAGTATTTTACAGCACTTTACACATAAGGAATGCTACATACATTAAGTTAACAAACAAAAACACTCAGTATTTCCTAGACGATAAACCTTTATAAGCCTGGTAATTCTAATATATTAACATATTTGGACTCTGGAAGTTGGAAATTGGAACATAGACATCGTGGTTTAAGCTGACACAGACCTATTTAATGTTAGTGTTTAAATGCTAAGTAACAGTGACTATTAAATGTGACAGAACAGCTTGTATTTCACTTTGTGATTGGGGTGCACTTTGATACTTGTTTTATGAAAGGCTTTATAAGTTACAGTCAGAGGTTAACAGTAATCACATTTCTTTCCTCCTCTGGCTTTAATAAATGCCTTTAGGGCATTTCATTCTGTTAAATCAAGCAGCAGACAAAAGTGTAATGCTCTGCTAACCTCTAAAGTATGTGAAAAATTTAGTTCATAAAATATGTATGAAGAACACAGTGTTACAATGATAATGTTACTTCCTGTCTAGGTTATTCTGTCAAAGGAATTGGTGCATTAAGGTCTCTAGTCCTTGATTTCTTCTGACTGGAGTTACTCTTAGTTCATTTTATATCAGTTACTTCAATGAATTTTCTATTAGCATACATTTATAAATATATACAATAGTTATTTAGACCTATTTGTCATGGCTTTAAATGAGCAGTATTAGGAGCTATTACACATAATATTCTTCTGTAGAAAGGTAATATTTAAAATGTTAATCCATGCATATGGAAATATCAAAGTTGTATGTATATGAACAAAAAATAAGTCATTGTTTTGAACTAATACCATCATGATAAATGTGAATTTATATGGGATAGTTTCTTATATACGCATTCTTTGTTAAGACCATCATTGTCTTTTAAGCAAATTTGTGCTGTACATTCTCCATTATGTATCCTTACTTTTTGATAAAAAGCGTGAAACCATAGCTTCTGTTTCTTCACTACTCACTTGTTACAATATCTCCGCAGCAGACAGTTACACTATTAGATGGTGTCTTTAGAATTGTAAATATGCTAACCCATTTGAAAACGTAGCAAAACTTAATTGATATGGGTGTCACTAATTTAGAATTTGTGAAAAATAAGATAGGAACGTGGATAATATTTTGATAAATTCTTCCTTCATAATAGGTATGTATAATTTTAAAATGCTTTTTAAAAAGTAAGTAAACAAAACTTTAAATTTGCTCTGAAACAGTAAAGGCAAGAGTAATAGCTGGATCAGAAGAAAAAAATAGTCTTCCTGACTGTGTAGTAAAGAAGAATCCTTACCCAAAGAAAGGTCTGGCTTTCGCCTTCAGCTCCCGAGAGATGATCTCTAGGTCCTTGGAATGTCCTGCCAGATAAGAGTATCTTGGATCTCCCGTGGAGATCCAACAACAGTAAGAAAGGACAAAGAAGGGCATTACATAATGATAAAGGGTTCAATTCAACCAGAAGACTTAACTACCCTAAATATTTGTGCATCCAGCATTGGAGCACACAGATTCAAAAATAAATACTTATAGACCTAAGAAAAGACTTAAAAAGCCACACAATAACAGTTGGGGACTTTGACACCCCACTGATAGCATCAGACAGGTAAGGCAGAAAATTAACAAAGAAATTCTGGAATTAAATTTGACACTTGATTAATTTGAACAAATAGACATCTACAGAATACCCCACCCCTCATCCACAGAATATACAGTCTTCTCATCTGCACACAGAACACACTAAAAGATTGAACACTTGCTTGGTTATAAAGTAAGTCTCAATAAATTCAAAAAATCAAAATCATTCAAACTATAGTTTTGGACCACACTAAAATAAAAGTAGAAATCAATCCCAAGGAGACCTCTCAAAACCCTACTATTACATAGAAATTAAACAACTTGCTTCTGGGTAAACAACAAAATTATGGCAGTAATGAAAAAATTCTGTGAAATAAATGGAAACAAAGACACAGCATACAAAAATATCTGGTATGCAGTGAAAGCAGTGTTAAGAGAAGGTTTATAGTGCTAAATGTCTACCTCAAGAAGTTAGAAAGAACTCAAGTTGACAATCTAACATGATACTGAGAGGAACTAGAAAAACAAGAGTAAACTAACTCCAAAGCTCGAAGAAGAAACCGAATGACTAAAAGCAGAGCATAACTGAACAAAATTAAGACCCCAAAATCTATATAAAAAATCAATAAAACCAAAAGTTGACTTTTAAAAGGATAAACAAGATCAATAGAACACTAGCTAGATTCATGAGAAAAAAAGAGAAAAGATTCAAATAAGCACATTTAGAAATACCCAAGGTGTCATTACAGTGGATCCCACAGAAATATAAAAGATTATCAGAGACTGTTATGAACATCTTTATGAACATAAATTAGAAAATGTAGAGGAAATGGATAAATTCCTGGAAACAAACAATATCCCAAGAGTGAATTGGGAAGAAAATGAACCTCTGACAGACCAATATCAAATTCCAAAATTAAATTAGTAATAGAAAACCTACCAACCAAAAAAAAAAAGCCCTGGTCCAGATGGATTCACAGCTGAATTCTACCAGACATACAAAGAAGCACTGGCACCAATTCTACTGATACTATCCCCAAAAATCGAGGAGGAGTCCCTAGCTCAGTCTACAAAGCCAGCCTCATCTAGATACTAAAACCTGGCGGAGACACAGTGAAAAATGAAAATCACAGGCCAATATCCCAGATGAACATAGACACAAAAATCCTCAACAAAATACTAGCAAACCAAATTCAGCAGCACATTAAAAGTCAATTCACCATGATCCAGTAGGCTTTGTCCTTGGGATGCAAGGTTGGTTCGACATACAAAAATCAATAAGTGTTATTCACTGCATAAACAAAATTCAAAACAAAAGCCATATGATTATCTCAATAGATGCAGTAAAAAACTTTTGATAAAAAACTTTTGATAAAAGGATAAAAGTTTTTTGATAAAAAACTTTTGATAAAAGGATCCCTACCTTTTGGTATATACAAAAATTAACTCAAGATGGATTACATATTTAAATGTAAGACCTCAAACTGTAAAAGTTTTAGAATTGAACCTATAAACACCATTCTGGACTTTGGCCTTGGGAAAGAATTTATGATTAAGTCCTCAAAAGCAATTGCAACAAAATCAAAAATTGACAGGTGGACCCTAATTAAATTAAAGAGCTTCTGCATGACAAAAGCTCCTATCAATAGAGTAAACAGACAACCTACAGAATAGAACATATTAACAAACTATGAATATGACAAAGGTCTAACATCTAGAATCTATAAGAAACTTAAGGCTGGGCATGGTGCCTCATGCCTGTAATCCCAGCACTTTGGGAGGCTGAAGTGGGCAGATCACCTGAAGTCAGGAGATCGAGACCAACCTGCCCAACATGGCAAAACATCATCTCTACCAAAAATACAAAAAATTAGCCAGGCATGGTGGCAGGCATCTGTAATCCCAGCTATTCAGGAGGGTGAGGCAGGAGAATTGCTTGAACCCGTGAGGCGGAGGTTGTGGTGAGCTGAGATTGCGCCACTGCACTCTAGCCTGGGCAACAAGAGCAAAACTCTGTCTCAAAAAAAAAAAAAAAAAGAGAAACTTAAATAATTTAGTTCAATAAGCAAAAAACAATCCCATTAAAATGGGCAGAAGACATGAACAGACACTTCTCCAAAGAAGACATAGAAGTAGCCAAGAAACATAAGAAAAAATGTTGCATGTCACTAATCATCAGAGAAATGCAAATCAAAACCACAGTGAGATACCATCTGACACCAGTCTGAAATGCCTATTACTAAAAACTCTAAAAACTACAGATGCTAGTGAGGCTGTGGAGAAAAGAGAATGCTTACACACTGTTGGTGAGAATATAAATTAGTTCAGCCACTGTGCAAAGCAGTTTGGAGATTTCTCAAAGAACTTAAAACAGAACTATCCTGTGACCCAGCAATCTCATTACTTGATGTATATCCAAAAGAAAATAAATTGTTCTACTAAAAAGGATGCATGTACTCACATGTTCATTGCAGCACTTTTCACAATAAAAAGACATGAAATCAACCTAGGTGCCCATCAATGGTGGATTGCCTTAAGAAAATGTGGTACATATATATAAATTATAGAATACTACAGAGCCATAGAATGAAACAAAATGATGTCCTTTGCAACAACATAAGAGAAGCTGGAGACCATTATGCTAAGCAAATTCATGCAGGAACAGAAAACGAAATACAACATGTTCTCACTTGCAAGTGGGAGTTAAACATTGGGTAACATATAGACCTAAATATGTTAATAATAGAAACTGGGGACTACTAGACAGGGGAGGTAGGAAGGGGGTGAAGGGGTGAAAAACGAACTATTCAGTACTATGCTTAGTACCTGTGTGGTGGGATCAATCACACCCCAAACCTCAGCATCATGTAACATATGGATGTAACAAACCTGCACATGTACCTGTAAATCTAAAATAAAAGTTGAAATTATTTTTAAAAAGCATCTTTTTTTTTTTTTTACCTAGGGTCCTTGGGCCACCCAAGATAGTCTGATGATGTGATTTATAATGACGGCTTTGGGCCACATGGTGTCAGCTTGATCAGGAGATTAAGGTCAGCCACATGGGCAGTGAACTGTGTCCATGTGCAGAAGCCCTAATAAAAACTCTAGACTCAAAACTCGGATGAGCTTCCCTTGCTGTCAATACTCTATGTATATTGTCACACATCATCGTTGCAAAAAGTTAGGCTGTCCGTGACTCCACTGGAAGAGGACAGTGGGAAACTCTGAATAGGGAACTTTTATGGATTCTGTCCCATGCTTTTCTTCTCATGACTGATTTTAACCTGTATTTTTTCTCTGCAATAAATTATAATGATCAGTGTAACAACTTTCGGGGATTTCTGTGAATCCTTCTAACAAATTATCAAACCTAAAGACGGTCTTGAAGATCCTGAACCTGTAGTTGGTATCAGAATTGATGGTGGTCTTTTTTTTTGTTGTTGTTGTTGAATTCAAAAATGTACATGGTGCCTTTATTATTTCAGATATGAATATCTTTTTTATTTTTTATTTTTATTTTTATTTTTATTATACTTTAGGTTTTAGGGTACATGTGCACAATGTGCAGGTTTGTTACATATGTATCCATGTGCCATGTTGATTTCCTGCACCCATTAACTCGTCATTTAGCATTAGGTATATCTCCTAATGCTGTCCCTCCCCCCTCCCCCAACCCCACAACAGTCCCCGGAGTGTGGTGTTCCCCTTCCTGTGTCCATGAGTTCTCATTGTTCAATTCCCACCTATGAGTGAGAACATGAGGTGTTTGGTTTTTTGTCCTTGCGATAGTTTACTGAGAATGATGTTTTCCAATTTCATCCATGTCCCTACAAAGGACATGAACTCATCATTTTTTATGGCTGCATAGTATTCCATGGTGTATATGTGCCACATTTTCTTAATCCAGTCTATCATTGTTGGACATTTGGATTGGTTCCAAGTCTTTGCTATTGTGAATAGTGCCGCAGTAAACATATGTGTGCATGTGTCTTTATAGCAGCATGATTTATAGTCCTTTGGGTATATACCCAGTAATGGGATGGCTGGGTCAAATGGTATTTCTAGTTCTAGATCCCTGAGGAATCGCCACACTGACTTCCACAATGGTTGAACTGGTTTACAGTCCCACCAACAGTGTAAAAGTGTTCCTATTTCTCCACATCCTCTCCAGCACCTGTTGTTTCCTGATTTTTTAATGATGGCCATTCTAACTGGTGTGAGATGGTATCTCACTGTGGTTTTGATTTGCATTTCTCTGATGGCCAGTGATGATGAGCATTTCTTCATGTGTTTTTTGGCTGCATAAATGTCTTCTTTTGAGAAGTGTCTGTTCATGTCCTTTGCCCACTTTTTGATGGGGTTGTTTGTTTTTTTCTTGTAAATTTGTTTGAGTTCATTGTAGATTCTGGATATTAGCCCTTTGTCAGATGAGTAGGTTGCAAAAATTTTCTCCCATTTTGTAGGTTGCCTGTTCACTCTGATGGTAGTTTCTTTTGCTGTGCAGAAGCTCTTTAGTTTAATTAGATCCCATTTGTCAATTTTGGCTTTTGTCGCCATTGCTTTTGGTGTTTTAGACATGAAGTCCTTGCCCACGCCTATGTCCTGAATGGTATTGCCTAGGTTTTCTTGTAGGATTTTAATGGTTTTAGGTCTAACATTTAAGTCTTTAATCCATCTTGAATTAATTTTTGTATAAGGTGTAAGGAAGGGATCCAGTTTCAGCTTTCTACATATGGCTAGCCCATTTTCCCAGCACCGTTTATTCAATAGGGAATCCTTGCCCCATTTCTTGTTTTTGTCAGGTTTGTCAAAGATCAGATAGTTGTAGATATGCAGCATCATTTCTGAGGGCTCTGTTCTGTTCCATTGATCTATGTCTCTGTTGTGGTACCAGTACCATGCTGTTTTGGTTACTGTAGCCTTGTAGTATAGTTTAAAGTCAGGTAGCGTGATGCCTCCAGCTTTGTTCTTTTGGCTTAGGATTGACTTGGCGATGCGGGCTCTTTTTTGGTTCCATATGAACTTTAAAGTAGTTTTTTCCAATTCTGTGAAGAAAGTCATTGGTAGCTTGATGGGGATGGCATTGAATCTATAAATTACCTTGGGCAGTATGGCCATTTTCATGATATTGATTCTTCCAACCCATGAGCATGGAATGTTCTTCCATTTGTTTGTATCCTCTTTTATTTCATTGAGCAGTGGTTTGTAGTTCTCCTTGAAGAGGTCCTTCACGTCCCTTGTAAGTTTGATTCCTAGGTATTTGATTCTCTTTGAAGCAATTGTGAATGGGAGTTCACTCATGATTTGGCTCTCTGTTTTTCTGTGATTGGTGTACAAGAATGTTAGTGATATTTGTACATTGATTTTGTATCCTGAGACTTTGCTGAAGTTGCTAATCAGCTTAAGGAGATTTTGGGCTAAGACGATGGGGTTTTCTAGATATACAATCATGTCATCTGCAGATAGGGACAACTTGACTTCCTCTTTTCCTAATTGAATACCCTTTATTTCCTTCTCCTGCCTGATTGCTCTGGCCAGAACTTTCAGCACTATGTTGAATAGGAGTGGTGAGAGAGGGCATCCCTGTCTTGTGCCAGTTTTCAGAGGGAATGCTTCCAGTTTTTGCCCATTCAGTATGATATTGGCTGTGGGTTTGTCATAGATAGCTCTTATTAGTTTGAGATACGTCCCATCAATACCTAATTTATTGAGAGTTTTTAGCATGAAGGTTGTTGAATTTTGTCAAAGGCCTTTTCTGCGTCTATTGAGATAATCATGTGGTTTTTGTCTTTGGTTCTGTTTATATGCTGGATTACATTTATTGATTTGCGTATGTTGAATCAGCCTTGCATCCCAGGGATGAAGCCCACTTGATTATGGTGGATAAGCTTTTTGATGTGCTGCTGGATTCGGTTTGCCAGTATTTTATTGAGGATTTTTGCATCAATGTTCATCAAGGATATTGGTCCGAAATTCTCTTTTTTGGTTATGTCTCTGCCAGGTTTTGGTATCAGGACGATGCTGGCTTCATAAAATGTGTTAGGGAGGATTCCCTCTTTTTCTATCAATTGGAATAGTTTCAGAAGGAATGGTACCAGTTCCTCCTTGTACCTCTGGTAGAAATCGGCTGTGAATCCATCA
>NW_026652288.1:72795696-72991197 GCF_009828535.3 Hylobates moloch
TTGGTTTCAAAGAACATCTTTATTTCTGCCTTCATTTCATTATGTACCCAATAGTCATTCAGGAGCAGGTTGTTCAGTTTCCATGTAGTTGAGCGGTTTTGAGTGAGTTTCTTAATCCTGAGTTCTAGTTTGATTGCACTGTGGTCTGAGAGACAGTTTGTTATAATTTCTGTTCTTTTACATTTGCTGAGGAGAGCTTTACTTCCAACTATGTGGTCAATTTTGGAATAGGTGTGGTGTGGTGCTCAAAAAAATGTATATTCTGTTGATTTGGGGTGGAGAGTTCTGTAGATGTCTATTAGGTCCACTTTGTGCAGAGCTGAGTTCAATTCCTGGATATCCTTGTTAACTTTCTGTCTTGTTGATCTGTCTAATGTTGACAGTGGGGTGTTAAAATCTCCCATTATTATTGTGTGGGAGTTTAAGTCCCTTTGTAGGTCACTCAGGACTTGCTTTAGGAATCTGAGTTCTCCTGTGTTGGGTGCATATATATTTAGGATAGTTAGCTCTTCTTGTTGAATTGATCCCTTTACCATTATGTAATGGCCTTCTTTGTCTCTTTTGATCTTTGTTGGTTTAAAGTCTATTTTATCAGAGACTAGGATTGCAACCCCTGCCTTTTTTTGTTTTCCATTTGCTTGATAGATCTTCCTCCATCCCTTTATTTTGAGTCTATGTGTGTCTCTGCACATGAGATGGGTTTCCTGAATGCAGCACACTGATGAGTCCTGAATCCTTATCCAGTTTGCCAGTCTGTGTCTTTTAATTGGAGCATTTAGCCCATTCACATTTAATGTTCATATTGTTATGTGTGGATCTGATCCTGTCATTATGATGTTAGTTGGTTATTTTGCTCGTTAGTTGATGCAGTTTCTTCCTAGCCTTGATGGTCTTTACAATTTGGCATGTTTTTGCAGTGGCTGGTACCGGTTATTCCTTTCCATGTTTAGTGCTTCCTTCAGGAACTCTTTTTGGGCAGGCCTGGTGGTGACAAAATCACTCAGCGTTTGCTTGTCTGTAAAGTATTTTATTTCTCCTTCACTTATGAAGCTTAGTTTGGCTGGATATGAAATTCTGGGTTGAAAATTCTTTTCTTTAAGAATGTTGAATATCGGCCCCCACTCTCTTCTGGCTTGTAGAGTTTCTGCCGAGAGATCAGCTGTTAGTCTGATGGGCTTCCCTTTGTGGGTAACCTGACCTTTCTCTCTGGCTGCCCTTAACATTTTTTCCTTCATTTCAACTTTGGTGAATCTGACAATTATGTGTCTTGGAGTTGCTCTTCTCGAGGAGTATCTCTGTGGTGTTCTCTGTATTTCCTGAATCTGAATGTTGGCCTGCCTTGCTAGATTGGGGAAGTTCTCCTGGATAATATCTTGTAGAGTGTTTTCCAACTTGGTTCCATTCTCCCCGTCATTTTCAGGTACACCAATCAGACGTAGGTTTGGTCTTTTCACATAGTCCCAAATTTCTTGGAGACTTTGTTCATTTCTTTTTGTTCTTTTTTCTCTAAACTTCCCTTCCGGCTTCATTTCATTCATTTCATCTTCCATCAGCGATACCCTTTCTTCCAATTGATCGCATCTGCTACTGAGGCTTCTGCAATCTTTGCGTAGTTCTCGAAACTTGGCTTTCAGCTCCATCAGCTCCTTTAAGCCCTTCTCTCCATTAGTTATTCTAGTTATCCATTCTTCTAATTTTTTTTCAAAGTTTTTAACTTCTTTGCTATTGTTTTGAATTTCCTCCCGTAGCTCAGAGTAGTTTGATCATCTGAAGCCTTCTTCTCTCAACTCGTCAAAGTCATCCTCCATCCAGCTTTGTTCCGTTGCTGGTGAGGAACTGCGTTCCTTTGGAGGAGGAGAGGTGCTCTGCTTTTTAGAGTTTCCAGTTTTTCTGCTCTGTTTTTTCCCCATCTTTGTGGTTTTATCTACTTTTGATCTTTGATGATGGTGATGTACAGATGGGTTTTTGGTGTGGATGTCCTTTCTGTTTGTTAGTTTTCCTTCTACCAGACAGGACCCTCAGCTGCAGGTCTGTTGGAGTTTACTAGAGGTCCACTCCAGACCCTGTTTGGCTGGGTGTCAGCAGCGGTGGCTGCAGAACAGCGGATTTTCGTGAGACCACAAATTCAGCTGTCTGATAGTTCCTCTGGAAGTTTTGTCTCAGAGGAGTACCCGGCCGAGTGAGGTGTCAGTCTGTCCCTACTGTGGGGGTGCCTCCCAGTTAGGCTGCTCAGGGGTGAGGGACCCACTTTAGGAGGCAGTCTGTCTGTTCTCAGATCTCCAGCTGCGTGCTGGGAGAACCACTACTCTCTTCAAAGCTGTCAGTCAGACAGGGACATTTAAGTCTGTGGAGGTTCCTGCTGACTTTTTGTTTGTCTGTGCCCTGCCCCCAGAGGTAGAGCCTACAGAGGCAGGCAGGCCTCCTTGAGCTGTGGTGGGCTCCACCCAGTTGGAGCTTCCTGGCTGCTTTGTTTACCTAAGCAAGCCTGGGCAATGGCGGGTGCCCCTCCCCCAGCCTCGCTGCCACCTTGCAACTTGATCTCAGACTACTGTGCTAGCAATCAGCGAGACTCCGTGGGCATAGGACCCTCTGAGCCAGGTGTGGGACACAATCTCCTAGTGTGCCGTTTTCCAGGCCCGTTGGAAAAGCGCAGTATTGGGGTGGGACTGACCCGATATTCCAGGTGCCGTCTGTTACCCCTTTCTTTGACTAGGAAAGGGAACTCCTTGACCCCTTGCACTTCTCGAGTGAGGCAATGCCTCACCCTGCTTTGGCTTGCACACAGTGCGCTTCACTGACTGTCCTGCACCCACTGTTTGGCACTCCCTAGTGAGATGAAACCAGTACCTCAAACAGAAATACAGAAATCACCCATCTTCTGTGTCGCTCAGGCTGGGAGCTGTAGACCGGAGCTGTTCCTATTCAGCCATCTTGGCTCCACCGTTGGTGGTCTTGGAACTTCCTTCTAACTTTGTTCTGGGAATTTATTAAAACAAGCCTTCCAGAGACCTAGAAAAAACAGCATTTTCCCTCTTTAAGGTTAATTTAAGATGGTAATTTATAATCTTTATATTTTCCTAAATCAGAATGGTTTGTAATTTAGTTTGAATTACTAATATTTTCTGAATATTATGGACTTTCATATTATAAATACACAACAGTTTATATAGTATTAAGGTAACATTTTTGATGCTACCACTATGTGCAAATTAGAATAGTGTAAGAATGCCTGATATTTATTTCACTTTAATTAGAAATTTTCAAAACTTTGTGTGATAGTTCACTCGTAAGACCTTCAGAGTCAAAGCCACATAGGGCTGTCACCTCATATAGATAGTGCAATGCATTATTTTATGGAAGTTGGCTAATAATATCTTCATCATATAAAAAAGAAATGTCAAGATGTCGTTTTGACTTTTTATATACATGTGCCCATTCCTTGCTCTTGATTATTGATCAAATTTATTTTTAAAGTGAGACTTAAAGGAAAATATGCTGACATGTGGGCTTGGTGTCTGCCACCATGGCTTTGTAGTACCTGATAATTACTTAAGCTTTCTTACCATCAAGTTCTCCAAAAGCTGGACGATTTGTTTATGGACAATCCCTGATCTCACACCTATTGTATAATCTACCTCTGTATTCACATCCCTGCTTTTTCCATAATTGTATGTATCCATATAATTGCATGATAAGCTCATAGTTTGCCATTGAGATGAAAAGAAAAGATCATCAGAGCAATTGGTCAGAGTAATTTGATGAAGAATGTACTATTTCTGAAATGTTTGGAGGCTTAAAGAAGAATTTTTTATAAGTTGTTAGCTATATTTTTAAGGCCATTTCTCTGAGAAACAGGGAAGCTTGAGAAAAGGAAATGCCAGTAAGGGATAAATTATTTAAAAGGGATCCTTTGTAGGTGACCATGTTCTTATTCAGAATCAGTGATTTGTTGTATTTCAAGACCCAGGCTTTGGGGTATTAAAGAGGACAGTTGATTTCATTATTGTTATTTTTTCAGTCTTGCTACAGGGAAGGACCTTGTATTAAGATGTGAGGGATCTTGATATCTTAATAACTTACAAGATTTGTTTTGAACTTCCTTTCCCAAGTACATTCAAGTGATGTAGCAGGTACATGGTTTAGGAAATTGGAATTGAAATGGGCATGTGTATGCACATGCATATACATGCACATAGTTAAAGAGACTGAAAGATTATAAGTTAAAGATTTGTTGTAGGGAGAAAAAAGTCAATAAGAATTTTATCAGGAAAAATGGAAACACTAGAAATTTGTATTATGTACATATTAGTCATTATTGGTTAATTATATTAAATTAAAAGCTATGTTTACCATAAAGAAAACAATAAAAATATAATTTGGAATAGATTATTCAATTATTGTTCACTTATACTGGTATCAGTCAAAGGAGAAAGACATTTTGTTGTTTTACTCAGCTGTGAATGAGAATTTTGAAAACTGTGTGGGTCATTTTAATTTCAGGCAATGCAAATGATACACATGGATAATGGCCTAAATCAGATCTGGAAATGTTAGGATATGCTTACTTATTCAAAATTTGGTTTTGGTTAACTTTATAATGGAGGCTGAATTTACTGAGTAAGTTAAAAATAATCATGGAACATTGGAGAGGATTATCTAAGCAAATAGGAGATTGCTCTTTTCCAAGAGAGGAATGGGAAGATCAAGAATTATGAGTTAAAGAAAGTTGTTCTTTCTTTTCCATGGCTAAGGTCAGGCTGACAATTTTTTTTTTATTATAAATGGTCAATGCTACCAATCACAGTTATAAGCATACCTTATCACAAAATGACTATAATTCAGTTTGTTTGAGTTATTTATTCCATTTTCATGAGGGAGGCAGGGGAAGAAAAAATATAAAGTGACATAAGTAACACAGCCTGACACAGCAAATGGTAATGGAATAAATGCTATAACTAAAGTACTCCTTTTTGTGTGGATTCTTTTGAAAAGTTTAATTAAAATCTTTATGAATAGAAATTAATAATTAAGCTGCTAGTATTTTCCCCTAACTTAGCTAGTTAGCCTGCAATGTAGTTCTGGCATTATTTACATGCAGTTAGCACAGACTTCACAGGTTTTGCAAACTGTCCTCCACAAGACTCCTCTTTCTTCAGATACCTACCGTAAGCGCCAAGTGCCTGTAGGCCACATGCAATTGTGACTAACTGGCTACAAATTCAGAGATCTCCACTACCCCCTTAGATTTAATAATTCACTAAAATGACTCACATGACTCAGGAAAGTGCTATACTTATAATCACAGTTTTATTATAAAAATGATACAAATCAGGACCAGCCAAATGAAGAGACACAGAAGGTGAGGTCTTGGAGAATCCCAAAGGAGAAGTTTTTGATGTCCTTGCATGAATCTAGGACAAATGTCAGGCAAGTTCTTTATTATGCAACATTCCCTAATATTTTATTTTCCGGATGTATTGGTTTTTATAAGAAATGGTGTGTTATTACAGAAAGAAAACTTATTTTTCTAGGTCCACATATGCTACAAGTATCTTCTCTTCTTTTTTTATTTTCTTTTTTGAGACAGAGTCTCACTCTGTCGCCCAGGCTGGAGTGCAGTGGCGCGATCTTGGCTCACTGCAAGCTCTGCTTCCTGGGTTCATGCCATTCTCCTGCCTCAGCCTCCCGAGTAGATGGGACTACAGGCATGTGCCACCACACTCGGCTAATTTTTTGTATTTTTAGTACAGATGGGGTTTCAACGTGTTAGCCAGGATGGTCTTGATGTCCTGACCTTGTGATCTGCCCACCTTGGCCTCCCAAAGTGCTGAGATTACAGGTGTGAGCCACCACGCCTGGCCTCTTCTTTTCTTTTTAAAACTTTCTTTCTCATACTGTGATCAGTATAACTGAGAACCCAAAGTAGAAATCTTGTCTCAAATAATTCCTACCTGAATTTTCCATCCAGATGGAATCCTTATTATTATTATTTTTGCTACTTTCCAGTTTTTGATCATTTGTATTCCATCTGATATAGTCTGGATATTTGTCTCCACCCACATCTCATGGGGAAACGTAATCCTCAGTGTTGGAGTTGTGGCCTGTTGGGAAATGTTTGGGTCATGAGAACTGATACCTCATGGCTTGGAGCTAACTTTGTGATATTGAGTGAGTTCTCATGAGATCCGGTCATTTAAAAGTGTTTGGCCCCTCTTTCCCCACTCTCATTTTCTCCTGCTTTAGCCATGTATGATGTGCTTGCTTCCCCTTTGCCTTCCACCCCGATTGTAAACTTCCTGAAGCCTCCCTAGAAGCAGAACAGATGCTAGCACCAAGCTTCCTGAAAAGCCGGCAGAACCATGAGCCAATTTGTTAAAATCTTTTATTTTAACAAATTACCCAGTCTCAGTTACTTCTTTATAGGAGTATAAGACTGGCCTAATGCAGAAAATTGGTACTGAGGAGTGGGGCAAAAAGATACCTGAAGATGTGGAAATGACTTTGGAACTAGGTAACAGACGGAGTTTGGAAGAGTATGGAGGGCACAGAAGACAGGAAGATGAGGGAAAGTTTGGAATTTCTTTGAGACTGTTTAGATGGTTGTTACAAAAATGCTGATAGTGATGTGGACAAGCAAGCCCGGGCTGACAAGGCTTCAGATTGAAACGTGGAACTTACTGGAAATTGAAGCAAAAGTCAGATATGTTATGCCTTAGCAAAGAATTTGGCTGCATTCTGTTCAAGCCCTAGAGATCTATTGAAGTTTGAGCTTCAAAGTGAAGATTTAGGGTATCTGGTGGGAGAAATTTCTAAGCAGCAAAGTGTTTAAGAAGAGGTATGACTGCTTTTAATAGCCTACCTCAGATGCAGGAGCAAAGAAATAAGTTAGAACTTATATTTAAAAAGAAAGAAAAGTGTAAAAGTTTGAAAATTTTGCAACCTTGTCAAGTGGCAGAGACAGAAAAAGCCTTTTTTGGGAATGGAATTCAGTGAAGCTGCAGAGAAACCACTTGCTAGAGAAATTAGCATAAATCGAAGGGATTCAAGTGCTGACAACCAAGACAATGGGGAAAAGGCCTCGAATGGCCCTCCCATCACAGGCCCAGTGGACTAGGAGGGCAAAATGGCTTCCTGGACCAGGGCCTCACACACATGCACAGCCTCAAAACAATGCTCCCAGAATCCTCGTTGCTCCAGCTCCAGCTTTGGCTCAAAGGGGCCTAGGTACAGCTCAGTCTGCCCCTTTAGAGGATGCAAGCCATAAGCTTTGGTGTCTTCCATATGCTATTGAGCCTGTAGGTGTGCAGAATGCAAGAGTGAAGAATGCTTGACAGCCTCCATCTAGATTTCAGAGGATGTATGAGAAAGCCTGAGTGCCCAGGCAGAAGCTTGCTGCAGGGGCAGAGCCCTCACAGAGAACCTCTACTAGGGCAGTGCCAAGAGGAAATGTGGGTCAGAGACCCCACAAAGAGTCCCTACTGGGACACTGACTAGTGACCTCTAGCCCCCAAAATTGTAGATCCACTGGCAGCTTGCACCCTACATCTGGAAAGCCACAGGCACTCAACAGCCAGTGAGAGCAACCATGAGGGCTGAACCCTGCAAAGCCACAGGGGTGGAGCTGCCCAAGGCCTTGGGAGCTGATCTTTTGCACCAGTATGGCCTAGATGTGGGATGTGGAGTCAAAGGAGATTATTTTGGAGCTTTAAGATTTAATGACCACCCTGCTTGGTTTTGAACTGTCATGGGGCCTGTAGCCTTTCTTTTGGCTGATTTCTCCCTTTTGGAGTGGGAATGTTTACCTATTGTATTTAAAAAAAAAATTTACCCCTTGTACCCCTTGTATCTTGGAAGTAAATAACTTGTTTGATTTTACAGGCTTATGGAAGGAAGGGACTTGCCTTTCTTTATCTCAGATGAGACTTTGGACTTTGAACTTTTGAGTTAATGCTGGAGTGAGTTAAGATTTGGAGGACTATTAGGAAGGCATGATTGCATTTTGCAATCAATGTGAGAAGGACATGAGATTTTGGAGGGGCTAAGGGCAAAATGATATAGGTTGGATGTACGTCCCTGACCAAATATCATGTTGAAATGTAATCTCCAATGTTGGAGGTTGAGTCTAGTGGAAGGTGTTTGGGTCACTGGGTCATGGGGATGGATTCCTCATGGCTTGGTGCTGTCCTTGCAATAGTCAGTGAGTCCCCATGAGATCTTTTCATTTAAAAGTGTATGGTACCTCCTCCCCACTGTCTCACTTTTTCCTGTTTTTGCCATGTGATGTGCCTGCTTCCCCTCCATTTTCCACTATGATTGTAACATTTCTGAGATCTCCTTGGAAGCAGAGCAGATGCCAGGACCATGCTTCCTGAAAATCCTGCAGAACCATGAGCCAATTAAACCACTTTTCTTGTAATTATCCAGTCTCAGATATTTCCTTATAGCAGTGCAAGAACAGTCTAACATAACAACCCATAGTATTTTTTTTTTTTTTTTTGATGGGGTAACTGAGCTGAGCTCCTGAGATAGTATGCTCAGGTTGGGCTTACTTAGATTTGGTCTGCCCAGTCTCCTGAGAAGCTGTGGTAAGGGCACAAATGTGTCTGTGTCATGGTGCAGGGGAGAGTCAAGACAGAGGCAGACTTTGTTTTGTTCTGTTGCTCTGTTTAATGAGCACAATCTTCTCTTGGCTGAATGTTGATTTTTTTCAAGCCCTTTGAATATGATTGATTCTTGAAGAAATGAAATAACTAACAGGAAACTTTTAAAAATGATCATGATTCTTCAAAAATATATATTTTTTAACTACACCTATGATCTGTGAAAGAAAATGTCTTTCACAAAGTGAATTTGTTATAAAGCTCCATTATTCAAGGCCTAATAGTAACCTTCTACTTACAGCGTTAAACCTCAACTTTTAAATCTATTATTGAAGGTGTAAATCAAGGTTTTACTGTCCTTGTTTTCTGATTGTAGTATATAATAATAACTTTTAATCTAAGTGCACATAGACACACACACATGTGGCATTATTTATTGAACACCTACTGTGAGCACACATTGTGCCAAATACTGAAGAAAGTAGAAAAGATGAAAAATATTCACAAGAAAGAGATTGAATTAAAGGAAAACTAATATCATGCATTTAAAAAATGGAAAAGATTAGGTGCTGGATGAATGTGAAATTAGTGGCCATAGGTTTCCAAATAAAAACTTTTTGTTGTGTAACATTTTTCAATTCCATCCTAGTAATGTTGTCAATGGCAATACCATTGCCTTGGCCAATTGTCCAGAGAGTAATCTGGGGGGAGGAAAAGTGACATAGATGATAACAGAGTGTTTGGCCATACACAACTTGCTATATATATGGTGACCTATGGAAAAATGTGTGCATGTTATCGTGCATGTTATCTTAATTTTAGTGGCATTGGATAACGTTAATGTTGTATTTCAATTAGAATATGCACAAAGTATATATAGGTAATATAATAGGCTGTTCTCATGTTGCTATAAAGAAATATCTGAGACTGGGTAATTTGTAAAGGAAAGAGGTTTAATTAGCTCATGGTTCTGCAGGCATCTGCTTGGCACCAGCACCTGCTTGGCTTCTGGTGAGGCCTCAGGAAGCTTTAGCTCATGGAAGAAGAAAAAGGGGGAGCCAGTATCTCACATGGCAAGAACAGGAGCAAGAGAGAGTGAGGGGAGGTGCCATACACTTTAAACAACTAGATCACAAATGCAAGGATAGCACTAAGCCATGAGGGAACTGGCCTGATGACCCAAACGCCTCCCACCAGGCCCCACCTTCAACATTCGGGATTCTATCAAAACATGGGATTTGGAGAAGATGTCTAAAAGATATGGGCTAAGATAAGAAATGTATTTTGTTTTTAAAGGTAATTTTTAAAGAATGAGTAGAATATTTAAAAGGAGCTAAGTAAACACATTTTACCTTTTAAAAAAATATTTCTAATATTTTTTTCCAGAAGAATAGAGTCTTTCAGTCTTCTAAAAGAGTGTTATCTTGTTTATTGTCCTAATAGCATTCTT
The DNA here is from genome assembly GCF_009828535.3 of Hylobates moloch. Taxonomy (NCBI): domain Eukaryota; kingdom Metazoa; phylum Chordata; class Mammalia; order Primates; family Hylobatidae; genus Hylobates; species Hylobates moloch. The sequence continues at coordinate 72,805,747 of NW_026652288.1, forward strand.
GATTGATAGTATAAGCTTTCTAGTGAAATATAAAGCAGAAACCTCACTGAATGGACGTGGTAATTGGATTTTATTTAAACATATTTAGTGTATTGATATTTTACAGTAAATGAGCAATTTATAAATAAAATGAACTGAGGCTTATGTATTTCTTTTTATATTTGAGGAAATATGATATATTTATTTTATTCATATTATCTATAATAAAATTAATAGTTTCCTGAAACTAAACTTTCCCTCTGATGTATTTCCTGACATCCTGTGAAATGGTTAAAAGAGTAGTCAGTGTGTTAATTAGAGATGAATGAATGTGCTGTACCACTTCAGGTTACCCAAATCACCTGCAAGGGTCTTTTATTAAAATAGAGAAAAAATACACATTTGGATTAAGTGAAGAGTTGCTTCTTCAACCCCTGGTTAAGAATCACCTGTCAAATTAGCCTCTTTTTGTCGTTTCTTTATTCCTGTGTTTTATTTCTTTATTGAGCTCCTACTTTGTGGATGGTGCTGTTTTACTTGTTGTGAGGTACAGAAAAAAATATAAAATTCTAGTCCCTGTTCACAGTGATTTTCTTCCCACTCCCTTGGAATATTCCCTAACAGAGTGTGTAGCTGTGTGTATCAATTTCTCCCTACAAAGTCTAATCCTTTTTGTACTAAGTTATCCTCCATGAATTTTCAGCTTAACCGCATTAATTTGCGTATATCCTTATTTAGGATTATTTCTTTTTAGCATTCCCCAATTTCTTAACTCCTCTTCCCTTAGCAGGGCTTCTTCAACTTCCAATCTCTGTGTCTAACTTCTCCTTAGAACTTTAAAACTCCATAGTAAACTGCCTGCGTGACACATTCACTTTTATCCAAATTCAATGTGTTCACTGCAAAGTCTCCAACAATCTTGCTAGAGTGATCCCTGTCTCAGTAAAGAGTATCCTCAGCTACTCCTTATCCCTAGCTCTATATTCAATCCACATCAAAACATAAGTATTTTACCTCCTAAATATCTCTTCAGTTTTTCTGTTTATCTCTATTTTTATAAGCACCATCCTGTTCCAAACTATAATTGTCAAGTGAATGATCTTATATATGCATTGTGGCTGCTAAGCGTTCTGCCTATATCTAGTTTTTCCATCCTCTACTTTATTGTGTAGTCTGTGTAATCATTTGTATACATAAATGGCTTAAACAGTTTTATTCTTCCAAGTGCTCTTTCTTCAAAGACCACAAACCCTAACATATTCTAGAAGGCCCTATGATTTGGATGTTGCCTACCTCTCCTACCTCGTCCAATGCCACACTTGCCTTTGGTCCCATAAATACAGTAGTCTCCTTTTATCCATGGGAATATGTTCGAAGACTTCCAGTGGATGCCTGAACCCACAGATAGTAACAAACTCTCTATACATTGTTTTTCTTCTACACGTACATACCTATGTTAAAGTTTATTTTATAAATTAGGCACAAAAAGAGATTAACAACAATAATAAAATAGAACAATTATAACAATACAGTACAGTAAAAGTTATGTGAATGTGTATGTGTATGTGTCTCTTTCTCTCAAATGTTCTCTTTTATATGTTCTCATGGCACTTCATAATCTCCCTTCAGACTGCTTACCCAGCTTGTGATTGCACATTATCTGTGTGATGTGTGTTGGCTTTATTTCTCTTTCTGATACTAGACACAAGACTTCCCGAGGACAGGGATTCTCTAATTGACTCATTGTTTTATCTATAGTCATAGATGAATGTTTGTTATACGTAGAAAGAAAATACCCCCCTTTTCTTTCTAATCCAGAGTTCACTTTTCTTGTTCCATCACAGATTTTTTCACGAATGGTTCAGTATACTCAAGATTTTTGGGCAATTGTTATTTTTCCTTTCCTCTTATCCTTTTATGGGATTTTTATGAAGCACACTATTTAGACAGAGGTTGCAGATCACACAGCATGGATTTTTGTTGTTGTTGTTTTTAATTATGAATAAGCTCATACTGATGCAGGATATTTTGTTGATCCCTCTGTGGGACTCACAACAGGAATGCCTTGTTTACTCAGCCTGCCCTGCTTGACCCCATGTGGGAGGGAGTGTGTGAGTCAACAAGTGTGGGAACCAGTGCAAGCAAGTGTAGGTGCAGCCAGTGGCCTGGCAAGAACACACTCCATTCACTTGGGTCTGCCAGGCTCCACCCCTTGCAGGAGGTAGTCCACAAATGAATGGGTGCAGGAACCAGCCAGCCACTTCAGCGCCTGTGGGAGTAAACTCTACTGACAGGAGAAAACTCCGTGCAGGCCTGGCAGCTGTGTTACAATACTCTCTTAGCTCCACCATCTGCAGACTGTAGTGTGTTATCAGCTCAGTGGGCCCTTTGCCTCATTTCATGGGGTGGCTGCCCTCTGCCAGTGAGGGCAAAGGGCCAGTGTGACAGCCTTTTTCAAAACCCGCACATGGTGCATCCAGAATTCTTGTCTGGTGCCCAAGAGGAATGAGGTCAAACAGATGAATTGAAGGATGGTGAATGTGGAGAATTTTATTGAGTGATGAAAGTGGCTCTCAGCAGAGAGGGGAGCTGGAAAGGGGATGGGAAGGAAAGGTCACTATCCCCTAAAGTCAAGCCACCTCTCTGCCTCTCTCTTCTGAAGTCAAGTTGCCTCATCTAGCCACTCTCTCAAAGTCACCTCTCCCTGGCATCCAGCAGCTTCTTCCTGTTGTCCAACTGTTTCTTCCCAATGTCCAGCTGCTTCCTCTCTCTGCTGGATGAGTCTGGGGCCTTTATAGGAACAGGATGGGAGTGGGGCAGGCTGTACATAGTTTTGGAAAAGGCAACATTTGATGGGTAAAAAGACATTATTCATAAAGAACCAATCAGGAGAGAACGGGCACACAGGGATCAGTGTTCTCACTTTGGGCCACAGGTTTCAGCTTTTCGGCTCAAAGGTGGGGTTTTGTCAGGGACTTGCCTCTGTTTGCCTAGAGTTTCTCTGCCCCCTATCACTATCAATACCATGGATTTGATGTACTACAATGCAACCATCTAGCATTCATGCCATGTACAAAGGACCTCAAAGTCACCAATGAGCAATATTACACAAATGGCATGACATCTTCACTGTACTGTTAATCAACAGAATTCTGTGGCCCTTTTAAATAAAACTCTTTATGATGGGTATCATTGTTCTTTGTTTCCCTCTTGCTCTGGCAGAGGAACCAAAGCTAAAACTGCCTTTGCAAAAATTGTAACTGAGAAAATTATGATACTGAGAGAAATCTGACATGGCTGACTCCATCTTGTCTCTAGCCTTACAGGTTGGCTATCTTTGCTCATCCCTGTGCGTGGACCAAACTACTTTGGGAGAAATTTAATTTATAGCTTAAATGATAATAGCCCTTCCCCCAAACTAAACTGTTCTTGTAAAGTTAATGAAAGGCCACCAAGTTAGGATGAGAGGGTTTTGAATTCTAAATAATTGCCAGCCATTATTCCAGAGGCCATAAGATTTGCAACTTCCCCAATTACCCTTGAAGACAACATCATCATTATAGAACCTAAATTGGTCTTCTGAGATGTCTTTTCAGGTTTTTGCATTTCTGACAACTGGATGGCCTCATTTAGATCTGCCAACCAGTCCTGTCCCCTACCTCCCAACACGAACAGACTCAATATAAGAGGACAGCTTTGATTCCTTATGATTTAATCTCCAACCCAATCAACCAGCATGCCCCCATCCTTCCCCCCTACCCACCAAACTATCTTTGAAAAACCCCTAACTTCCAAGCCTTCAGAGACACTGATTTGAGTAATAATAAAGCTTTTGTCTCACATACAGTTGGCTTTGCATAAATTAAACTCTTTATTGCAATTCTTCTATCTTGATAAATCAGCTCTGTCTAGACAGCAGGCAAAGAGAACCCATTGGGCGGTTACAAGTTCAACATAAGTGAGAGAACTAATGAGGAACTAGCCAATAAACAGAAGATGGAGTTACATCTGTGTATATCAATGTGTGAGTAGTGTGGATACTTGTGTGGAGTTACTGAAGAAAATAATATAGAGGTAGAGGCTCTAGGTACCATCCACTACTCCAGTTCTGGTCAGAAGGAGTAGAGAGCTGTTTCTGCAGAGTGAACTAAGAGCAGATAGACAGGCATCCTGTTCCCAAGAATCTTTCAAAAATATGTATAAAGAGGAATCTTAAACTTCACCATTAGTGGTTTATTTAATTAGTTCAAATATTGAAAATGCCTTTGGGAGAGACAATGAGTTACATATTTATTCTCCTAATGTATATGTGTTCATAATTTTCCCCACTTAAAGAGCAATTTCATAAAAAAATCTTGGATAGAGAGTGGAGGGAGGGGTGGAAACGCGAAGGAGAAAGGGCTAGAGAGGGAAGGGAATAAGAGGATAGGCAAGGGGAAGAGAGGAGAAAGAAAGGAATGAGAAATAATGTAGAAAAGGCATACAGAGGCAAATGGAGAGCCCTGAGAAAGCCTACCTAAATTTGCCAAGAACAGGTTCTGTCTCAAGGTAGTTTTCTCCTTTTCTCCTCTCCATATCCAAGGTTTGTGTAGCCAAGGGATGGGGTTAAAATGCTTACAAAAAAGTACAGCAAGGCTCTCCTAATGTAGGGGCTCCTAGTGACCTGTACCTTAGCACAATTGAATGCCACACATGCACACAGTTACACACCCAATGACTTAGTGAATAAAATAACTAGATGTCTGTAAGCAAAAATATAACCAATTCACAAAAAAAAAAAGAAAAGGAGGGAAGGAAGAGAAAGAGTGAAGAGAGAGAGAGAGGGAACACCTACTTTGGCATTAAAGTTGGTTTGTGAGTATTTTAAATAATTCAGCCTTTTAGCTTAAGGTATTCCACCCCCTCATTATTGCTTTTCAGGACTAGAAGACAGATCCAGGAGCAATTCAATCCAATTAGAAGGGAAAAGAGAGATTTTTTTTCTGGCAATTGCTATGCAAATGTGTGTGTCAGAAAATAGAAAAGGTGACACTAAGCAGCCACATTTGGTTGTTGACAACACAATTTCTCTTTTCTGTGTTTCAAAGCATTTTAAAAGAAACCTTAACCTAATAGGAAGTGGTCCTAGGTAGTCCTGCCAAGGTTAGTGCCAGCTTTCAGCATTCTTTCCAGAAGCACAAACTGCGCCAGGTAAAACTGCGTGGGGCCACCTCCTCCCTCAACATTCTATTCAATTGTCATACTCATGTTTTCAGTAATAGGAATTGCTGGTGTGTGACACTTTTTGACACTTTTGGTTTCGTGGGCTTATAAAACATTTTAATGGGTAATAGTGTCAGACACTGGTAATTAATCTTAGTGGAGAAAACTGTTTCTGAATTGGAGCATCGCTTAAAGGTATTTCAATTAATGTCTTCTCATTAAAAGTTGTACTTGGGCTTCCACTCCTTATCTATAGTTTTAAAAATAATCATGTTACAAAAGCCTGAACAATTAGATTTTCAGTGTTATGACCCCATACCCTGACCCCATCTAAACTTTTTCTCAGCCCATTGTGTGGGAATGAGGAGTGGTGAGGGAGGAGTAGGAAGACTGGAAAAGCAGAGAACTCAGAACGTTATAGCTGGAGGGAAACTTGGGTGGAGATTGGCATCTCTGGAGCAAAACTCAGGACAAAAAGCCCAGGGAGATTAGGAAATTATCAAAAATATTTCAGCTAATTATTTGCAGACAGGAATACAAGGTCATATGTTTTAATCCTACTTAGCCCCAGGGCAAATATATTCTTTCAGTCCTGGTTTCCTCCTGCAAAACTAGTCTCTCAGAAGCAAGCAAAAGAATTTTTGCACTTTCATGGATAAAATGGAATATTGCAAGCACAAAAAACATCTGGATTTCTATAAACACTAAAACTGGAGTAAGGCCAACAGATAACTAAATGAAAAAAAAATCGTGAGTGCTTACCATGAGCCTGGCAAAGTTTTAGAGATGTGGCTCATAGTCAAGCAGGAGATATAGGTGTAGATGTGAAAAAATTGAAAAATGTAGAGTACTACAAGATGAAAAATAGCTTGGAGACTTTGCCTATTAAAGAATAGCCACTAGAAATAGGTATTGAAGGTTCTCATGAGTTGAACTAAGAAACACATTTTTAAAAAAATGTACAACCAGTTTGGTGGGTTTTTATAGAGTGCTAGCCATTCCTATATTTTCAGTATTAGACTGAAAACAAAAGTGTAGCTACTTTAATATCCTTTTCCTCTTCCCTTTATAGAAAATGTGGTTATGTAGTCTCAATTGCAGTGATGCTGTGACCTATTTAGTGGAAACTACATGCATAAGGGATTTCTCTGAATCTTTTTTCACTTCAACTTTGCATGGACATTTAGCAAGAAATAATTATAGAATATACTGTATAGCTCTTTGGTTTATCAATAAATACATTTTGTACTCTACAAATATGTTTATAATATGGGCAAAAAACTGATTAATTCAGCCACCTCTTTCTGCTTCTTTTAGTTATCCTGTGAAATTTTTATTAGTGCAAAACTTTTGATGACCAAGACTTCAAATACTTCTGGTTAAATCAATGTAAAAGGAAGGAAAATTGTACAGATCTCTGTAGCTGACAATCCTGTTGCAGTGGAATCAATCCTGGGATTTGAGCCCAAAATTTCTTTACAGCAGAGCCAGGATACATAAGCAGTTCAATTGAGCAGTGAGCAGAAATAAAAAATGCTAGTGTGGAAGCTTTTTTTTTAATCAAGTGCAGGTGATTTCAGTCTGGGCTTTTAGCTAGCATTTAGGGCCTACACAAGCAAAAAAAAAAAAATTCTGTATGTGCACAATCTACTTTCATTGATACAGTTATTGCAGAGCCTACATTTGATAAAATTCAGCTCTGAAGTAAACAAGAATAATTTGACAAAACTTAAAAAAAGGTTGATTAATATATTTCTATAATGATATTTATACCTACATCTATATCATCTCATTATTGAGACTTTTAAATAGTAAGTCATAGCTTCTATATATGGTGGTCCACAGAAAAAACTTTGGCATTTGGGATTAATTAGAAAATATTTTTAATTTCAAAAAATATTTGTTAGAAATTTTGTTAACATTTTATAATTCATTGTTTATTCTGTACCTGTGCTAAAAGTAAATAAATAGCCTGTAAGCATTTTTAAAAGTTTATGTAAATATTTTTATTATTATGTCACACGTTTATTTCTAATTTTTCGGTAATTGGTTTTTTAGGTGAGAATGCGATATATACATATGTGGGTATGAATGATTTCAGAGCCAGTTAACATAAAACATGACAACTTAATCAACTAAGGGGATATTTTTTGTAGACAAATGAGTCTCACACTTTAATGTGTATATGAATTCCCTACGGATCATACCAATATGCTGATTCAGATTCAGTAGGTCGAGGGACAGGCCTGAGCTTCTGCATTTCTACAAGCTATCAAGTGATGCTGCTCCTGCTGGTAGTTACACATTTGGGAGAGATCTTAGCTAACAAGAGGTCAAGGCTCTGGCTTTGATTTGCTCACTCCACAATGTCAGAATCAGAGTCTCTGTGATTATTTTTGCTCTTTCTAAGTGACTATAAGATGTTTACTCCAGCTCTAGCCATCGATCTGCATTTATGGCAGGAAGAGAGGAGAAAGAGTAAGGTCAGTGCCACGCAATCTATCTCTAAATGACCTTTTTTCTTTCTTTCTTTTCTTTTTTTTTTTAAAAAAAAAAAAGAAAAGAAAGAAAGAAATGAATTACCTGCCCTGCTTGTTCTTAGGGGGACTAGGAAATCAGGAGACAGGATTGTCATGACTGGTGTAGATCATTTAAGATGCTCACTTTAGGCTAGGCACATTGCTGTCCTGAACAAAACCAAGAAGTCCTTTTAGGAAGGAGTGAATGGGTATTAGACAGCAATTAGCAATACCCACCACAATGAACATGAAAACGCCTTTGCAAAAATCATAACTGAGGAAATTCTACAGTAAAAGATATTAGACCTAGCTGACCCCATCTTGCCTCTAACCTCTAAACTGTCGTTCATTCCTGGGCGTAGGCCAAAAAAGCTTTGGTAAGAAATTTAGTGCATAGTTTAAATAATAGCCCTTCCCAAAAGGCTAAACCGTTTTTAGAAAACAAACGGAAGGCCACCAGGCATCAAGTCAAGAGGAGCTGGAATTCTGAATATTACCTGCCATTATTCTGGAGGTTATAAGACTTGCAACTTCCCCAATTACTCTTGAAGGTAACATCACTATTGTGAACCTAAGATCGGCCTTTTGAAATGTCTTCTCAAATTTTTGCATTTCTAACAACCAGATAGCCCCACTTGGACCTGCCAACCAATTCTGTGGCCCCCATCCAGAAACTGATTCAGCATAAGAGAACAGCTTTGACCCCCTATGATTTCATCCCCCAGCCAACCGATCAGCACTCCTGATTCATTGGCTTCCTACCCACCAAATTATCCTTAGAAACTCTGATCCTCAAGTTTTTGGGGAGATTGATTTGAGTAATTATAAAACTCAGGTCTCCCGCACAGCTGGTTCTGTGTGAATTACTCTTTCCCCGTTGCAATTCCACTGTCTTGAAAAATCGGCTCTGTCTAGGGAGTGGGCAAGGTGAACCCACTGGGCAGTTACACGCTCATAATTTCTTGGTGTGTTCCTCCAGAAATTTGTCTGTAAACCTACAAATAAATGTATATGTATACTTTTTTCTTTTAAAATTCAATAGATTTCAAAATAACATTTTTAAAATGATGCAAGGTATGATTTTCCCCTTGAATAAACTCAGGTTTGCTGTTTTAACAGGATGTCTATTGATATTTTGTGGACTTCAACTCAATCTTTATTCAAAGATACATCTTTCCTTTCCCAGGTTAAGCTGCAGCCAGTGGTTTTCTGTCTTTCAGAAAAAAGTGTGGTTGATTTTTGCTTTCTCTCCCCACACAATGCCTCCCCTACTTGAAAACTATTGTTTTGTGCGTTGACAGCATCTAAGATGGGGAAAGTTGATAAGAGAGAGGACACAGGACAACTATTGGCTGTGTGCGCTTTGAGTTTAGCAAATGGTAAAAGACGATTCTTGGGGCACATTTCATGAGTTCCCACTGCTGCACTGCTTTCCTGCAATTCCCTTGACCTGGGCAGATGCCTCTATTTTAGCTGGCTGATTGCAACACCTTTTTCTGGAATCTGGCTTTCACTTCCATGTACTTACTACATGGTCTCACCATTCCTCTAGGTTGTTCTGTTGGACTACAGATAAGACCAAGTCATACTTAGACTTTCTATAGGCAATGCTTACCATAGAAAACATCCAGATGTAACTTGCTTCTTAGAAACTTGAAAGAATCAGACAAAGTATATATTTACTTATTTTCTGCAGCTACAGGCAACATAAATTTTCTCAGATGTGATTAATGCTCTAACTATAAACTCTCCAAGTGTTGAAACTGCCTTTGCAAAGTTATGACTGAGACAGTGAAGGAGATCTAACTTAACCGACTCCATCTTACTTCTAACCTCCAAGCTGTCCTTGTTCACTTCTGGGCATAGGCTGAACTAACTTTGGGAGAAACTTAGTTTATAGTTCATAGTTTATAGTTTAAACAAGATGATAACAGCCCTTTCCCAAAGAGACCTCCTTGCCTGGGGACTAGATTGTGTTTGAGGACTAACATTAGTCACAAGATTAGAAATTATGGTTTAGGAGTCATGCAGCTGGAAGCTACAAGATTCTAACTCTCCCTAAACTGCTCCTAAGATCAGTGCTTGAGATATTTTGCAGACCCTGCACTTAATGGATCAGCTGGCACCACCCAGATCAATAAACTGGCCCATCTGAACTTGTGGCCCCCAGCCTAGGAGCTGACTCAGTGCAAGAAGACAGCTTCGACTCTCTATGATTTCACCTCTGACCAATCAGCACTCCTGGCTCACTGGCTTCCCCCAACCCACCAAGTTATCCTTAAAAACTCTGTTCTCCAAATGGTCAGGGAGACTGATTTGAGTAATAATAAAATTCTGGCCTAAAACTCTGTTCTCCTGCACAGCCGGCTCTGCATGAATTACTCTTTCTCTATTGCATTTTCCCTGTCTTGATGAATTGGCTCTGTCTAATCATCAGGCAAGGTGAACCCCTTGGGCGGTTATAGTGTTCCCAAAAGTATTCATATCCCAGGCTTGAAGTGAAGCAGAAAGTGTTCCATCTTCTCCACCAAAATACGTGGTGGGCTTCTAAGTGGCAAACATTTCCTATCAAAAAAATCTTTAGCAAATCTTTTAAGTTTCTGATCACTTCTTATATCTTACCTGGATGAGAGTACAAGAATCATAAAAGCAGTTCTAGATCATTTGCCTTACAAATGTTGCACATGGGAACCTGTCTACTTCTTCAATATTAAACTATTGCATTGGCGTCTCAATTTTACCATCCCTTTATTGATCCAAAGGGCATATTCCATTTCCAGTGTTCTTCATTCCTTTGCATACATCCATATTTCAATTTGATATCATTTTCTTTTAAAGAATTTCCTTTAACATTAGTTGTAGTGCAAATCTGTTGGTGATGAATTCTTTCAACAATTTTATGTCTGAAATGGCAATTATTTCTCCTTCATTTTTGAAAAATAATTTGACCATGAGTAGAATTCTAAGATGACAGATTTTTCTTTCAGTATTTTATATGTTCTGTTCCACTGTATTTTGGATATGTTGCTTCAAATGGGAAATATACTATTATTCTTCGTTCATCTGTACAAAATAAAAGCTTTTAATTTTTTCTCTGTCACATTTCAAGCAATTTGATTATAGTACTCTTGTTTCAAGTACTAGAGATTTGTTGACATTTTTGGATCAGTGGGTTTATAGCTTTCATGAAATTAGGAAATATTGTGGCTATTATTTCTTCAAATACTTTTTTCTTTCTCACCTTTCTCTCTTGGACACTCCAATTACATGTTTAGTAGATGGCCTGAAATTGCCTCACAGCTCACTGTTCTTTTCATTTTACTTTCTGTATTTCTTTTTTTAAATCTATGTTTTATTTTGAATAGTTTCTATTGCTTTGTTTTTAGGTTAACTAATCTTCTTATCTGTAGTGTCTAATCTGCTGCTAATACCGACCAATATATTTTTTATTTCAAATATTGTAATTTTTATTCTTAGAAATTTGATTTGGCTGTATATCTCTACCTAACATGTTTATTCTTCCTTCTGTCTCTTAGAACATATGCAATGTAATTATAATAGCTGTTTAATAACTAGTTGAATGTCTACACACTTTGTTATTTCTGTAATTTGTGGGTGTGTTTCTATTAACTTATTTTTTTCTTCTGATTGTGGGTTATCAATCCATAACAAGCAATTATAGGGCTCACTTTATTTTTTTCTCTTTCTCAGGAATCACAGTTATGTACTACCTGATGTCTAATATCTAAAAATTATTCTTTTAAATATTCAATCTTTATTTTTAGTTGTTTCAGTTGTGAAGGTAAATAAGGTTCCTTTTATTCCATTTTAGCAAGAAGAAGAAGTTCACATTACAAGTTCTAAATGTTATAACAATTTAGTACATCAGCCGGGATAATCTCACATATAGAATTTTGTTTTAATTTGACACTGTTGGCAAGGGGATTGTCTCTTCTCCAAATAGTGACCTTACATATTTTTATTTTTTTAAAACATAAAATATGTATAGACACCTAAAATATAAAGTAGATGACGAAGGTAGGATTTCACCCTCAAAGTGTATAAAATTTAGAGTTTCTTATTTCACCCTTTGGGCAAAATCCCACTCCACATTATGGGTAGCTACTGGTGTTAAAGGTAAGTGCTTCCTTTAAATTGAAAAACTACCCAAACCTACTTTGAAGGTGCAATGGAGTTGACTCCATTTGAACTCAATAATTTCAAAGCCCCCCTGACAAAAAATAGTTCTCTCCTGTGTTAAGAAATCTCTTTCTTAGTCTGAAATCTTCTGTGTCAGAATTAACTTTATCTCAAAAACTTTAGTTCCACAGGGGGAAAAAAAATCCATCTTGTTTTTGGTTAAAACATTATACCAAAGTCTCCTATTTATTTTTCTTTTTCTGTTTCTTCCTTTTGTTATATTATAGTGCAATAATCCTTTTTAATTATCTCTTTTGGACAGCCTGCTTATTTTGATCATTATTGTTTTTATTCACTACCACATGAAAGTCTCTTAAATTTTAAACCATTTGAGTGTGCATGGAGGAGGAGTTGGGGTTGGACAAACAGAAAATTGACATAAAACTTTAGAAAGTAGAAGCCTGGAAAAACTACTCTGAGCCTAAATTTCAGTAGCGTTTGTCCACTGTGCTGCATCTCTGTGGCTAATTGATCATAAAGTCATTATAAACAAAAGCAGGCTGGGTGCGGTGGTTCACTCCTGTAATCTCAATAATTTGGGAGGCTGAGGTGGGGGATCACCTGAGGTCGGGAGTTTGAGACCAGCCTGACCAATGTGGAGAAACCCCGTCTCTACTAAAAATATAAAAAATTAGCCAGGCATGGTGGTGCATGCCTGTAATCCCAGCTACTCGGAGGGCTAAGGCAGGAGAATCACTTGAACCCAGGAGGCGGAGGCTGCGATGAGCTGAGATCATGCCATTGCACTCCAGCCTGGGCAACAAGAGCAAAACTCTTTGTCTCAAAAACAAACAAACAAACAAAAAACCACAAGAGCAACGAAACCAAACAACAACAGCAAACAAAAGCCTAAACTCTCTAGTCTGGCCAAATGTTATTGCCCTGATGGTTTGATTTTATTTCACTTTTTTTCTTCTGGGTACTACATTTTGTTTATAATTACTAAATTCAGTGGCTATTTTGCCTTAGACCTTAATTTTTTTCAGAAATCACTTTAAACAACCCAAATTAATTGTTTGTAGTCCAAATTTTTTATTGTCTAAATTTAAGTATTTTCCTGCTTCTTTGCTTCATAATATAGCTCTCATCTGGTAACAATAGATTATAGTGTCAAGGGATATTTTTCTAAAGGAAAAACCTGTAGGTCTTTTGCTTTCTACTTCAATGATTGCCATATTCATACTCCTATGGTCATCTCTCTTCCTTAAAAGAGAATAAAAATAAAAAGTGCCTATATTATTGTTGACCTACTGAAAGTGTATTAGAAGTGTTCCCTTAAAATCAGCTATAGATTTTTTGCTGAGTTAGGAAAGTTTTATCCACTTCAAAAAGATTCAAGCTCAGGCTTCAGTTGGAGTAATATTTTTGATTTATAATAGCATCTTGGTGGGGCTCTTTTTCTGAAGCATCCTAATGTCAGAACAGATACTCAATCCATATCAATAAGAATCAGATTAAAGACTGGCAGCACCTGGAATTGTGCTGGGTTACTAAAAGGTGAAAAATATAGCTTTCCTTAAGACTGTAATAAAAGCTATTGCCCCTAGTTTTTAGCAGAAAGTGTAGCGATTGAGGCATTTATCCAATTTAGAGAATAACACATTTGCAGCAGGTCAATGTTATTGCTTATCTGGCTGAGGAAGGCGAATGCCATAGAAATAAGCTTTAATTACTATGAAGAATAAATAAATCCCCAACCTATGCAAGTATTTCTACAGTGTGGACAATTGTCAGAAACAGAACAATAAACAAAGCAGACAGAAGGATTCAATGGAACTGTTTCAAACAGCGAATTCTGAGATAGCTAGATGCGCGAATAAGGAAGATTGGACTCCACCTTTTTTTTTCTGCTTTGAAAGAGTGCAGCACCTTTTTTTTTCCCCGTGAAAAGTTTGCTAGAGAAACAGGCAAAGCAGCAGTGATATAAAGGATGAGTCAAAGTTAGCCAAGTAAAGGTAGGAAGGGACTGGGTGTGGCAAAGCAAGTGAAGAGGGGCTAACTTCAGCAAAGACCAGAGTCCAGAGAGGGATAACATGGGCAGCCTGGCTAACTAAAGTTATAACATATGAAATTGACATTTGATAGGTCTAAAACATTAAATATTGGCAGTTTCATATAGTTCAGCCTAATAGGTTATAACTGTATAGCAGAAATAATGAGAGTAAGTGGCAAGAATTGAGACAAAAGAGATTAGAAAGCACCAAATACAGAGCCATGTAAACCATGTGGAATGGATGAATAAGGTAGGTATCTTTCTGAACAACTTAAAGCCAGTGTCAAGTAGGAATACTCTAACAATGTAGAAAAACAGCATCCAATATTTTGCCACGGGGAATGCAATTTGTTAAATCTTATCAACATTTAACTCATCTTTGTGTTATTCCACTGTGTCCACTCTGCACAATATATGCATATGCTTCTGTCTTAGACATGAGGTGAGTGTGTCTCTCTGTGTACATCTGCATCTATATGTATTAGGAATGAAACGGAGAATGTAGCATGATGAGTATTTATTTTTACTTTATACATTTTCTTTTTTTTTTTTTTTTTTTTTTTGAGAAGGAGTCTTGCTCTTTCACCCAGGCCAGAGTGCAGTGGCGCTATCTTGGCTCACTGCAAGCTCCACCTCCTGGGTTCACGCCATTCTCCTGCCTCAGCCTCCCGAGTAGCTGGGAGTACAGGCGTGTGCCACCACGCCCGGCTAATTTTTTGTATTTTTAGTAGAGACAGGGTTTCACCGTGTTAGCCAGGATGGTCTCGATCTCCTGACCTCGTGATCCGCCAGCCTCGGCCTCCCAAAGTGCTGGGATTACAGGCGCGAGCCACCGCGCCTGGCCACACTTTATACATTTTCACAGTAAAGCAGAGATAGTAGGTGGTAATTTAGTCCTCTCGACCTGTAATCTATCTAGATTTCCCACATAGACCATGGGTCACCTTCCTATGGCAAGCCCTGCCACTTATACGTTATACTAATGTCATTCTATTGGCATTACTCAGTAATATTGCTCCAACTATAAATGGAGTGTGTGTGTGTGTGTGTGTGTGTGTGTGTATTCACCTCATTACAGGAATACTGAAATAAATGTTGTACTGTTAGATTAAAATGACTCTTTCTTCTTCTAGTCCTCATTTCCTTTAGCCAGTGATAATTTCAAGAGAAGAAGCAAGATTTAAAAGATGAGAAAAATTATTCCTTCATTAATGAAGGGATCTCCAGATAGCTAAGCGAAAATCAGTGCTACAATTCGATGAGAGTCCTGGAGGCTACAATCCAAGACTCTGAAATATCAACAAGAGAGTTGAAAGGTTATCAGTGAAACAATGTTAATAAACATTGTTAACTCTATGCATTTAAATTCAGCAAAAATACAGTTGGAAGCTCTCTCTCTTTGATTTGTGTTATTAGCATTTCTGGTTCTAATTGAGAAATAGCTTCATCTTATATTACTCTCATCAATGTTGATTTTTGGCAATTATCTGAGTAGAGAATAATTTAAAATGTATTATTTAAAAATTTTACATAATGGTTATGCATCATTTCAATATGTAGCTGCATCTTGTGACACATGTCAACCCCATATGACAACCAGCATGAAAAACTAGAAGAAATACAAATTGAAATCTAGAAGAAATAAATGCAGAAATCAATGGCTTCTGGAGGCTGCAGTGAACTGTGTAGTCCTCCACGCTTGACAATTTCATGTTTTATGTAGAAGAAAAACACTTGGGGAATACATTGAGGAGTCTATACTCAAAGTCAATTGTAAGCAATGAAATAAAAGACATAAGCATGTGAGAAATAACATCACCTTTTATTTTCCAGGGACTTTGGGAGCTGTGTATACCAACATCCCAAAAGGGGAAACCCCCCTCTACCTTTTTTTTTCTAGGGATTTTGTAGTTTTATGTAGCTCATGAATGTGTCTGTTTCTAGTAAATCCACTATAACAAAATATCAGAGAAGAAGGATTATATAGACCAGGCTGACACTGGATAAAACTGAAAATAAGAGAAGCCTACATTTTGCCTCCCTCTTTTCTTTACGCTAGGCTCTTGATCTGTTCTCCTACTACAATGCCACTCTGGGGTTTTATTCTAGCATAGAGGTGACAAAGGAATCTTCCTGAAGCACTGAGTGAAAATGAATGAATCATCTCCCTGAAAGAAACATGAGGTGCAATCCCTTCAAGGGTGTTTGTTTTAGTATAATAGATTGCTAAAGATAGAAAAGTCTTTATAACTACAAAGACCAAAGCAGAGTGGTATAGTTTGGAGTTCAGATTTAACTAGATTTCATTTTTAGCCTTATCGTTTTCAAATTGTGTGTTATTTGTTAAATTTCTCTGTCCTCTTTGAACCTCAACTTCCTCATCTGCAAAAATGGGATGATCTTTCTTTCAGGGTTGATATGAGGATTAAATGAGATCAGTTATAAAAATTTCTGGTATAGTGCCCAACACAGTGGGAACTCAGAAATGTGACTTTGCATACATTCATTAAAAGGTGAGGTAACATGTGAGAGAATGAATTATTAAACATAGAACAGAACCCCACCTAGTATCCATTTAACTTTGACAATGTGATCCAGTGATTTCCAAATACCAGCCCTTTTTTTTTTTCAGCACAGTACCTAGAAAACAGCAGACTTTTCAAAAGTGCTTAAAGACTGAATGACTGAGTCTGAGTGACTGGCCTTGACATCCATGGAGCATGACTCAGGATTAGACAGGTGCAGCTGATAATTGTGTATGACCATTTCTCAGGTCTCACCATCCACAGGACAGACACATTACCTTATATTTCCATGTAGACAACCTGTAAAAAGGCAATCAACCTTTTTCTTGTACAAATATTATCCCACAGTTAGATTTCTAAAAACAATTGCCTGGAAGTCAATTTTAAAAGTAAATACTCAACTTTACTTTTGAGTAAATAAAGAAGCAACTTCAGGGTTTGGGGAAATACTCTAATAATATTTTAAGATAAAACTGTTAAGGTAAGAACTCTGAAAAGAGTTTTATAAGATTTATGCAACAATTTGGTGTTTATCATAAACCGCCAGGATGCTGATCTTTATTTTTTTATTTATTTTTTCTTTTTTTATTATCATTATTATTATACTTTAAGTTTTAGGGTACATGTGCACAATGTGCAGGTTTGTTACATATGTATCCATGTGCCATGTTGTTGTGCTGCACCCATTAACTCGATCTTTATTTTTAAAATTTTTTCACCCTCATTTTTCTCTGTAATAGCATTCTAGGTACTAATTTACCATCCTCACATTTCCCTAACTCCCACTGGTTTTCTGAAAATTGAGGAAAATTGGTGGCTATATTTTTTGACATGTAGGACTATACTCAGATTTTCATTTACAGCTCTGGCTCATAGCTCTATTTCTGAATCACATTTCCTTAAGTAGGTACTCTCTTTTGTGACCTCTCCTTCACTTCATATTCAGGAGCAGTCAAGACTGACACCCTAAATAATCATAAGAAACAGCCAATGGAATGTGTGGAAGAGATATAAAGAAAGGTAAAAACTCTCTTGGGCACTATTATTTCACTTAAATATAATTTAGCTAGTTTGGGTAGATTGTTGAAGCAACTGTTGATCTTAAAAAATGATTATTGATGAAGTATTAGTAAATTAGCCAGAAATGTATAGAGTTGTGCTAATGGTAATGCTATCCAAAACTTATAGTCAAGTGCTTCCTAATATTGAACTCTTCCACTCTAAATTTTGATATTTACAAATGTGGTAAATGTTATTCCCTTGCTTGTGCCAAGAACCTACAAATACTCTAGTACAGTCTAAACATGAGAATAAATAGGACAATTACTTCCCTTCTTACCAATTCACCTTTTATGTAATAAAGAAAAAAATAATAATGATAGATTGCAATGAACATCTTAGAACCTATTAAAATGAAGTACAAATGAGGATAAAAATATGCATAATATCTAACTCTTGAGAATTGGATAGTTAGGGTTAAGAAAAGGATGATGAAAAACTGACTTTAAGACATTATTTAAAACTCTTTCTGTCACATACTGACTGGAATGATTGATGATGCTACCACCATTGACAATGAGAGTTTGAGAAGAGGTGAGTCACTTTTAATGGTGTAGGTTCAGACTCAGATCATCTACAAATGAGCTTGTGTTGCTATTTCCTTATTTTATACATTAAAAAAATCAATTCCAGGAATATAAATTATTTGTACCATTGAATTTCAACTTACTTTCTGTTAGCAGAGACATGATAAATGCTGCATTACATAGTTGTATTGATGGTCTGAAATCCTTAAATGATAGAGGAGAGCACATACCAGCAGTTTCTGGCAAGTCTTTAAAAACAGCCTTATACATGGTGAAACCCTGTCTCAACAACAACAACAGAAACCCTGTCTCAAAAACAACAACAACAACAAACAACAACAAAAAAAAACCAATAATTAACTGGTGTGGTGGTGCATGCCTGTAATCCCAGCTACTTGGGAGGCTAAGGCACAAGAATCGCTTGAACCTGGGAGGCAGAGGTTGCCATGAGTGAGATCATGCCACAGCCCTCTAGCCTGGGTGACAGAGTGAGACTGTCTCAAAAACAAAAACAAAAACAAAAACCGCCTTCTAGAAAACAACCTGAGATGCTTCTTCAAAATGGTTGTTTCTTCAGTGAAAACAAACAGCTACCTTATGAAGCCAGTGACTTATGATAATGACGTAACTTTTTTGCCTTCATCAATAACAACAGAAACATGAATATATTCTTTTGACAATTTCCATCTTGCTCTCATATGCATTTCAGCCTTATACCCACCCTAAGGGAATGGGAAATATGTATTGTTTTGCTTAATCTTCATCCCACTTTCCCCCCGTCATCAATCCAGGAGAGCAGACCAGTTTGAGAAAATACAAAGGAGAGCAAATCCAAGTCTGTGTTGCCATTTCCTGCAGGAGCAGACAGAGCTACAAAAATCTAGGCTACGTGCATTCCTTAAGAAGCTGAAAAGCTCTTGGATAGGAGTGACTATGTTGCATTCTGCTTTGGGTATCCACTAATTGGAGAAGTTCCTATGGTATTAAATTGTTTCCTAAACAAACAAATGAGTAAAAATCATTTATAAACTACATTACACAGACAATTTAAGAGTAGCCTTTCCTTTCTTGCCTTGGTTCTTCGGACCCTCGCAAATCAGCATCTTCATCTTACTTTGTTGCAACACTGCTGTCTCTTCATTCTCTAAGGCCTAGGATCTTGCAAAAGTTAGAGTAGGAGGTCTACATACCCTGGATATGTTAATGAAAAATTAATTCTGGTACCTCTGCTTAATATAAATAATTTTATCTAAGGATATTAGAATTTTATCTTTAATATTCACAAGTACACTTGATCCTCATTATTCGTGGATTCTGTATTTGCGAGCTTGCCTATTTGCTAAAATTTATTTGCAACCCCCACATCAATACCCTAGGCAAGCTTTTAAGATCATTCTCAAACATGCAAGGAGAAGTGAAAATTTGATTCTCCCAATACACATATTCACAGTTGAGACAGAACAAGGTTATGCACTGCCTTTTTGTTTCAGCAAGTATCTTTTTCGTGATCTATTTAGTACTGCTTTTTTTTTGCATATTTGTGCTTTTTATTGATAATTCCACTGTCTAAAATGGTCCCTTAGCATAATGCCAAAGTGCTGTCTAGTGTTCCTACATACAAAAAGGCTGTGATGTACCTTACTGAGAAAAAACCATGGGTTAAGTAAGCTTTGTTTAGGCACGAGTTAAGAGTGCTGTTGGCCCTGAGTTTAATATGAATCACAAATGCATATTAAATAGTGTCTTTAAACAGAAACACATGTGGAATACGATTATATATTCATTGCATAAAAATGTTGCAGCCAGGCATGGTGGCTCACACCTGT
This sequence comes from Hylobates moloch, assembly GCF_009828535.3. Classification (NCBI taxonomy): domain Eukaryota; kingdom Metazoa; phylum Chordata; class Mammalia; order Primates; family Hylobatidae; genus Hylobates; species Hylobates moloch. The sequence continues at coordinate 72,825,577 of NW_026652288.1, forward strand.
AATCCCAGCACTTTGGGAGGTCGAGGTGGGTGGATCACTTGAGTCCAGGAGTTTGAGACCAGCCTGGGCAACATGGAAAAAACCAGTATCTACAAACAAACAAACAAAATAGCTGAGCATGGTGGTACACACCACTAGTCCCAGCTACTCAGGTGGCTGGAGTGGGAGGATTGCTAGAGCCTGGGAGGTGAAGGCTGCAGTGAGCCATGATCATACCACTGTACTCCAAAAAAAAAAAAAGATAAAAATGTTGTGACCTGTGGTTCAGATGAACCTAACTATATTTCCCCTTAAGGGCAATGGTTCAGTATTTTCTAATTCAGCGTTTGTAGTGGCTTTATAGAACATACCTACCATGAATAATGAGGATTGATTGTAGATGTTATCATTACAATCCCAATTTTATACAAGAGGAAATGGAGTCCAATCAGGTTATTAGTGGCTGACAAGAGATTATGCCACCAGAAATGGTAACTAAGACATCCAAAATATTGCTATTTTAACTACCACAGATTCCTTTGTGTGTGAGTGGTTGTGTGTGAGTGGTGTGTGTGTGTGTGAGTGGTGTGTGTGTGTGTGTTGTGTGCATACACGTGTATGTGTATAGTGATATTCAGGGGCATAGCAGTGTTAAAAATAATTTTTTAAAGGTGAAGAATAAAAGATACCAAATCTTATAAAAATAAAGAGTAGGTACCTCTCTATAGGTTAGTATTATTTAAGTAAAGCTGAGTCAATATTTGTTGTGAGCTTTTATACTGTTTGGTAAATGAATGTTTGTTAATCGCTGTTTGGCACTCAGATGTTTTTTAGAAGCCAGATATCCCTTAGGCGCGTAGTCAGGGAGTTAGACCCTGGAAATACTATCACTATGGCGTTTTCTATAGTTTTTTCTCATGAGATTCCTTTGGAAATAAGACACATGCTACAAATGTATCCAAGTATTTTTGTTTAAATCTAGTATTCTTTTAGTGAAGCTCATCTCAATAGACTAATTTTCTTTCACACATAGGATGATGGATAAACATATCTGCCTGTGGTGGAGGAAGTTTCTTGAGATGAGTGTTTCAAGGTCAGAAGGCTTTAAGAAGACATATTTTTCTGCCAGCTTGCTAGGTAGGGTCAAGACTTTTCTTGGTGCTATAAAAACTTAGAAGGCAATTAAGCTGTGAACTGTTTGACTTCATTTGGTTGCTTGTAAGCACTGGGTCTGCCTTGTTAGAGAATACTCCACATGGCAGATGGTATGTTAAGGCTTCCTAGTGGCAGCAACTTGATCCCCAGCCCCCAGCTTTTTTTTTTTTTTAATTTCATTGCATTTCTTTTTATTTTAATAAAGTAATTCTCCTTAAAAAAACAGAGGAAGTTGCACAAGCAAATAAAGTGTGCATTTTAATTCAATAACCATTTATTGAGAATCTGCTGTATGGCAAGCCCTATACTATTTGAAACATACCCTAGTATTACAAATATTGTCATTTACTGGATTGAGAGGTTTATAATATCCCTAGAATGCTAGCATATGAAGAAAATGGTCTCTTATAGAGCATTGGTACAAACTGGAGTGGCTTTGGCAGAAATGGGCTGATTGTATAACTAGTCCAAAGCTGGCTTTGTGACCAATGACAAAGTATGTTATCCTAGACAAGTTTCTTAATATCTCTGACTCTCAGTTTCCTTACTTATAAAATGGACTAATGTTGCCTCTTTCAAAGAATTATCATGAGGACTAAATTAAGAGAGACATATAAAGGCTTAGCACAAGGCTTGCCCCATTACATTTGCTTAGTAAAGGTTTGTTACCACTGTGTTATTATCAGGAGAAAAAATATGAACAGTAGAGAGGAACAGCAGCTCAGCCCAGCTTCTGTCTTTACCAATGAGAATATTTAGCAAATATTGGAACTTAGGAGTATGAGGAGAAAAAGCCTGGCATAAAGATATCACAATGAACAACATTATTTTATTTATTAAATTTAAACCTGGTGCCACTCTCGATTGACTTGCCTCAGGGCATGGCTGGAAGATAAAATACTTTTATTAAGACGCAGGAAGCGGAGTGGCAGTAGCAATTGGAAATTGTTACATTATCAGCTCTGAGGTGACATTTCAAATGCCCTCTTGTACTATGCTTTGCATATTTGTCAATTGGAGTTTTGTTGAATCCTGATGGGTTGGTCATTCCTTGAGCTAGGGCCACCCAGAGGACAATTTCTGACTCCCAGGTTCTGTAGGCAGAAAACTCAATTATCTGCTGCAGCCTCAATCATGCATAAATATCAAGAATCTCATAGGTATACTTGAAGCAGGTGTTGGAAATAAGTAAGAAAAGCACGTGAGCTTTCCTATATTCATTTCCACTGCTTACGGAATGATTGGAAAGTTAAAGGTTATTTTGCTGAAATGGTGTAAGTAATGTCATGTAAAACTCTCTTTGGAAAATAATCCTGGTCATAAAATTATTATTAAAGAGGTAAAAAATTAAGAACTCAAAATGTAAGCTCAGATAAGCTGAGTACCATGACCCATTTTTCTGGGTAATTTTCACAGTGTATTTCAAAAATACGTAGATATTTTTCGTATAAAAGACACCTTTTAGCTTGTTCAATCATACCAAAGTTCTCTTTCTCTCTCTTTTTACATCATTTTCCTCCAACACTTCTCCTCCATTTATTACCCTTATCTCCTTCATTTCTATGATTTCTTTCCAATTATTTTGCCTTGCCCAAAGGGTAGCTTTACAAAATAAATTAAATGAAGAAATGTATACGTGCTTCAAAAATTGCCATTCATTGATGAAAGAATTGTTGCTGACACTTGGTTTCTATCCCCATCTCCCTTTCTTCTTCAGCCAGTAAAGGAACAATAATATCTTTCTTTCTAACTTGTCTTGCAGCCAGATGTGGCTTTCTAATCTAGTTCTAGTCAATTAGTTATAAATAAAATTCTTCTAGAAAGCTTCTTGTAAAGATTCTTGTTTCCAGGTAAGAGATAGGCAGCTGATAGTTGCTTGCTGGTACTGCAACTTCTCACTTCTCTTCTTTAACAAAGATGTGATCCCTGATATTCAGTAACCCTCATTGCCATGAGGTGAGGAAAAGGGTCATTACTGAAAAAGTTGCAGAACAGAAGGGTATTTGATGACATCATTATGTTGCTAAATCAATCCAGAGACCACCTACCTCCAGACTTTTTTTTTTTTGACATAGAGTGACTCTGTCACCTAGGCTGGAGTGCAGTGGCGTGATCTCGGCTCACCGCAACCACCACCTCCTGGGTTCAAGTGATTCTCCTGCCTCAGCCTCTCCAGTATCCGGGACCACAGGTGTGTGCCACCACACCCAGCTAATTTTTGTATTTTTAGTAGAGGCGGGGTTTCACCATTTTGGCCAGGATGGTTTTGATCTCTTGACATCATGATCTGCCCGCCTCAGCCTCTCAAAGTGCTGGGATAACAGGCTGAGCCACCGTGCCCTGCCTAGATTTCTTCATAAATGAGCAGTAGTTTTCTTTATCGTTTAAGTCCCTGGTAGTTTGGTTTTCTGTTATTTGTAGACTAAAACATTTCTAACAAATGTAAGTACAGAATTCACTAATATCCTATCTGGGGTTTCAGCCTTTCTGTGCATAGTATTATTACAACGTAATTGTGAGATCCATAAGATAAGAACTATGTATTACATGATTCTGCAAAGCATGCTATCACACGGGGCAGAATCTTACACTGCATAAACTTCAGCTTTTGGGAGAACTTGATAAAGTAAAACCTTAAAGGCTAAGTATAAATTACATTAGAAACTTATAAATAAGTTATAAATATGAGGAAGAAGGAGAGATGGGAGTATAATCCAATGATTTAACTCTTAGAGAACTTAGTTTTCTTCTGTGACATTTATAATGTTGAAGTATCTTTATCAGCACCTAAAATGTTGGTATCACTTTAAAACTTAGTGCCATTCACACAACTCAACAAGAAGCATATGCACAATGTTGTAACATTATGCCAAGGGGTTGGAGTTGCAGTGAAGATGACTATTTCTGCCTCTAAATTGACTTGCTACAGGACCCCAGGCAAGGCCCTCAATCTCCCTGTCTCAGCTTTCCCTGTCTGTAAGGACAGGATGATAATTCTTGCACACAGTTTTCTACTCATATGTGGGAAATGGAATATGATAATGAGGTGGCATGCAGAAAAAAAAGAGATTACCTAGTGATTTCATACAAAACCATCCATCCCCTTCACAATTGTTAAGTACCTAATTGAACAAAGTTTTGTAATAGGTATTTTACCAGAACAACTATGTAGTACCACCTAGAGACTTATGGTTCAGGCCCTCATTAATTATTTTCTGAAATAGGATCTACTGATGTCCCAATATCTCTTTATCCATTACCCTATTGCCTTCACATTGCTGCTAGATTCATCTTTTTAAGGCAGATTTTTCAAAGTCATATTATTTCCTTGTTCAAACATTTTCAATGTTTGCCCATTACTTATAATTTAATGACAAAATCTTACCTATGAATTCAAGATCCTCTACAATATGATTTATATCTACTACTCCATATACATAAATGTTGCTCTGCTTAAATTGTTCCCCTCTCTTTTGTAGCTATTCTTCCCCTAACCGACCCCATTTTTTTCAACTTAAAGGGACGCTATGCCAACCTCAAGGCTCATGCCAAATGCCATCTCATGGAAGCTGTTTCTGATCCCCATAATATGTAAAATTTCCTTAAGACATTTTTTTTTCACACGGCACTTGTGCCATTTCATTTTATATTTTAATCATTTGGTTATCATTTTATTTCACCCTTTCGAAATGCACCCTCTTAGAAGGAAAAGACAGTGTTCTGATGATCTATTCTAGCACCTAACGTATAGTGGATTATCATAAGTGCTCAATTAAAAAAACTATTAGGTTAAACTAAGCTCTAAATATTGAACTAAAATATGAATGGACAATAAAGTATTTATTTTCATTTTCGTTGATTCATAACCAGTCATGGTAGAGTCATAGAAGTAGGGAGAAGGGTACTTGAGAAAAGGTGAAACATATATCCATAAGAACTCAGTGTTGCATATACAAAGCCTTATTACTTGGAAGCTGTTCACAGCTGAACAGACATTTAGTATAATTAATCAGTACTGCGAGAGGGAGAAAAAGAGAGACAGAGACAGAGACAGAAAGATAATCTTAAACTAAAAAACTAACTGCTTTAAGTAGGTATAATAGCCCAGATTTTTATTCTATTATTAGAAAGTTCAATATTTTGGCAAGCAAAATATTTAATAGATGAATTAAAACAATTATTCAAAAATCACATAATAATAATAGCTAACACTCACTGAATTTTTCCAATGTGCCATGCTGTAAGTAAACTGCATGCATTATATCTCTTAATCTTCCAAAAAGCCCTATGAAGTAGGCATTATTTCCCCCCATTTTATAGAAAAGAAAACTGAGGTTAGGCTACCCAGTGAGTAATTAGTTGAGCCAGATTCACACCTGGGTCAGTCTTGCTCCAGAGCTCATGCTCTTCCTATTTTATTTTATTCCCTCCCAAATGATCTATTTTCCCATCAGTTTTCCATAGTTTTTCAGTTTTAGAAATTTTCAGGTTGAGAGCCAGGCTAAGGCATCTGCCTGGTGAAGACCAGGAAATGAGTCATTTTCCAGATCAGGGTGAAGTTCATAGTCCCTGTGCACCACAGACAGACCAACCTATTCGTCTCCTGTACATTTAAGCTCCTTTGCCTCCTTTTACCATAAACATTAGCAAATTAGGATAATAAGGCTGGAGTCTGCAGCTTAAATTCAACCAAGAAAAAATAATTTGGGGATCTTTGTTTGCCAGATGTGCATGATAGGTTAATAATCAGGAAAAGGGAAAATTCACCATCACTGTCAGTGTGGTAGATTTTAAAGTGTGACCTCATCATTCCATTCTGGGGATGTAAAATGTGTTCAAAGACTTATCTATAATGTCTGAAAGTATAAACCTCATAGAAAAACAAAGTTGAATTTTTTTTAAAGTGACTAGGGTATTAGAAATATTTTAAAAAATCAATCCACTTCAGCCAGGATGACATCATTATGTAATCATTGAAAGCAATTTATTTTTAAAAAATCCGAACAAACCCCTCAAACTGACTTCTAGTTCTCATTTTAAAGGAGATAAATTGGAGCTGCTATGTTAAATATTCAGCCAGATAAGAAGTGTGTTTGCTTCGTGACAGACCCCTTGAAATGGGGTTCGTTAAAATGAATGCACTGCATTCACAGGAACAGAAGCGCTTCTGGGTCCTGCTGGCAATAAATCCAGCAACTCGATTTTACTTGGATGTTTATCATCTCTCTCCTTCTGTGCACCGCAATGCGAAGGGGGAGGGGAGATGGCTGTAGTTCAGCTTACAGGCTGCTGGTGTCATCCCATTACCACAGAATGAAGATGGTGCATGGCGTGTTGCTATTCAAGCATTTAATACATTAGTCTGTAATTTTTGTCTTGGAGGTAATGAGGCCTGACAGCTTCGGCTGGTGCATGATAACAAACCCACACTGGTATCTTTGAAATTCTTCGTTGCCAAATTCATAAAGGAAGAAATGACTTTTGCAAAATGACAGTAAACATGCTTCATTTTATAAGACATTGTGGTTAACAACCTGAAACAATGAAGTATTTTTTTTTGAGCTATAGCTAAACTAATTTGAGCTATATTAAAAGTGCTGATGTGGATGCCAAGCCATTGCTTTTTTGCTTTTGTTTTTGGTTTGTTTTCTTTTTGGTTAGGGGGAGAAAACTCAGGAAAACATACATAGCTTAATTCTCAGAGTTTGACAATGGTCATAATAATGATGGTAATAAAGAGTTCTGCCAATAGTTCCCTCCCTAGGGCCTTATCTTGAAAAATAAAAAGAAATCAAGCAAGATGGTTCTTAGAAAGGCTAGGATTGCTGCACGGCGTTGTCACTTCAGTACACAGATCAGCTGCCATGGGAGACAGGAGACAGACTGCTGATGAGCACCTCAGTGGAGTGAGTATCATGGCTTTTCAGTGACAGTGAGTGCAAATGGGCTTTCAGGCAACTGAGAAATCTTTGGAAAAAGTTTGTTTTAACATCTTCTGACAACTGGTTTTTAAGCATAATCGTTGGAAGAAACCCATTGCAGGAATCATTTTTAGTTGAAATTAGCTGACAAATCCAAGGCTCACGGGGAGTAGCTGGCATTTGAATTGCGGACTCTTGCCAAATGCAATGAGAAACACATTTACTGGGCAAACTCCTTTTAAATATTCCTGTACCCCATCAACCAGGGTTAAAGAAGGGACCCACTGTTCAGACACAAACTTTTCTCTTTTTGAAAGCTCTGTTGAATCCTAAATGCAAAATTCTACAAAAGAAGACCGGAATAGAAATAATGAACAAAGGCAGGTCTAAGAGGAATGACATTACCAGTTCAAACAATAAAATTGTTCCCTCTGTTTAGAATAAAGCCATGCTATAGAGATGTGAAAAATTTGGAGATGAGAGAAAAGATGCATTGATTTGAGTATCTGTATTTATAGGTACAAAAATTTATTCATTGTGTTTTATTTAGCTCTAATAATATAAATTAATTCTTGCTGATAATTATTTTTAAGAAGGAAGGATTAATAACCTTAAAATTTTAAATTGAATTGAACAATCCTGGCATTATAACTGCTTTTTAAAAGATACTCAGATTCCTGTAAGTTTATAAGCTAGAAGTCCTTAGAAAGAAAATAGGGAAATCAATCTAGTCATCTAAGCAAAAGATTGTATAACAAGTGGGTACATTTTTCTAATAGAAAATACATTTGAAAAAGATGGCTTTCTACTTAATCACATCTTTCTTTACTGCAGACACTACTTCTCTGTTTAGTAAATTGTCTCCTTCAGAACTGTAAATGTTTTAGAGGATACCACTGGATGCAGCAGACCAAGAAATGTCCTAAAATGTTTCTAGGAAATATAAAAGCGTTCACATAAAATGAATAAGACTTTATGCTCAAGAACAATTATTAAATATAGCAGTAGGCCAAACATTTTCATACTGTTCTTTCTAAAATCTTAGCCTTCAAGAATCCAAATGGAAAGCCATCATACCATAGACTCTGAGATTTTAAGCAAACTTTTGTTTTGGCCTTACTTTCCTTATATTACATAAGAACAAGTATTTTTAAGTAATCTTTTATATTTTTCCTAAATGTTCACCATAGCATAGAAAGTTCACCTTGCACAAATGCATAGCTTTACTTAAAAGTTGTATTCATAGTTCAGTTTATTTTGTGCGATTGTGTTTGAAGGCAACTTGAAAGCAGATGTGAGGACCTACTTTTCCTCTTCTGAGACACTGCTGTGACTCAAAATGCTATGGACCTCTTCCAGTAAAGAAGGATTCCAAGACAGCCAAGGGAATATCTAATAGGAGCAAATGCACAGTCAGACTTGCAGGAGGATGGGGTAGGTTTTCAAGTTGACCTAGATAGTCTAGGGAAGACTAATGCCATGCTTCATCATCACAAAGACACAGAGAATGGTCTTTGAGTTGCATTTTTCTACATTTACTAATAAATAAATGTAAAGTTGGAATAAGATTGACATATAGTTTCCATACCTCAGTTATTATTTTATTCCAAAGACATTAGCAAACTGGCATGTTTATAAAGTATAATTATTATTGTGCTGAAGGGATTGGTAACTAACTTTAAGTTATTAAGTTCCTGGGAGTACAGGAGTTTATACAGAAGCTACGATTCTTAAATATTCTCAAAAGGTCTCTTGTTTTAGGTGAGAAAATGGACTAAAGCTCTTCTCAAAGGTAAGACTTTATCACATTTAAGGTAAGACAGTGCAAAATTAATAAAATTCTTGTTTTTCAATTATATTGTTGATGGATAAAAATTTTAGAACATTAATTGAGATACCACATCTGTCAGGAAGGAATTCATTTATGGGAAAAATTGGAGACAAATTTCTAAATCATACTGATCCAGAAACCTTGGAAATATGATTATTGCATTGTTTTGAACTGAGACAGCAAGATTGTATTTTGCCAAAACCTGGAGTAGTGTCAGTGGTTGTTACTTTCATTGTCCATATCCTCCATTATCCACACTTTTTTTCTTTATCCCTTTTTTCCTTCTGTTTCAATTCACATTTTATTCATATATACTGTGTGCCAAGCACCAGTATATATGCTAGGGATATATATACTGCTAAGTAAATATATATATGCTAGGGATATATACATATATGTCTATATATATATGTATATATGATATATATATGACATATATACATATATATGTATATATATGAGATATATACATATATATATATAAAACATATATATTTGGGCAGTATGGCCATTATACAAGCACATTATACAAGTACCAGTGTATGTGCTAGGGATATATATACTGCTAAGTAAATGCTAGGGGTAAGTGGTGAAATGTTAGGCATAGTTCCTTCAATCATGATATGTACAGCATGTTGGAAGGGCAGGCTGTTAACAAGTTTTAAAAAGGTGAGACCCGGTGTGGTGACTCACGCCTGTAATCCCAGCACTTTGGGAGGCCGAGGTGGGCGGATCATCCGAGGTCAGGAGTTCAAGACCAGCCTGGCCAACAGGATGAAACCCCATCTCTACAAAAATACAAAAATTAGCCAGGCATGATGGCGGGCACCTGTAATCCCAGCTACTCGGGAGGCTGAGGCACAAGAATCACTTGAACCCAGGAGGTGGAGGTTGCAGTGAGCTGAGATCATGCCATTGCACTCCAGCCTGGATGACAGAGTGAGACTCGTCTCCATTAAAAAAAAAAAAAAAATGCACTATTTCAATATTTTTCCAATTATTTGTGTTGTCTCTAATTTCTTTCAGAAATAGTTTGTAGTTCTATATCTCACCTCTTTGGTTAGCTGTATCCCTAGGTATTTCATTTTCTCTGTGTCTATTATAAGTGGGATTGTTTTCTTGATTTTACTCTCAGCCTGGACGTTGTTGGCACGTAGAATTCTATTGATTTTTGCACATCGATTCTGTATCCTGAAACTTTGTTAAAGTCACTTACTAATTCTAGGAGCTATTCGGCCAAGTCTTTAGGATCATCTAGGTATATAATCATGTCATCAGGGAAGAGAGATAGTTTGGCTTTTCCTTTTCCTATTTGGATGCCTTTTATTTTTCTTGCCTGATTGCCCTGGCTAGGACTTCCAGTATTATGCTGAATAGGATTGGTGAGAGAAGGCATTGTTGTCTTGTTCCAGTTCTCAAGGGTAATGGTTTGAGTTTTTGCCCATTCAGTATGATGTTGGCTGTGGGGTTGTCATAGATGGCTTTTATTATTTTGAGGTATGTTTCTACAATGGCCTAGTGTGTTGAGTGCTTTTTATCATGAAAGGATATTGGATTTTATCAAAAGCTTTTTCTATATCTATTGAGATGATCAAATTGGTTTTGCTTTTGATTATGTTTATGTGGTGATCACATTTATTGATTTACGTATGTGGACCCAGCCTTGCCTTCCAGGAATAAACCCTACTTGATTGTGGTGGATTAACTCATGAATTGGAAGAATCAATATCATAAAAATGGCCATACTGCGCGAAGCAATTTACAGATTCAATGCTATTTCTATCAAACCACCAAAATCATTCTTCCCAGAATTAGAAAAGACTATGCTAAAATTCGTATGGAACTAAAAAAACAGAGTTTGAATAGCCAAAGAAATCCTAACCAAAAAGAAAAAAAAAATGGAGGCATCACACTATCTGACTTCAAACTATACTATAAAGCCACAGTAACCAAAACATCTTCGTATTGGTACAAAAACAGACATGCAAACCAATGCAACAGAATAGAGATCCCAGAAATAAAGCCACACACCTACAACCATCTGATCTTCAACAAGGCTGACAAAAATAAGCAATGGGGAAAGGACACGATATTCAATAAATGGTGCTAGGATAATCGGCTAGCCATATGCAGAAGAATGAGATTGGATCCCTACCTTTCACCATATAAAAAATTAACTCAAAATTAATTAAAGATTTCAATGTAAGACCTCAAACTATAAAAACCCTGGAAGACAACCTAGGAAACACTCTTCTGAATATCAGCCTTGGCAAAGAATTTTTGGCTAAGTCCCCTAAAGCAAATGCAGCAAAAGCAAAAATAGACAAGTGGGACCTGACATGATTTGGCTCCATGTCCCTACCCAAATATCATGTTGAATTGTAATCCCAAGTGTTGGAGGTAAGGCCTGGTGGGAGGTGATTGGATTATGGGGGTGGTTTCTAATGGTTTAGCAGCATTTCCCTAGTGCTGTCTCGTGATAGAGTTCTCACAAAATCTGGATGTTTGAAAGTGTGTAGCACCTCCTCCTTCTCTATCTCTCCTGCCCACCATGTGAAGATGTGCTTGCTTTGCCTGCACCTTTTGCCATGATTGTAAGTTTTCTGAGGTCTCCCCAGAAGCAGAAGCCTGTGTAGCCCACATAACCATGAGATGATTAAGCCTATTTTCTTTGTAAATTATCCAGTATGAGGTATGTCTCTATAACTGTGTGAGAACAGACTAATACAGGACCTAATTAAAGTAAAGAGCTTCTACACAGCAAAAGAAATTATGAACAGAGCAAATAGACAACCTACAGAATGGGAGAGGATATTGGCAAACTATGCATTTAACAAAGGCCCTAATATCCAGAACCTATAGGGATCTTAAACAAATCAACAAGCACAAAACAAATAATCCCATTAAAATATGAACAAAGGATATGAACAGACACTTCTCAAAAGAAGATATATAAGTGGCCAACGAACATGAAAAATGCTCAGCATCACTAATCAGAGAGAAATGCAAGTCAAAACCACAATGAGATTACCATCTCATACCAGTCAGAATAGCTATTATTAAAAAGTCCAAAAAAACAAAAACAAATGCTGTTGGAATGCTTACACTCTGTTGGTGGTAATGTAAATTAGTCGAGCCACCATGGAAAACAGTTTGGAGATTTCTCAAAGAACTTAAAACAGAGCTACCATTTGATCTAGTAATCCCATTCCTGGGTATATATCCAAAAGAAAATAAATTATTCTACCAAAAAGACACATGCACTCACATCTCATCGCAGCACTGTTCACAATAGCAAAGACATGGAATGAACCCATGTGCCCATCGGCGGTACACTGGATAAAGAAAATTTGGTACATATATAACATGGTATACTATGCAGCCATAAAAAAATGAAATCATGTCTTTTGCAACACCTTTGATAGAGCAGGAGGCCATAATTCTGAAATGAATGAACACAGGAACAGAAAACCAAATACTGCATCTTCTCACTTACAAATGGGAGCTAAGGATTGAACACACATGGACATAAATATGGGAATAATAAAAACTGTGGACTACTAGAAGTTGGAGGAAGGGGGGATTTTAAAACTACCTATTGGGTACTATGCTCACTACCAGGGTAACAAGATCTGTACTCCAAACCTCAGCATTACACAATATTTCCATGTAACAAACCTGTGTATATATCCCCTGTATCTAATATTAAAGTTGAAGTAAAATATAAAAGTATTAAAAGAAAAAAAAAAAACCAGAACCATCCCCTTGTATTTCAATAGTCATTTCCTCTTGGGTTCCATTAATTTCATCAACAAAAATTTCCTGGGCACAATTACAAGCTTACCAACATTCTAGACACTGATGATCTGCCTCCTTTCCCATTATTCTATAATGCCTCTACCATTCTCAAATTCCTGTCTTTTTAGAAAGTGCTTTGCTTTCCTGACTTAACAAACATCAGACTCTACTTTGAGGACCTTACAGTTTTTTTTTTTTTTTTTTTTTTTTACTGTAGCCTTGTTTCCTTGCACTCTGATATCCCAGGAAGCAGGAGTGGTGTTAGTGCATTTATTCGTTCATTTGTTCAGCAAACATCTATTCAGCAAATGATTATTGAACAGACATCTAATGAATGTATAATCTTCAACTGGCACTGACTTAGGTTCTTCCTTTTATGTTCTCTTTGCTCCTGTCTCCACTTTTATACTCTTCTACTTTCAGATATATGCCACTCCGATACAGGTGGATCCAGTGCCCCTCTTGTTGCTGTTTTCTTCTAATCTCTCAGTAAATCTGCCTTCTTCTTTGTTGGCCTTGACCCTTGACCTGTAGTCTATCCTCTTTAAGGATCTTTAAACATTTAAAGATTTAAAACATCTTTAAGGATAATCTCTGGATCCATATTAGTAAATTTATGTTCTCCTAAAACTATTGAAGAATTTATTATTCATTTATTTCTCCCTACAAATAAATATCACTTGATTTATTTCTTTTACAAAGAGTAAATGAACTGGGTACAAAATTAACTTTGACTGGTGTTAAATATATTGATTTTTCAAATTTTTCTTGGTATTTAAGAAAGTTGTATCCTAATCATGAACACTGTATTTGTCTACTTGACAATATATTACCGTAATATTTAAGGGTTTTATTTTTTAAGAGACTGAAAAAATATGATACTCAAATCTATTCACAGTGTGTATCTGTGACTTTCCCAAGATGATTGAACCAATATATCAAGTAAAAATATGAATTAGGTTTACGAACATTTAAAGGGACAGTCTTATTATTTTATTATGACCAATAAAGAAAATAAAACTTGATTAACAACAGTATGTAGCCATAAAACTTTCAATTTGTTAGTTACAAAGTTACAATGAGTAGTTCATTCAAAAATCTTAATGGGATATACTATTAAATTGGTCTTAACTATAAGTTATTACTTTGAGGACTCATATTTAGAATAACCTACTTGAAAATTTTAGTGACTATGTTAAAATTTGGTTACATGATATATCATTCAATTAATTAACTCCAGAGAGATAAAGTTACTTTTATTATAGAAGTCCCTTTTGAAAGCAATGAAATTTAGTTTATAGCTAAATTAAATTCATACCATGTTTGCTTGAAATATAAACTCAGCGTACTAATGACAGACTTGTTGAAGCTACCTGATGTTAACAGGTTTAAATGTGGCATTGTTATCATGTTGATAGATAGTAAATTCTGAATGTACAGTAGCTGATGATATCTGGCCATTCACTTATACTAAAAATTAGACCTGTTTCTCTCAAGTAACGTGAAAGTGCAAACATCCTTTCTGTGGACAATAGCCTAGAACAATTCATAATTCATTGGGATTTATAAATCTATAAATATTATTTACAAGGATGACCTAATCATTGGATTTGTATCAAAAAAAGTTTATCAGAGAGGAACATAGAATACTTCTGAGAAATATTGTATCAGTTGCTTTTGCTTCCTGAGATAAAATGCAATCGCAAACTCAAGTTAGATCTGAATTTGAGATTTCATGTTAGTAAATTTTGGTTTATTACATTTGTAAATATATTCTGAGTATTTTAAAGTGATTTCATGTCCTGATTTAATTTGTTTGGCTTTTTATTTTTATTTTATTTATTTGTTTATTTTTGTGAGACACAGTCTTGCTCTGTTGCCTAGACTGGAGTGCAGTGGTGCAATCTCAGCTCACTGCAAGCTCCACCTCCCGGATTCACACCATTCTCCTGCCTCAGCCTCCTGAGTAGCTGGGACTACAGTCACTGGCCACCATGCCCGGTTGGTTTTTTTTTCTTTTTTCTTTTTTTTTTGTATTTTTAGTACAGACAGCGTTTCACAGTGTTAGCCAGGATGGTCTCGATTTCCTGACCTCGTGATCCACCTGCCTTGGCCTCCCAAAGTGCTGGGATTACAGGATTGAGCTACCGTGCCTGGCTCTATTGGCTTTTTATCTTGACTCAGAAAGACAAATTTTTAAGATGAAAAAAAATTTACGTGGTAAACACCTCAGTCCGAAAACTCAGATATACAATGTATTTCCCATTATTTATCTTTTCTTTAAGTTGATTTATCAAGCTTTCATTCTTTCAATAAACTTCACTTGATCATGATATATATATGTATTGCTAAGTTATGTTTACTAACATCTTATTTGTAATTTTTGCAACTATGTTCATGAGAGAGACTCATCTATAATTATACTTTCTTTGGTCCCTATCAGGTTGTGAAATCAAGATGTGCTTTCTTACAAATGTGTTGAGGAACTTTTTCTTTTTCTTTCTTTATTATTAAAAGGATTTATGTTAGATTGGCATTATCTCTTCCTTGAATGTTAGGAAAAACTCATGGGTTAAAACATACGGGGCTAGACTAACAATTTTGGAAAAGTTTTAAATAATGTATTCAATTAGATATTTATATGTTTTAATTTTCTATTTTCTACTTGGTCAGTTTTAGTAAGTTGTATTTTTAAAAGATTTTGTCCATTTCCTCCAAATTTTCAAATTTATTGGTATAAAATTATTTGTAATATGTTTACTTTCCTTTTAAAGTCTATAGTTCCCTTTCGTCTTCTTCATATTGGTAACTTGTACCTTCATTCTTTTTTTCTTGATCAATCTTATGACTAATTTCTAAATTTTATTGATCTTTTAAAATAATCAACTATTTTTTAACTTTTAAATATTACGTTTATTATATATTTAATGGGTTACTGGTTTCCCCCTTCTTGTTTTCTTTTTTCTATTTCTTAAGGTTTGATTTGTTGTTCCAGTTCTAACTTCTTGCAATAGAAGCTTCATTTTTGAAATTTTAGCCTTTCTTCCTTTCTTATATATGCAGTTAACTCTATAATGTTTCCCTTCATCACTGCTTTGACTGTATCTCACAATTCTTAGTATGTTGTATATTCATTATCCTTTGAGTTTTTTTGAGTTATTTTGCTGGTATCCAGACTGGAGTGCAGTGGTGGGATTATGGCTCACTGCAACCTTGACCTGGACTAAAGCAATCCACCTGCCTCAGCCTCCTGAGTGGGTGGGACCACAGGTGTGCATCACCATGCTCAGCTAATTTTTTCTTTTTTTTTTCATTTTTGTACAGTGTCTCACTATGTTGCTCAGGCTAGTCTCAAACTCCTGGACTCAAAAAATTCTCCCACCTCAGCCTCTACAAGTGTTGGAAATACAGGCATAAGCCACCACACACAGCTGTGTTAAAAATATTTTTAAAAATTACATCAATTTTCCATCCAAAAATTGTTTTAATTCATTTTTGCTCCTAATTTTTCTTTCTCTACTTGTTTGACAAAGTGTTAATGAAGTGTTTGTAAGACATGTTTTCCTGCTTGAAAAAATGTAGTTTATTATTATCGAAGTCATTATGATTTTCTAGATGAGATAGCAATGAAAATTTTTTTAGCAGGAATCAGTAAATAAGTGGTATATATTACATAGTATAAACTATGATATTTTTTACTTGTCAGCAAAGTTATACTGACATTGAGAAGGTTTGTTTGGTTTGTATGTTGTGTCATTTCAGAAAAAAACATTCATTAAATGTTATAAGGCAATACTAAAATTTACATAAATATATCTTTCCATTATGAGTATGCATTTATTTTAAAGAATTTTATGTGTACATATATTGATATAGTTGGGCTGGGTCCCCACCCAAATCTCATCTTGAATTGCAATCCCCATAATCTGCATGTGTTATAAGAGAGACCCAATGGGAGGTAATTGAATCATGGGGGCAGTTTTCCCCTTGCTTTTCTTGTGATAGTGAGTGAGTTCTCATGAGATCTTATGGTTTTATAAGCATCTGGCATTTCCGCTGCTGGCACTCATTCACTCTCTTGCCACCCTGTCAAGAGGTGCCTTTCACCATGATTGTACGTTTCCTGAGGCCTCCCCTACCTTGTGGAACTGTGAGTCAATTAAACCTCTTTTCTTTATAAATTACCCAGTCTTGGATATTTCTTCATAGCAGCAAGAGAATGGACTAATACAGTAAATTGGTACCAGGAGTGTTGAGAGTGTGGAATTGACTTTGGAACTGGCTAACACAGAGAGGTTGGAAAAGTTGAGAGAGCTCAGAAGAAGATAGGAATATGTGGGAAAGTTTGAACTTCCTAGAAACTTGTTGAATGGCTTTAACCAAAATGCTAATAGTGATATGGACAATGAAGTCCAGGCTGAGGTGCTATCCTTTAGCAGAGAGACTGGAAGCATTTTGCTCCTGTTCTGGAGATCTGAAATTTTGAACTTGGGAGAGATGATTTAGGGTATCTGGTGAAAGAAATTTCTAAGTACAAAGAAGTCAAGAGTTAGCAGAGCATAAAAGTTTGGAAAATTTGCAGACTGACAATGCAATAAAAAAGAAAAACCCATTTTCTGGGGAGAAATTCAAGTCCACTTCAGAAGTTTGCATAATTAGCAAGGAACAAATGTTAGTCACCAAGACAGTGCAAAAAATGTCTCTAGGGCATGTCAGAGATCTTCACAGCAGCCCCTCCCATCACAGGCCTAGAGGCATAGGAGGGAAAAATGGTTTTGTGGGTTGGGCCCAGGTCTGAGATATTGGGACTCTGGAACTAGCCAAGAAAAGTGAATATTCTGTTTGTCTTCATACTTTATTCCAAAACAATTCACCAAGTATGAACCAAAGTTTCACAGCGTAATTTCAAGCTAAACAATTGCAATTCTGTACATAATATATTCATGTTTGAAATGAATGGTTTGAACCACAAGAGGGAGATGTTGTCGAATGCTACAATGAGAACCTGCATTTTGAATATTTTATAACAGGGTAAGAGTTTCCACTGTAAGCAGCTATTCAAAAATAAATGTCAGGATTTTGGTAATAAATGCTGTGCATAAGTAAAAGCAAACAAAGAAACAAAACAAAACAAGTAAAACTGGGCACTGTACATGACTTGATGCCCTGCATCCCAGCTGCTCCAGCCACAGCTAAAAGAAGTCAAGGTACAGCTCAGGCCCTTGCTTCAGAGGGTGCAAGCCCTCAGCTTTGATGGCTTACATGTGTTGTTGAGCCTGCAGGTGCTAATAAGAATTGAGATTTGGAAACCTCCACCTAGATTTCAGAGGATGTATAGAAATACCTGGACGTCCAGGCAGAAGTTTTCTGCAGGGGCACTGTCCCCAAGGAGAACCTCTGTTTGGGCAGTGAAAAAGGGAAATATGGGGTCAGAGCCACCCTACAGAGTCCCCACTGGGACACTGCCAATGGAGCTGTGAGAAGAGGGCCACCATCTTCCAGACCCAAGAGTGGTAGATCCACTGATGGCTTGCACCGTGTACCTGAAAAAGTTGCAGACACTCAACGCCAGCCTGCAAAAGCAGCTGGGAAGGGGGCTTTACCCTGCAAAGCCAAAGGGGCCAAGCTACCTAAGGCTGTGGGAACCCACCTCTTACATCAGCGTGACTTGGATGTGAGACATGGAGTCAAAGGAGATCATTTTGAAACTTTAAGTTATGAGGACTGCCCTATTAGATTTTAGACTTGCATGAGGGCTGTAGCCCCTTTGTTCTGGCCAATTTCTCCCACTTGGAATGGGTGTATTTACCCAATGCCTGTATCCTCATTGTATCTAAGTAGTAACTAACTTGCTTTTGATTTAAGCAGAAGGGAGTTGTCTTGTCTCAGATGAGACTTTGGACTTGGCCTTTTGGGTTAATGCTGGAATGAGTTAAGACTTTGGAAGACTGTTGGGAAGGCATGATTGTGTTTTGAAATGTGAGAACACAAGATTTGGGAGGGGCTGGGGGCAGAATGATATGGTTTGGCTGTGTCCCCACTCAAGTCTCATCTTGAATTATAATCCCCATAATCCCCACATTGTGAGAGAGACCCAGTGGGAGGTAATGAATCATGGGGGCAGTTTCCCCCATTCTGTTCTTGTGATAGTGCATGAATCCTCATGAAAGCTGGTGGTTTTATAAGCATCTGGCACTTTTCCTGCTGGCACTTACTCTCTCTCCTGCAGCGCTATGAAAAGGTGCCTTCCACCATGATTGTAAATTTCCTGAGGTCTCCCCAGCCATGCAGAACTGTGAGTCAATTACACCTTTTTTTCTTTATAAATTACTCAGTCTCAGGTACTTCTTCAGAGCAGCGTTAAACTGAAGTAATACATGTATATATTGTATTAGTCTTCTACAACAGCCAAAATAAAATACCACAGACTGGGTGCCTTGAACAACAGAGCTTTCCTCAGTTTGCACATACTCCTGGTGTCTCTTCTTTTTATAAGAAAACCAATACTATTGGATTAAGGTAAGAATATTAATACTATTGGATTATGACCCCACCCTAATTACTTCATTTAACCATAATTATCTGCTTAAAAGCCCCATCTCCAAATACACATTGGAGTTAGGGCTTCAATGTATGAATTTTTGGAGGACACAATTCAGTCCATAAAACATATATAGAAGTGCTTTCTTGTCTATTAGGAACAAGTTTCAAGACCTTCAGTGGATGCCTAAAACTATGGATAGTACAGACCTTAAATATACTATCCTTTTTCATATATATATAAATATATATGTACACCTATGATAAAGTTTAATTTATGATTTAGGTACAGTAATAGATTGTTAATAATATTTAATAACAAAATAGAACAATTATAACTATTCTGCATAAAAGGTATTTGAAAATGGTCTCTTTCTCTCTGTGTCACAATATCTTGTTGTACTGTACTCATCTATTTTTAGGCTGTGGTTGCCCACCAATATAAAGAAAGTAAAACTGCAGATAAGTGGGAACTATTGTCTCATTATATTTTCTAGTGTGAAACACATCACTATTATCTTACTATGGTAACATAGCCTATATTAATTAATGCATTCTGGTTGTAATACTTTATATTATCTATTTTATTTTCTATTTTTAATTTTATTGGTTTGAGAATGAGGTTAATGTAAGAGCATAAGAGAAAGTCAAAGGGATTTTGTTTTTACTGTAATCAAAAAAGGTAAAAAAAATTTCTGTTAAGCAGAGACATTTATTTAGATTTTCTGTTTTGGCTATCTAGCAGAAGTGATGTACAAAAAATATTTTAAAAACATCTTTTTATTTTATTTTATTTTATTATTATTATACTTTAAGTTTTAGGGTACATGTGCACAATGTGCAGGTTTGTTACGTATGTATACATGTGCCATGTTGGTGTGCTGCACCCATTAATTTGTCATTTAGCATTAGGTATATCTCCTAATGCTATCCCTCCCCCCTCCCTCCACCCCACAACAGTCCGCGGTGTGTGATGTTCCCCTTCCTGTGTCCATGAGTTCTCATTGTTCACTTCCCACCTATGAGTGAGAACATGCGGTGTTTGGTTTTTTGTCCTTGTGATAGTTTGCTGAGAATGATGGTTTCCAGCTTCATCCATGGCCCTACAAAGGACATGAACTCATCATTTTTTATGGCTGCATAGTATTCCATGCTGTATGTGCCACATTTTCTTAATCCAGTCTATCATTGTTGGAAATTTGGGTTGGCTCCAAGTCTTTGCTATTGTGAATAGTGCCGCAATAAACACACATGTGCATGTGTCTTTATAGCAGCATGATTTATAGTCGTTTGGGTATACACCCAGTAATGGTATGGCTGGGTCAAATGGTATTTCTAGTTCTAGATCCCTGAGGAATCGCCACACCAACTTCCACAATGGTTGAACTAGTTTACAGGCCCACCAACAGTGTAAAAGTGTTCCTATTTCTCCATATCCTCTCCAGCATCTGTTGTTTCCTGACTTTTTAATGATGGCCATTCTAACGGGTGTGAGATGGTATCTCATTGTGGTTTTGATTTGCATTTCTCTGATGGCCAGTGATGATGAGCATTTTTTCATGTGTTTTTTTGGCTGCATAAATGTCTTCTCTTTAGAAGTGGCTGTTCATATGCTTTGCCCACTTGTTGATGGGGTTGTTTGTTTTTTTCTTGTAAATTTGTTTGAGTTCATTGTAGATTCTGGATATTAGCCCTTTGTCAATTGAGTAGGTTGCGAAAATTTTCTCCCATTTTGTAGGTTGCCTGTTCACTCTGATGGTAGTTTCTTTTGCTGTGCAGAAGCTCTTTAGTTTAATTAGATCCCATTTGTCAATTTTGGCTTTTGTTGCCATTGCTTTTGGTGTTTTAGACATGAAGTCCTTGCCCATGCCTATGTCCTGAATGGTAATGCCTAGGTTTTCTTCTAGGGTTTTTATGGTTTTAGGTCTAACATGTAAGTCTTTAATCCATCTTGAATTAATTTTTGTATAAGGTGTAAGGAAGGGATCCAGTTTCAGCTTTCTACATATGGCTAGCCAGTTTACCCAGCACCATTTATTAAATAGGGAATCCTTTCCCCATTGCTTGTTTTTCTCAGGTTTGTCAAAAATCAGATAGTTGTAGATATGTGGCATTATTTCTGAGGGCTCTGTTCTGTTCCATTGATCTATATCTCTGTTTTGGTACCAGTACCATGCTGTTTTGGTTACTGTAGCCTTGTAGTATAGTTTGAAGTCAGGTAGCAAGATGCCTCCGGCTTTGTTCTTTTGGCTTAGGATTGACTTGGCAATGTGGGCTCTTTTTTGGTTCCATATGAACTTTAAAGTAGTTTTTTCCAATTCTGTGAAGAAAGTCATTGGTAGCTTGATGGGGATGGCATTGAATCTATAAATTACCTTGGGCAGTATGGCCATTTTCATGATATTGATTCTTCCTACCCATGAGCATGGAATGTTCTTCCATTTGTTTGTATCCTCTTTTATTTCACTGAGCAGTGGTTTGTAGTTCTCCTTGAAGAGGTCCTTCACATCCCTTGTAAGTTGGATTCCTAGGTGTTTTATTCTCTTTGAAGCAATTGTGAATGGGAGTTCACTCATGATTTGGCTCTCTGCTTGTCTGTTATTGGTGTATAAGAATGCTTGTGATTTTTGCACATTGATTTTGTATCCTGAGACTTTGCTGAAATTGCTTATCAGCTTGAGGAGATTTTGGGCTGAGATGATGGGGTTTTCTAGATATACAATCATGTCATCTGCAAACAGGGACAATTTGACTTTCTCTTTTCCTAATTGAGTGCCCTTTATTTCCTTCTCCTGCCTGATTGCCCTGGTCAGAACTTCCAACACTATGTTGAATAGGAGTGGTGAGAGAGGGCATCCTTGTCTTGTGCCAGTTTTCAAAGGGAATGCCTCCAGTTTTTGTCCATTCAATATGATATTGGCTGTGGGTTTGTCATAGATAGCTCTTATAATTTTGAGATACGTCCCATCAATACCTAATGTATTGAGACTTTTTAGCATGAAGGTTGTTGAATTTTGTCAAAGGCCTTTTCTGCGTCTATTGAGATAATCATGTGGTTTTTGTCTTTGGTTCTGTTTATATGCTGGATTACGTTTATTGCTTTTCATATGTTGAACCTGCCTTGCATTCCAGGGATGAAGCCCACTTGATCATGGTGGATAAGCTTTTTGATGTGCTGCTGGATTCGGTTTGCCAGTATTTTATTGAGGATTTTTGCATCAATGTTCATCAAGGATATTGGCCTAAAATTCTCTTTTTTGGTTGTGTCTCTGCCAGGCTTTGGTATCAAGATGATGCTGGCCTCCTAAAATGAGTTAGGGAGGATTCCCTCTTTTTCTATTGATTGGAATAGTTTCAGAAGGAATGGTACCAGCTCCTCCTTGTACCTCTGTTAGAATTTGGCTGTGAATCCATTTGGTCCTGGACTTTTTTTTGGTTGGTAAGCTATTAACTATTGCCTCAATTTCAGAGCCTGTTATTGGTTTATTCAGAGATTCAACTTCTTCCTTGTTTAGTCTTGGGAGGGTGTATGTGTCGAGGAATTTATCCATTTATTCTAGATTTTCTAGTTTATTTGAGTAGAGGTTTTATAAGACAGCAAAGATCAAAAGAGACAAAGAAGGCCATTACATAATGGTAAAGGGATCAATTCAACAAGAAGAACTAACTATCCTAAATATATATGCACCCAATACAGGAGCACCCAGATTCATAAAGCAAGTCCTTAATGACCCACAAAGAGACTTAGACTCCCACACAATAATAATGGGAGATTTTAACACCCCACTGTCAACATTAGACAGATCAACGAGACAGAAAGTTAACAAGGATATCCAGGAATTGAACTCAGCTCTGCACCAAGCAGACCTAATACACATCTACAGAACTCTCCACCCCAAATCAACAGAATATACATTCTTTTCAGCACCACACCACACCTATTCCAAAATTGACCACATAGTTGGAAGTAAAGCACTCCTCGGCAAATGTAAAAGAACAGAAATTATAACAAGCTGTCTCTCAGACCACAGTGCAATCAAACTAGAGCTCAGGATTAAGAAACTCACTCAAAACTGCTCAACTACATGGAAACTGAACAACCTGCTCCTGAACGACTATTGGGTACATAATGAAATGAAGGCAGAAATAAAGATGTTCTTTGAAACCAATGATAACAAAGACACAACATACCAGAATCTCTGGGATACATTCAAAGCAGTATGTAGAGGGAAATTTATAGCACTAAATGACCACAAGAGAAAGCAGGAAAGATCTAAAATTGACACCCTAACATCACAATTAAAACTAGAAAAGCAAGAGCAAACACATTCAAAAGCTAGCAGAAGGCAAGACATAACTAAGATCAGAGCAGAACTGAAGGAAATAGAGACATAAAAAACCCTTCAAAAAATCAGTTAATCCAGGAGCTGGTTTTTTGAAAGGATCAACAAAATTGATAGACCGCTAGCAAGACTAATAAAGAAGAAAAGAGAGAAGAATCAAATAGACGCAATAAAAAATGACAAAGGGGATATCACCACCGATCTCACAGAAATACAAACTACCATCAGGGAATACTATTAAAAACATCTTAAATGCATGTTTCGGGGAGCATAAAGATAAGAAAACTTGAATTTAGAAAAATATCCTGAGAACTGAAAGTACTGTAACCAGCATCCTGGGAATATCTATTGGTCACTGACAGCCTTTTCTGGTTCTTTGTTATTACAGCCAAAACGAAGGCATGAATGTAGCTGAAAAATTAGTTTAAATTATTCTTAAGTTAGATTTGCTCCCAGATGCCTGGAAAAAACACATACAAATTTTGCCTAGAAGGAAACAAGTAAAGTCCAGACTTCAAAAACTTATCACAGATTAAAAAAATAGGATTACAAAAGCAAGTTCAAAAATCATAAGGCATAAGAATGAATAATCATACAGAAGCATCAGCAGGAACTGCAAACAGGATAATTTGCACTAAATAAGTGACAGATAACAGAAATCGCAGGCGGAAAATATAAAGTGTGTATGTTTGGGATAAAATAAGATATCAAAAGTAACTAAAAAACAAGATAATATAAAAATTGACAAGGCAGTGTTAAGAAAACAGTCAAGTAAAACTTTAATATTAGAACATCTTATAAATAATAAAGTTAGAAATTTAGTGGATTGTTAACATTCAAAATAGCACGGATAAAGAGAAGATTAGTGATCTGAAAGCCAATTTGAAGAAAATGTTTACAAGTATGCAAAAGACAACCAAAAGAAATAAGAATGTTAAATGGTTATAGAGATGTAGAGAATGGATTGAGAAGACCTAAGATATCTCTCCAATCTCCCAAAAAGAGAGAATGAAGGAGGTATAAACTCAAAGGGTGAAAAACCTTGTACATTTCCTAGAACTGATTAAAAAAACACCAATTAAGAAGTTTAATGAACTTCAGAAGAGCAAAGAGAATGTCAAAAAGCGATCAAAGAGCGACTTCTTACCAAGTAACAACAATTAGCCTAATAGCTGATTTCTTAGCAGTAATAATGGATGCCAGAAAACAGTGAAAAAGCATTTCAATGTGCTAAGCCAAAGTAGTTATCAATTTGAAATTTTATACCTAGTGAACTATATTTCAAGGATGAAAATAAAATAAAGATTAAATAAAATAAATAAAAACTCAGTGTATAATCAATAGATCTCATTAAGAGATTTTTTAAAAATCTGTTCTGGGAAGAAAAATTATAATACAATTGATTCTTGTTAGTCACTGTAGTTAGGTTCCATGAAGTTGCCATGAAAACTGAATTAGCAAATACTGAATCATGTCTTCTAGGGAAAATATAAAGTTAGGCCTTGCAAACCTCTGATTGTAACACTTTCACCAGCAAATTAATACGTAATCTTGTTTTATAAATGTTTCTGCTTAAGGATACTTTATATATATATATATATATATATATTTTTTTTTTTTTTTTTTTTTTTGACAGAGTCTTGCTCTGTTGCCCAGGCTGGAGTGCAGTGGCACGATCTTGGCTGACTGCAACCTCCACCTCCCAGGTTCAAGTGCTTTTGCTGCCTCAGCCTCCCATGTAGCTGGGATTACAGGTGTGTGCAGCACACCCGGCTAATGTTTGTATTTCTTGTAGAGATAGAATTTTGTCATATTGGCCAGGCTGCTCTCAAACTCCTGGCCTCTGGTAATCCGCCAGCCCTGGCCACCCAAAGTGCTGGTAAATATATATTATACCTTCATTAACATTGAACTCATAGTCAATACCACCGTAACTCATGCCCAAAGCTTATATAACATACGTATTTTCCTCATAAAGTATATCATAGCCTCCTTGCACTTAGGAACACTAGACTGCACTTCACTATTTTTCTTGAGGCCATTTAAACAGTGAAATCACCAAATAAAAGCACAAAAATATGAAAAATATAACATTAAATAGACCATGAAAAGGGTACTTGTTTACAGAATGGGAGCTGAAACAAGAAGGCAGAGTATTACCTTGTTCAGCTGCAGCTGGGAATACATACCTGATGAGACTCAATTTTTTGCTGTTCTGAGCATGTGTATATCCATGAATGAGTGTGAAAGTGCCATGCATATTGATTTTGGGATAACAAATTTTAGCACGTAGTAAATTCACAAATATGGAATTTATGAATAGTGAGAACTGGCTGTGTAAAGAATACTTGAGAAGCAAAAAGACATAGCAAACGTGGATGAATTTCTA
Organism: Hylobates moloch; assembly: GCF_009828535.3. NCBI lineage: Eukaryota > Metazoa > Chordata > Mammalia > Primates > Hylobatidae > Hylobates > Hylobates moloch. The sequence goes on from NW_026652288.1 coordinate 72,851,533, forward strand.
GGCAAAATGCAAATATTTGTAACATTAATAATAATGTCCAATTTGAGAGAATATAAAATAAGCAAGGCAAAACTTACTACTAATCCATAGTACTTACAGGGGAATAACTGCAGTTAAAGCCATGTAATATCTTTGTTAAGGAGAAGAGTAAGCATATTAATTAATCATACATTTTGTCAGGTTAAATATGCATTTGAATATTTCTATGATAATTAGAGTGTATTACTTTTTTTCTGCTAGAAAAAAATAAAAAGAATTCAAAAATAGGTTTGAAATAGAGCAATTTTTAAATAGCAGTAGAAAAATAAAAAGTGCAAAATAAGATGGTAGAAAGGAATTCAAATATATCAGTAATCAAAATAAATTTAAATAAAGTACTCTTTCCAGTTAAAAAGCTGTAAAATTTGCCTATATTTTTAAATCTCCAATTAACTTATATTTATAGTGGAACAGTAAGGTTGAAAGTACAGTGATATATAGAAAAATAAAAGCAAATATTAATCAGAATAATATTGCTATAGACCTACTATATCAGATAAAATTATCACAAAGGCAAAAAGCATTGCTAATGATAGCATGCCTACTATATATTATATATTAAAGATTAATATTAAAATAAATCAAGAAATATACAAATTTTAAACTTGTATGTAACTAATAATATAGTGTTAAGATACATAAAGCAAAAAATAATAAATTTACCATTGTTATGAGAGATATTAGCCAATATTCCTTAGTAGTTAATAGATTAATGAATAAAATGTCAATATGGATCTTGATGATTTGAGTGAACTATAAATAACTACATCTACTATATGTAAATTGAATCACACAACCAGCATTTGGAAAATAAAGAATTCTTTCAAGCACACATGGATGGTATAAAAACATTGGTAATGTTCTAAGTCATAAAACAAATCTGGGCTTCCATCAAATATTTGCCAGTATTCATGCCAAGTCATTTTACCACAAAGAAATTAAGTTACCATCAACAATGAAACAAGATACAAAATGGCATTTATTGGGATATCAAACACACCTTGAAATAATTTATAGGTCAAAAAGAAATTATAATGGCAAATAGATGTACTTACAGTTAAATAATGATGACATTTCTTTATAAGAAAATTACAGGATACAGCTAGAGCAATATTTAAATCAGGGTTTGGTAAAGGTTCAGGGGTAGATATTCCAAGCTTTATGAGCTTCATATGGTCTTTGTCACCTATTATTTTTATATATTTTTATAAACTTTTAAAAATGTAAAAACCATTCTTAGCTTTGAGGACATAGAACGTGGCTGGATTTGGCCTAAAGGCTGTAGTTTGCCAATCCCTGATTTAGAAGTTTATACGTACAGGTTTAATTTCTATAGCACAAAAGGACAATGACTAAAAATTAATAAGCTCTGCATCCAGCTTAAAAATTAATAAAAGAACAAATCAAATAGACAATGAAATTGTACAGTTAAGAGTAAGTTAAATTGAAAATACATTCACTACAAAGATTGGTAAATCCAAAAGATGGTTTATTTGAATTAACTAATAAAATTGAATTAGTATATGTCTATTTAATTTTATCAAAGCGACAAAGTAGGAAATGACAGATAAGAATAATCCATTTATGAGATGGAAGCATATTCTGATGTGCATTCAATCCTAGATGTATTGTAATTGTGAAATAGAATATAACCTGGGTGTCAGGGAACATAATTATGTGTGAATTATTTGAGAAATAACACTTTACACATGTCCCAGTTGAGGCTATATGCCAACCCGAAGTGGTTCTAATATAGTTTGGCATTGTAATCATATTAGAGAAATTATTGTTTTGGCTTAATTTAAAATATAGAAATCAATAGAAATGCCCTATTAAATTGCCAAAAAATCTCTAAAACAAGCTGGGAGTGATTTATAATTAATTTTTTCAATACAACAAATGATCAGCAGATAGATACTGCTTTTTTTGCTTTGTGACAGGGACCATATTAGGCACTTTGTATATAGTGGAAAAAATCACATATGGTTATTGATCTCATGGAGCTTATAGCCATTAAATGTCTAAATATAAATTTAAAATCTAGTTACAAAAGGTGAAAAGTATTATGACAGAAAATGAAAAGTGGTATGAGAAAAGAAAATAGGAGAGAACAGACTTATTGGGAAGTAATTATAGAACTTTTCTCTGTGGAAGAGATATTTGGGGGGAAATTTCAAATATGAGTAGGAGTCAACCAAGTAAAAGATGGGGATAACAGTAGGCCAGAGATCGTTCCAGCCAGAGGCAGCAGCTATGGGAGACTCCTGATCTGTGGCATTATAGAAGCCCGTGTTTGAATTATCTTGTGAGAGGAGAAGAGAAACACAATGAATGAGATGTGGTAATTAAACAGGGGGTAGACCAAACAAATCTTAAAGGCCTTGGCAAAGGGCTTGGATTACTTTTTAATGAGATGAGGAGTAGTAGAATGTTTTTGATATTTGAAAAATCACCCTAGATGCATGGGGAGATTGATTTAATAAGGAAGTGCATGGAATTAGGGAGGCAAATAGGAAGCTCTAGTGGTCAGATGTGATATGATGATGGTGTGGGCCAGGGTTGCAGCAGTGGAGATGATGAGATATAAACAGATTTGAGGTATATGGTAGAAACAGGATTAACAGAGTTTTGTGGAATTGTGGTAGGAAATGAAAAAATTCTTATCTAATGATTTCTATTTTTCAGAGACGTATGAGACAAGGTCAGCAGCTGAAAGTGTAAAGGTAGTGGTTATTTAACCTTGGCTACACATGAGAATCATCCAAGCAGTTTAAAGACACATAAAACTGTGCTTAACCCCTAAGGACTGGTTTAATTGTTCTGGGGTAGGGCCCAATTATCTTTAAAATTTCCCAAATAGTCTACTTAGGGCTAGGGTACACACCTACTTGTGGCACAAGTGAACTTTGAAGTACATTTAGTATGGGTAATTACAAATTTATAGTGATAAACCTTTTTTCTAGTTTCAAGAATCAGGAACTGAAAAAGCAAATAATTGAGATTATTCAAGGCCTTTGCTAGGCAATTGTGATAGGGAGAGAGAGAGTCAAATGTGGTATTTACAAAAGCATGATTGCGATGATGAGTTATGGAATCTAAGCTGGATGAGGAAGGAAGACACAAGGATCTGGTAGTCTATAAGAAAGTGGGGGAGGGGGGTTACTGGATGAGAGGTTTCAGGTAAGTCATTAAATGACTCAACAAGGAGGAATTACAAGTGGTGTTTGATACCTTCTTGCTCAACTTCAAAGGAATTGGGGATTTGAGAGATAAGAAGATTTGGTCTAAGAGGAGCAAAATAGACACCTACTTTTAGGTTTGGAAATAACAGCTGCAATGACTGAAAAGAAAGAAATGCCTTTGGGGAATATCTGTGTATAAGCTAAAGAAGAAAGTAAAAGGGAACATTTAAGAATAAATGGGATTTTTCAGTATGTTAGTTGTTTTTGTTATCATTATTTTTGTTATCATTTATTTTGTTATCATTATTATTCTGAGGTGCTTCCTAAGAAGAATTCTGTACAGCACCAGTGTACACCTACCACAAATATCTGAAAATTCCCTTATACACTGGGAAATTTAAAAATAGTAGAAAATCCAGAATTCATGATACTTAATAATGGTGTCAGTGTCTACCTGTAAGACTAAGTAGTGGAGAAAATTCTGTATCAATTTTTTGGAATAAAATTTGTGCTGTGGGTGTAGGGATTGTAGCAGGACAAGCCACAGACAAAACCCCTCAGACACCGAGTTAAAGTAGGAAGGGCTTTATTCAGCCGAGAGCTTTGGCAAGACTCATGTCTCCAACAACCGAGCTCCCCGGCTGGATGAAAAATGAAAGGGATCCAGTCCACCTTCAGAAAGGGAAAAATGGCCCTTCCTGTACTAAGGGACAATGTAACCCTTTAGAGCTAGTAATAACCAATCCCCTTGATCCTTGCTGGAAAAAAGGGGAGTGTGTGTGACCTTGAGAATCGATGGGGCTGGACTGGATCCTTGAGTAAATATCTTGGTTCGAGGAGAAGTTTACAAACGCTCTCCTGAGCCAGTGTTTCAAACTTTCTATGATGAACTAAATGTGCCAGTACCAGAAATTCCAGGAAAAATAAGAAATTTGTTTTTGCAATTAGCCAAGCATGTAGCCCAGTCTCTCAATGTCACTTCTTGTTATATGTGTGGAGGAACTGTAATGGGAGATCAATGGCCATGGGAAGCCCGAGAATTAGTACCTACAGACCCAGTTCCTGATGAATTCCTGGCTCAAAAAAATCACCCTGATAATTTCTGGGTCCTAAAAGCCTTGATTATTGGATAATATTGCATAGCTAGAGAAGGAAAGTAATTCACTCACCCCATAGGTTGACTTAGTTGTCTGGGACAGAAACTGTATAATGGTAACACAAAAACAGTCACTTGGTGGAGTTCAAATCACACAGAGAGGAATTCATTTAGTAAATTCCCAAAGTTGCAAACCATGTGGACCCACCTGGAGTCCCACTGGGACTGGACAGCCCCCACTGGATTATACTGGATATGTAGGCATAGAGCTTACACCAAATTACCTGAGGAGTGGGCAGGTAGTTGTGTTATTGGCACTATTAAACCATCTTTCTTCCTACCACCTATAAAAACAGGTGAACTCCTGGGCTTCCCTGTCCATGCTTCCCGCGGAAAGAGAAGCATAGCTATAGGAAATTGGAAAGATGATGAATGGCCCCCTGAGAGACTCATACAATATTATGGGCATGCTACTTAGGCACAAGACGGCTTGTGGGTATACCGGACCCCCATTTACATGATCAACCGAATCATATGGTTACAAGCTGTCTTAGAAATAATCATTAATAAAACCGGCAGAGCCTTGACTATTCTTGCCCAGCAAGAAACTCAGATGAGAAATGCTATCTATCAAAATGGATTGGCTCTCAACTACTTGCTAGCAGCTGAAGGAGGGGTCTGTGGGAAATTTAACCTTACTAATTGCTGTCTACACATAGACGATCAAGGGCAAGCAGTTGAAAGTTGAAGACATAGTTAGAGATATGACAAAACTGGCACATGTGCCCTTGCAAGTGTGGCATGGATTTGATCCTGGGGCCATGTTTGGAAAATGGTTCCCAGTGTTAGGAGGATTTAAAACTCTTACAATAGGAGTTATAATAGTAATAGGAACCTGCTTACTGCTCCCTTGTTTGCTACCTGTACTTCTTCAAATGATAAAAAGCTTCATTGCTACCTTAGCTCACCAAAATGCTTCATCACAGGTGTACTATATAAATCACTGTCAATCTGTCTTGCAAGAAGACCTGAGTTGTAAGCCCTTAAAAGGGACAGGAATTGTTCACTTGGGGAGCTCAGTTGTTGGAGACGTGAGTTTCATGCGCGTCCATGTGAAGAGACCACCAAACAGGCTTTGTGTGAGCAACATGGCTGTTTATTTCACCTGGGTGCAGGCGGGCTGAGTCCGAAAAGAGAGTCAGCGAAGGGAGATAAGGGTGTGGCCATTTTATAGGATTTGGGTAGGTAAAGGAAAATTACAGTCAAAGGGGGTTTGTGCTCTGGCGGGCAGGAGTGGGGGTCGCAAGGTGCTCAGTGGGGGAGCTTTTTGAGCCAGGATGAGCCAGGAAAATGACTTTCACAAGGTAATGTCATCACTTTAGGCAAGGACCGGCCATTTACACTGCTTTTGTGGTGGAATGTCATCAGTTAAGGCAGGAACCGGCCATCTGGATGTGTACTTGCAGGTCACAGGGGATATGATGGCTTAGCTTGGGCTCAGAGGCCTGACATTCCTGTCTTCTTATATTAATAAGAAAAATAAAACGAAATAGTGGTAAAGTGTTGGGACCATGAAAATTTTGGGGGGTGGTGTGGAGAGATAATGGGCGATGTTTCTCAGGGCTGCTTCGAGTGGGATTAGGGGTGGCGTGGGAACCTAAAGTGGGAGCGATTAAGCTGAAGGAAGATTTTGTGATAAGGGGTGATATTGTGGGACTGTTAGAAGAAACATTTGTCATGTAGAATTATTGGTGATGGCCTGGATACAGTTTTGTATGAATTGAAAAACTAAATGGAATAAGAGAAGGAGAAAAACAGGTATTAAAGGACTCAGAATTGGGAGGACCCAGGACATCTAATTAGAGCATGCCTAAGGAGGTTCAGCATAGCCTTGCCAGCAAAGATTGTTTATTTACTTTAAGAGTTAAGAGTGGCGGTTTGGGGATAGTACCAGGAGATATCAGCTGTGATGGCTTGGAGAAAGTGTAAACTGGCAGTGTAAACAAGAGCAGGGCATGTATGAGTAGTTAAGAATGGTGAATAGGAGTATGACTAGACAGAAGATAGTAGGGATGACAAGTTTTTGGGGGCACAGTCCAAGTTGGTCTGGTGTCTGGAATGAGACTGGGGCCTAATAAAAAGGAGCGTCTATACAGGAGCTTAAATGGGCTGTACCTTGTAGTATTCCGAGGACAGGCCTGAATTCTGAGAAGTGAAAGTGGTAAAAGTATTGTCCAGTCCTTTCTAAGTTGGTGGCTGAGCTTGGTGAGGTGTGTTTTTAAAAGACCTTTAGTCCGTTCTACTTTTCTTGAAGATGGAGGACCGTAAGGGATATAAACATTTCACTGAATAATAAGAGCCTAAAAAACTGCTTGGCTGATTTGACTAATAAAGGCTGGTCTGTTATCAGACTGTATAGAGGTGGGAAGGCTAAACTGAGGAATTATGTCTGACAGAAGGGAAGAAATGACTGCGTGGCCTCTCAGACCCTGTAGGAAAGGCCTCTACTTATCTAGTGAAAGTGTCTACCTAGACTAAGAGGTATTTTAGTTATCTGACTCGGGGCATGTTGAGTAAAGCTAATTGGCCAGTCCTGGGTGGGGGCAAATCTTCAAGCTTGATGTGTAGGGAAGGGAGGGGGCCTGAATAATCCCTGAGGAGTAGTAGAATAGCAGATGGAACACTGAGAAGTTATTTCCTTGAGGATAGATTTCCACAATGGAAAGGAAATGAGAGGTTCTAAGAGGCGGGCTAGTGGCTTGTACTATAGCATAGCCTGCCTTTGCGTGTGTGTGGCGATTAAGCCTGGTGGAACCACCATCAATAAATCAAGCGTGATCAGGGTTAGGAACAGGAAAGAAGGAAATATGGTAAAATGGGGTGAATGTCAGGTGGATCAGAGAGAAACAGTCATGACGGTCAGGTGTGGTATCCAGAATAATGTGCGAGGCCGGATTGAAGTCCGGGCCAGGAACAATGGTAATTGTGGGACTTAACAAAGAGTGAGTACAGCTGAAGGAGCCGGGGAGCAGAAAGTATATGCGTCAGGTATGAGGAAGAAAATAGATGTTGGAAGTTATGAGAAATGTAGAGAGTAAGTTGAGCATAGTTTGTGATTTTGAGGGCCTCTAAAAGTATTAGGGCGGCAGCAGCTGCTGCATGGAGACATGATGGCTAGGCTAAAACAGTAAGGTCAAATTGTTTGCAAAGAAAGGCTACAGGGTGCGGTCCTGGCTCTTGTGTAATAATTCTGACCGCACTAACCATGCCTAGGAAGGAAAGGAGTTGTTGTTTTGTAAGGGATTGAGGTTTGGGAGATCAGTCGGACACGATCAGCAGGGAAAGCACATGTGTTTTTATGAGAATTATGCCGAGATAGGTAACAGATGAGGATGAAATTTGGGCTTGACTGAAGTAATGGGGGCTGTCTGTGAAGCCTTGCAGCAGTACAGCCCAGGTAATTTGCTGAGCCTAATGGGTGTCAGGGTCAGTCCAAGTGAAAGCGAAGAAAGGCTGGGATGATGGGTGCAAAGAAATAGTAAAGAAAGCATGTTTGAGATCCAGAACAGAATAATGGATTGTGGAGGGAGGTATGAGGATAGGAGAGTATATGGGTTTGGCAACATGGGGTGGATAGGCAAAACAATTTGATTGATAAGGCATAGATCTTGAACTAACTTGTAAGGCTTGTCTGGTTTTAGGACAGGTAAAATGGGGGAATTGTAAGGAGAGTTTATAGGCTTTAAAAGGCCATGCTGTAGCAGCCGAGTGATAACAGGCTTTAATCCTTTCAAAGCATGCTGTGGGATGGGATATTGACATTGAGCGGGATAAGGGGTGATTAGGTTTTAATGAGATGGTAAGGAGTGCATGATCAGTCACCAAGGAGGGAGTAGAGGTATCCTATACTTGTGGGTTAAGGTGGGGGGTTACAAGAGGAGAATGTGAAGGAGGCTTTGAACTGGGAGAAAAGGTGGTAATGAGGTGTGGCTGTAGCCCAGGAATAATCAGGGAAGCAGATAATTTAGTTAAAGTGTCTCAGCCTAATAAGGGAACTGGGCAGGTGGGAATAACTAAAAAGGAGTGCTTAAAAGAGTATTGTCTAAGTTGCCACTAGAGTTGGGGAGCTTTAAGAGGTTTAGAAGCCTGGCCATCAATACGCACAACAGTTACGGAAGCAAGGGAAACAGGCCCTTGAAAAGAAGTTAATGTGGAGTGAGCAGCCTCTGTATTGATTAAGAAGGGGATGGACTTACCCTCCACTGTGAGTTACCCGAAGCCCGGCATCTGTGATGGTCTAGGGGGCTTCCGAGGCGATCGGGCAGCTTCAGTCTTCAGCCGCTAAGCCGAGAAGATCTGCGAAGGAGTCAGAGAGCCTTGGGCCAGAGTTCCAGGGGCTCTGGAAGTAGCTACCAGGTGAGTTGAACCGTCCGATTTTCAGTGGGGTCCTACAGAGATGGGATGTGGCTTAGGAGGAATCCCAGGCTGCGGGCATTCCTTAGCCCGGTGGCCAGATTTCTAGCACGTGTAGTAAGCTCCTGGGGGAGGAGGTTCTGGAGGAACGCCTGGCCACTGCAGTTCAGGCGTTTGGAAGTTCTTGTATGCTAGAGATGTGGCTGGGGTTTGTCTCACAGTGAAGGCAAGGAATTGCAACGCTTTTCTATTAATGTACACCTTGAAGGTGAGGTTAATTAAATCCTGTTGTGGGGTTTGAGGGTCAGAATTTAATTTTTGGAGTTTTATTTAATGTCGGGAGCAGATTGGGTAATAAAATGTATTTTGAGAATAAGACGGCCTTTTGACCTTTTAGGGTCTAGGGCTGTAAAGTGTCTCAGGGTTGCTGCCAAACAAGTCATGAACTGGGCTGGATTTTTATATTTGATGAAAAAGAGCCTAAACGCTATCTGATTTGGGATAAAGAAAAAGGAGCATTAACCTTGACTATGCCTTTAGCTCTAGCTACCTTTTTAAGAGTAAATTGCTTGGCAAGTGGGGGAGGGCTAGTCATGGAACAAAACTGTAAGCCGGACCTGGTTTGAGGAGGGGAGGTGATAAAAGGATTATAGGGTGGAGGAGCGGAGGCTGAGGAAGAATTGGGACCTAGCTCGGCCTGGCGAGGAGCAGCCTGGTGAGGAGGGGAGAGGTCAGATGGGTCTGTAGAAAAGGAAGATTCGAAAGACTCAGCAACGCTTGAGGTTGGGACTGAGGGGACAGGCAGGAGGGAAAGAAGGAGGATTTGGGATGAGTTGCATTGGGAACAGAGACTAGGAAGGGACCGATGTGTAAAAGAATGCCTGGACGTCAGGCACATCAGACCGTTTGCCCATTTTATGACAAGAATTATTTAGATCTTGCAGGATGGAAAAATTGAAAGTGCTGTTTTCTGGCTATTTGGAACTACTGTCAAGTTTGTATTGGGGTCAAGTGGCATTGCAGAAGAAAATGAGGCATTTAGGTTTTAGGTCAGGTGTGAGTTGAAGAGGTTTTAAGTTTTTGAGAACACAGGCCAAGGGAGAAGAAGGAGGAAGGGAGAGTGGAAGGTTGCCCATAGTGAAGGAAGCAAGCCTAGAGAAAAGAGAGAGTAGAGACATGGACAGTGAGTCTTGCTGAAACTCCCAGCTGAATAAAGCCCTTCCTTTAACTCAGTGTCTAAGGAGTTTTGTCTGTGGCTTGTCCTGCTACAGGATAACATCAGCAACCTTAGAGTAACCGGTCATTGGGTTAATGCTGTACAGCATAGTAGTTGAAAGGCATGAGTGCTTCAATCATCTTGCTTGGGTTTAAATCACAGCTCTGCCACTTACAAAGTGTGTTACTTTGGGCAAGTTACTTAACTTTCTGTGCCTCCATTTTTTTCTATCTGTAAAGAGAGATAGCAATAGTACCTACTTCATGGGGTACTATGCAAAGGTCTTAGAATACCATCTGGCACACAGTAAACATTCAATATGTGTTAGCTATTCTATGCAGATATACACACGTTGATATGCATTCCAAATCTTAAAATACGTATTCTTTTAAATTCATATTAGATCACATCAGTCCCCTACTTAAAAACCTTAAGTAATACTTCCTATATTATTCTTGAAAAGAAATCTAACTCCTTTCTGTGATATGCCTCCTTCCTACTTCTCTGGTCTCATCTCTCTACCATTCTCCCCCCTACCACCCCTGAAGGTCAGTGCTCCAATCTCTCCTAGATATTGACATTTGCAAAGGTTTATGCTCCACAGAGCTAACACTCCTCCATGGGGTTCATTTGTGTTCATAACATCCCTGGTGCATTCAGTTGAGCTTCACTTGCCCTTTTTCTTAATGCTACACGTTTGAAAATAAGAAGAAACACTCCTTAGCCCCACATAAAAAAATCACAGCTTGAAGCATGAAGTTCTCAGAAACAGAATAAAACACTTCAGTATTTAAAAGTTAATCAGCATTTTAATTACTGAGCTTTAAGCTTTTCTTTTAAAAGAGAAAGCAAAGCACATTCATGCTGACAAACCAAGTTTTAGTCTGATGTTACTTGAAATGGCCATTAAAAACCCTTGAAAGGGAAATTAGCAGCAGGCAATGATAACGTGGTAAGAGGGGAAGAATCCCCTGAGTGGGGGGTTACCCTTATATGATGGTCTGTGCTTGTGTGTGTGGTTTTGAGGGTTACTTGGTCCCCATAAACAGAAGGTGGGGTTTTACAAGATGCCTTAGAAGAGCAATAGCTAGACTTGTGTCCAGGACTGTTGTGCCAGAAGAGCCTTTTGTTTCTGGCATGCTAGGAAGCTAACTGGCTGCAAAGGAAAAGTGACATGAGCTCACAGAAATGTGGGCTTTGATTAAACCATTATTCTAAATAAAGCTGCCTTTACTCCTCCAAAATCCAAAGTTGAATTGCAGGGTGGGGAGGAACTGAAGTATTCCCCCCTTCTCTTGCCACCTTCAAATAACGGCTTATTTAAAATACCTATTTTTTTTGTGAAGTTTTGACAGTTCTCAACGCAGCAAGCAGTTTGTTTCTTGTCAGTTCCCCAGCCCTTTTCTGGCAGTCTGAACTATTTCATTGTGAACTCTGTTATGCTAGAAAGTCTTGACTTGAAAATTCTTCAGGGTCATAGAAGCCTAAGTACTTTCAGTGTTAACGATGAGATTTTGAAATGAAAAATAATCTGTTTTCTCAAGCAGTGGAAATATCCCAGGGCTGTTCATTATTTTGTACTTTGTTGATCAATTTTTCATACGTAGCCGATTTAGCCGACTTGTTAATCCATTTTCCTTCAGGAAGCTTTTTCATGGCCCTTCATTTACATACCGTAATGTTGTTGGCTCTGTCATTCCACTTACACTAATATGTTTTGTAACCTTATAAAAACATTTGACAGGGCTGAGGCGTCTTCCAGAAAGCAGAAAAGCATAAATGCAGGCAGGTGTTTGCTGGTTTACAAAGGGTTAGTCTGAAATCTCAATTTCTGGACAGTGAGTGGTCTGTGAGCCTCTCATATGATGTAACGATAGCATTAATTTTCCACAAGAAAATAAAATAGTAACATTTTATCTTAACTTTAAATGATTTAAAGACACAGGACTAAGGAAATAGAAGGGAAGATGAATAGCAAGAAATACAGTACCAGAAAGAATTCAAAAAATATAAAAGCAACATTAGAAATCACATAGCAAACCAAATCATTTTGTGCACGAGGCTCACCCTGTAAATTAATGGTGGAAATGGGCTCAAGGATTAGGTCTTCTAACTCATTGACTAATATTCCTGTTTTTTCATTACTAGCTTCTGTTCATTAAATGCTCCAAAAGACTACCAGCAGGTGTGATTGGTCTATGAAGGAATTAAAACAAATCAAACCAACCAAACAACAAATTTCACTTCCATTGTCATGTTTTAATATCACCTTGTAAATAGGAGTAACATTTGCCACATTTTAACTATTTGTTTATATATCTGTCTTCCTAATTAGATTGTCCCTGGGGTGGGACTTCTTTTAATCTTTTTGGTATCCCCAGTGCTTGAACATTTTCTGAAAGGAAGCCTAGGCTCAATAAATACTTATTGAATGGTTATAATTTTATATCTCTATCACAATAGGAAAAAGATAAATCTCCCTCCCTAGTGATGGTAGATATTTCTAAAAGTTTCCATAGTTACTGTCTTGTGTGCTGTGGACTCTGAAGTTATTGCAAGGCCTTTCCCTCATGCACCTCCTTCTAGTGTAAGTAAAAGGATATAACAGAGGGAAAAAAAATTCTCTAAAATAACCACTCGAGATCTCAGTATCAAAACCAAACCAAACAAAAACAAAAACAAAAACCTATAAATTATTAAGTGATTGCACTTTAGGTTTATAGAGCATGTTTCATCTCAGGAACTCCCTGAGCTTTTAGAGAATCAGCTCTTTTTATCTTGACAACACTTTGGAGGTGGATAGGGGGTAGTATTATTTTGCTGATGGACAAATTAAGGCTCAGTGGGGTTAAATGATTTGCTTGAGGTCACACAGGGCTCATTCTGTGTTTGTTATTTGTTTAGAAGTTGCTTCTGAAAAGCATTGCAGCTGTACTGTAGAGAAGCTATAAAGTAGCCATGGGTTGGAATCTTGTCCCTGAGATTTCCTGTATACAGGAAAAGTTAGGATGCTAGTTACAAGTTAGGCTGGGCATTTTGCCTGCAACATCTTAATGACGATGTTTCAGTTAGTGGAGAGATAGGAACCAGAACAATTTTGTTTCTTTGATCGTGATCCTCGTCATCTTATTCTCTCCCTTAACAGTTGAAATTCTTTGCCCTCCACTCTAAATTCGCCATTTTTAAAGCTGTTACATATAGATTCTTCCACATAAAATTTGAGTTTAAAAATTATTGTCCAAAAGTACTTTCTAAATGCTTTTCACTAGGTGTTATTTCAATAAGAGATTATTTCTCTACTCTAAATAGTTAACTATTTAAGTGGATATTACTGATAGCTGAAAAATTCTCACAAGACAAACTAAATATGTCCACACCCATCCAGTGATATATTAAAATTCAATGGTCTTTGATTCAAAGTTTACTAGATGGTTGTCATGTGCAGGTACAGTGCCATCAATTATGCCAATAAAAGCCATTGGCACATGGCTTTACAATATGAACAGCACCATCATAAACATAATCACATTTGATTCCCCCAGCAGTCTTGGGAAATAGGCAGCAACATCTGCATTTACAGATGAAGAAAGTAAAGCTCAGAGACATGATCAGCCTCCAACAGAGAGCAAGCAAGTAATAAGTACTAGGCCTAGGATCTCAACGTCAGATTTTGGATTTAGTATGTTCAATATCATCATAATTATCATCATCACAGCAACAAGACCAACATCTTTTTGGTAGTTATCAAGTCTTTCTATGTCCTAGGTACTTTGCTAAATATTTTCCATCTATTTCTAACTACCTTTAAAAGCAAAAAGATATCAATTATTAGGCACCACCTATATATCTGGCACTATGTGAAGCACTTTGTCTTTATACTTTCATTTAATCTTTAAACAACCCCAGAAAACTGAAGTCAGACAGTTTTTTGTCTAAAGTTACAAAGTTAGATAATGGCAAATGATCTGTATTTTTATTTATACTTACTTTTTTATGAGGCATGATTAATGTACAAAAAAATCCCTGCACACATTTGATGTATACATCTTAATAAATTTTTTAAAGATTATTTTACACCAGTGAGACAGTCATCATAAATAAACATAATCGTAAACAAAAACATCCCCTGTAAAGATTTCCTATACTCTCCACCTTTTTTTATGATAACATAAAATCTTGCCTCTTAACGAATTTTTAAGCAAACAGTACAATGTTGTTAGCCGTATGCTCTATAGTAGAACTCTGGGAATTATTCATTTTGTGTAACCTAAACTATGTACCCTTTGAGCAATAACTTACTGATTCCTCCCTCCTCCCAGACCAAGGTAACCACCATTTTACTCTCTGCTTCTATGAGTCTCACTATTTTAGATGTTCAATATAAGTAGAATCATGTAATATTTGTTTTTCTGTGTCTAGCTTATTTCACTTAGTATAGTGTCCTTCATGTTTATGCATGTTGTTGCAAATGGCAGGATTTCCTTCTTTTTTATGACAGATAATATTCCATTGTATGTATATATTACATTTTATTTATCATTTATTTGTTGATGAGCATTTAGCATTTCCATGTCTTTACTATTGTAGATAATACTGTAATGAACATGGGAGTGCAGATATATCTTTGAGACCCTGATTACAAATCTTCAGGGTATATACCTAGAAGTTGTATTGGTAGATCATGTGGTAGTTCAATCTTTTCATTTTTTGAGGAACTGCCACACTGTTTTCCATAGTGGCTATGTAGCAGGACGAGCTGCAGACAAAACCCCTCAGACACCAAGTTGTAGAAGGAAGGGTTTTATTCAGCTGGGAGCATCGGCAGACTCACGTCTCCAAAAACTGAGCTCCCCGAATGAGCAATTCCTGTCCCCTTTAAGGACTTACAACTCTAAAGGGGTCCACGTGAAAGGGTCGTGAATGATTGCACAAGCAGGGGGTACATGACTGGGGGCTGCATGCCCCCAATGCATACTGGTAATCAGAACAGAACAGAACACGACAGGGACTTTCACGATGCTTTTCCGTACAATGTCTGGAATCTATAGATAACATAACTGGTTAGGTCAGGGGTCGACCTTTAACCAGGCCTAGGGTGTGGCGCCGGGCTGTCTGCCTGTGGATTTCATTTTTGCCTTTTAGTTTTTACTTCTTCTTTCTTTGGAGGCAGAAATTGGGCATAAGACAATATGAGGGCTGGTCTCCTACCTTACTCATACTAATTTACATTCCCAACTACTTTGTAACAGATCTCTGTTCTCCACATCCTCACCAATACTGATTTTTGTTTTTGACAGTAGCAATTCTAACAAGTATGAAGTGATATCTCATTATAATTTTGATTTGCATTTCTCTGATGATTAGTGATGTTTAGTACCTTTTTATATACCTGTTGGCCATTTATATGTCTTCTTTGACCTATTCATGCTTTTTGTCCATTTTTAAATTGAGTTATTTGATTTTTTTGGTATTGAGTTATTTGATTTTTTTGGTATTGAGTTACAGGAGTTCCTTGTGTATTTTGTATATTAACCATTTATCTGATATATAATTTGCAAATATTTTCTCCCATTCTGTAGATTGCCTTTTCACTTTGCTGATTATTTCCTTTGCTGTGAAAAATAGATCATTTGATGTAGTCTCACTTCTTTGTATTTATTTTTGTTGCCTATACATTTGTATCATTATTCAATAAACCATTGCCAAGACCAGTGTCAAGAAGCTTTTTTCTTATGCTTTCTTCTAGGATTTGTACAATGTCATGCCTTATATTTAAGTCTTTATCTTATTTTGAATTGATTTTTGTATATAGTGTAAGATAGAGTTGGCTGGGCATGGTGGCTCACGCCTGTAATCTCAGCACTTTGGGAGGCTGAGGTGGGCAGATCACCTGAGGTCGGGAGTTCAAGACCAGCCTGACCAACATGGAGAAACCCCATCTCTACTCAAAATACAAAATTAGCCAGGCGTGGTGGCGCATGCCTGTAATCCCAGCTGCTTGGGAGGCTGAGGCAGGAGAATCGCTTGAACCCAGGAGGCAGGGGTTGCAGTGAGCCGAGATTGTGCCATTGCATTCCAGCCTGGGCAACAAGAGTGAAACTCTGTCTCAAAAAAAAAAAAAGAGAAAAAAAAATAGGGTTTAATTCATTTTGTCTACATGTGGATATTCAGCTTTCCAAGCACCATTTATTAAAGAAAGAAGCGATTCTCTCCCTATTGTGTATTCTTGCCCTCTTTGTCAAAGATTAGTCCACTGTAAATATGTGGGCTTATTTCTGGGCTATTGTGTTTCATTGTGGATATTTCGGTTTTAATGCTAGTACCATACTGTTTTGATGACTATACTTTTGTAATTTATTTGGAAATCAGGAAGTGTGATGCCTCCTGCTTTGCTCTTCTTGCTGAATATTGATTTTGCTATTTGGGGTTTCTGTGGTATCCCAGGGATTATAATATTGCTTTTGTTTTCTATTTCTGTACAAATAAATGACGGGAATTTTGATGGGGAATTCTTTGATCTGTAGATTGCTTTGGGTAGTAAGGACATTTTGACAATATTAATTCTTTCAATCCATGGACATGTGATATGTTTCCATTTATTTGTGTCTTTTCCAATGTCTTTCATCAGTGTTTTACAGTTTTCAGTGTACAAGTATTTCAGTCTCTTGGCTGTTTATGCCTAAGTGTTTTGTTCTTTTAAATGTGATTTTAAATGATATTGTTTTCTTTCTTTTTTTTTTTCTTTTTTGAGACGGAGTCTTGCTCTGTCGCCCAGGCTGGAGTGCAGTGGCACGATCTCGGCTCACTGCAAGCTCTGCCTCCCAGGTTCACGCCATTCTCCTGCCTCAGCCTCTCTGAGTAGCTGGGACTACAGGCGCCCACCACCACGTCTGGCTAATTTTTTGTGTTTTTAGTAGAGACGGGGTTTCACCGTGGTCTTGATCTCCTGACCTCGTGATCTGCCCGCCTCGGCCTCCCAAAGTGCTGGGATTACAAGCGTAAGCCACTGCACCTGGCTGATATTGTTTTCTTTATTTCCTCTTTCGATAGTTTGTTGTTAATGTAAAGAAACACTACTGGTTATGTTGTGTTTATGAGTCTTTAACCCAATGAACTTGTCTTTTGCATGAGGACATATGATGCATATTCTCTAAGCATAGTTCCTAAGGAGAAGAAGCCATTGATAGCCCTGGAACAGTGTTAAGTTTCAGAGACTTTAAAATGTATGTATATTATATAAAAATGAATAATATGAAAATAAAATTATTCTATGTATTATAGCATTAAAATAATGATATAATTAGGAATAAGTTTAACAAAAGTAGTGTAATACTTTTGCACTGAAAACTACAAAACATTATTGAAAGAAATTAAAGAAGACCTAAATAAATGGAAAGACATCTGTGTGAATGGA
Organism: Hylobates moloch; assembly: GCF_009828535.3. Lineage (NCBI taxonomy): Eukaryota > Metazoa > Chordata > Mammalia > Primates > Hylobatidae > Hylobates > Hylobates moloch. Next base: position 72,868,893 of record NW_026652288.1, read on the forward strand.
ATGGAAGATACTGTTTTTAAGATGAAAATACTCTTTGTATTGGGCTAAATTTGTGGCCCCCTCAAAAGATATGCCCATTTCCTAATCCTTGGTCCCTACTAATGTTACTTTATTTGGCAAAACATAAATTCTTTTCATGTGTAATTACGTTAAGGATCTTGTGATGAGGAGATCATCCTGTATTATCTAGATTGGTCCTAAATGAAGTGACATGTGTCCTTAGAAGAGTGATTCAGAGGAAGTATTGACACAGGTCAAAGAGGAGGGGGCAGTATCATCACAGAGGCAGAGACTAGAGTGATGTGGCCACAAGTCAAGGAATGCCAAAAGCCACCAGAACCTGAAAGAGGGAAATAACATATTATCCCTATCTCCATTTCCTTAACTAACTCATAAAGTGACAATTGACAGGAAACTCTAGAGGCGGTGTGACTGTGCTGACACCTTGAATTCCTGCCTACAGAACTGCAATACAACAACATTTTATAGGTTTAAGCCACCAAATTTGTGGTGATTTGTTACAGCAGACACAGGAAAACATAAGTTTTCACGGTTTTCATGGTTTTACCTAAGGTCACAAAGATTTACTCCTGTGTTTTCTACTAAGTTAAAGTGTTAAGTTAAACACTATATTAGCTATTATGCTTAAGTCTATGATCTATTTTGAATTAATTTTTATATATGACATGAGGAAGGAGTCCAAGTTTGTTCTTCCATATGCAGATATTCAGTTGACCCAGAAGTATTCACATAAGTGAATACACTCCCCAAGTTTATTTACAGATCTCGTATAAACACCATTAAAATTCCAACTTCTGTTATTTTTTTTTTTAGCAGAAATTGACAAGCTGATCCTAAAATTCATACAGAAATGCAAAGGATCTAAAATAACCATAACACTCTTGAAAAAAAAAAAAAAAGGAACAAAGTTGAAACACTCACATGTTTTAATTTCAACACTTACTACAAAATTATAGTAACTCAAACAGTGTGGTGTTTGGCATAATGGTAGGCATATAGATTCGTGGAATAAAATTCAGATTCCAGAAATCAACCCATATATTTATGGCAAATTGATTTAGACAAGGCTTCCAGAAACAATTCAATAGGGAAAGCACTCTTCAAAAAATACTTCTGGGTCAACTGAATATCTGCATATGGAAGAACAAACTTGGACCCCTTCCTCATGTCATATATAAAAATTAATTCAAAATAGATCATAGACTTAAGCATAATAGCTAATATAGTGTTTAACTTAACACTTTAACTTAGTAGAAAACACAGGAGTAAATCTTTGTGACCTTAGGTTAAACCATGACTCCCTATCTATGACAGCAAAGCACAACTGACAAAAGAAAAATAAATTAGAATTCATCAGAATTCAAAACTTCTGTGTTTCAAAGGACACCATAAAGGAAGTGAGAAAGACAACACTCAGAGTAAGAGAAAATATTTCAAATTAATACTTCTCATAGGAGACTGGTATTCAGAATGCATAAAGAACACTCGTAACTCCATAGTAAAAGACAACCAAATTAAAATATGAAAAATGATCTGAGTAGACAGCTCTCCAAAGAAGTTGTGCAAATGGCCAATAAGCACATGAAAAGGTGTTTATCATCATTAGTAATAGGGAAATGCAAATCAAAACCACAATAAGATACCACATCATATTGACTAGCATGTCTAGAATAAAAAAGGCAGACAAAACAAGGTTCATTGAAGTGGCTGCTAAGAATGTAAAATGGTACACTCACTGTAGAAAACAGTTCGACAGTTCTCAAAAGTTAATAATAGACTTACCGTATGACTTAACAATTCCACTCCTAGGTATATACTCAAGAGAACTGAAAACACATGTTTACATACAAACTTGTATTCAAATGTGTATAGCAGCATTATTCATACTAATCAACAAATGGAAACAATCCAAATGTCCATCAACTGATGAACAAATACAAAATGTCGTATATCCATACAATGGAATATTACTTGGACACTAAAAGGATTAACCTTGAAAACATGCTAAGGAAAAGAAGTCAGTCACAAAATACCCTATATTGTATGATTTTATTTGTATAAAATATCCAGCATAGGATAACTATACAAACAGAATGAAGATTAGTGGTTGCCCGGAACTAGGTATGGGGGTAGAGTTTGGAGGAAATGTGAAATGAATGCTAATCTGTATAAGTTACATTTCGGAATTATTAAAATGTTCTAAAATTGTGGTGATGGGTGCACAATTTGGTGAATGTACCAAAAACCACTGAGTTGTGCCATTTAAACTGGTGAATTATATCGTACCTGAATTAAATTGCAATAAAATTGCTAAAAAATCAACTACAACTCTAACTAAAACATAACACTAGCTCCTTCCAAGAAAGGCATCCTTTGAAGGTCATGTAACCTTTATTCTTTTTGTTTACAGGCATCAAGGAAAAAGCTACTGTTTTAGATATATCTGGGTATAGATCCAAAAATATATAGCTTATTATCATAAGCTAGTAAGTGAAGGATTCAAAGTTCAAAAGACACTCATAAATTAGATTTTCTTACCCAGAGTGAATATTGGGCTCTGCACTAAAGCTGCTAGATTATCAAACCTAAGTGCTAATTGTCCAAGAGGTTGTCAGCACTAGCCACCTGGTCTCTTTTTTTCCATTTTACCTAGCTAACTCCTACAGTGCAAAGCAGAAGTTTCTATGTTTCAGTGATTTAATAATTCCTATTATTCTCAGCCAGATCATACGCACAAGTTCTCCCCACTCACTAAACTTTAACCATATCAATACATCTAGCACATAGATTTTGATATTTTCTTTATAACACATGTAATTTCCTTTCTTCACTTCTGCAACTACCTAGGTCACATTCCTGATAATGTTGACCAATTCACTCTCTACAAGACTCTTAATTCTCTAGTTTCCTATCCTTTCATTTTACCCTTTTATAAGAAATAGGCATTTGAGGAACCTATTGATGGGTCATTTTAAGATCTGCATATTTCATCAGGATTCAGACTACCTGGGGATCTTTTTAAAATGCAAAGTATGATTCAGGACATCTGGGGTGGGCCTCAGGTTTTGTATTTTTAATAAGCTCCCAAGTGAGGCCACAGAATTCACTTTGAGTTCCAAGGTTGCAGGAAAGCACTTTACAAAAAATCAAACTGGATAGACTAGAACAATTCTAAAGTCAATTCCCCTCTATTAAGCTTATACAACTGCCTAACTATTATCTTTCTGTAGAAACTCTCTTTCTAGCATTCTGCAGAGGTTATTTGAAAGCTTCTTCACCTTCTCTTTGCTGCTCTCTGCCTTTTTTTAGCCAGCCACCTTTCTTTTTGTACCTCCTAAAAGAGTGGTTGTCAACCCTGTTACATGTTAGAATTACTCGAGGGAGGTTTATAAAATTCTAATGCCTAGGCTATATTCCAGAACAAATAAATCAGCACATCCTTGATAGGGTGTTAGTTTTCAAAACCAGCAAGATGATTCCAAGTTGCAGCCAAATTTGAGAGTCTCTGATCAAGAATGTAATCAACAACCAGCCATCAAATATTAAAATTACATGAAACCACAGGCATGCTATTTCCGATTTAATGTCAATTTCTTTATGTGTGTTTCTGGTTTATGTATCCACCCACTTTCCCAGCAATCATACATTATTATTTAGTAAACATTGCATAGTACTTTTCCATCTTGAAATATACAAACAGATAAGCTTTTAATGCATGAAGTATCAATTATTGAGTGAGAAATTTCTTAAAACATTGAAGATTACTTAGAGATAGGACAGTTTTGTTTCTAGCTGATTGTGAACTTATCATTATTTTATTTAAATTAAAGACATTAGGGTAACCTAACATTGAATTGAAAATTGCATGTTTCATTCTGTTGCTTTAGCATTGAGTGGATAAATTATTTGAATTGAATGTGTTTGTTTTTGGTGATGTTGCCTGTGTTTGTTTATAGTGACAGTTTAGTTATCTTTGCATAGTGCCCATTAGGGCATTCTCTGTAGCTAAGGGCACTTACACAATTTTCACACATTTTTACATCCCTTGTATTTCCGTATTTGGATTTATTGAAAGGGACAGTGAGTCAGACACTTAGGTTACCTAACCATTTTTATATAAGTCCTCTATGTTATTATATAAGAGAAAACTCAGGGCACATGTGTTGTTGGGAATGGTTCAGAAAGGAGTTATCTCTCTCTTTTTATAAGTCTGTCTTTTCATCTATCTTTTACAGAGGGAAAGAGAATTTCAGAAAACAATGAGCCATTTGAATGCCACCAAATGTATAGGACCTCTGTATTAGTCCATTCTCAACTGCTATAAAGAACTTCTTGGGACTCGGTTATATATAAAGAAAAGAAGTTTAATTGACTTACAGTTCTGAATGGCTGGGGAGGCCTCAGGAAACTTATCATTATGACGGAAGTCAGCTCTTCACAGAGTGGCAGGAGACAGAAGCAGCAAGCAAGAGAGGATCTACCACTTATAAAACCATCAAATCTTGTGTGAACTCACTCACTCACTATCTCTACGACAGCATGGGGGGAACTGCACTCATGATGCAATCACCTCCCAGCAGGACTCACCCATGACACCTGGGATTACAATTCAAGATGAGATTTGGGTGGGGGACACAAAGGCTAACCATATCGACCTATTTTTCACTATAGTTACAGTTTTAGGATGGGATATATGCAAGTGTCCAAGGGTGATTGTGGCTACATTAACAGGAAATCTTTAGGCAATGGGGTTTCCCTCTAAAGTAGCTTCACCCTGAAGCAGCTGGCATCTTTCTTAATGTGGTAAGGAGTAAAACAAGAAAAGAAAGAAAAGAAGTTGGGTATTACCACACTTTGATGCTTGGAACAGAAACTGAGCCAAACTGGCTGAGAAAGGTCACACTTTTGCCAAAGAAGCTTAACAGAACTCAGGGGAAAATAAAACTTTAAAAGGAGACTCTCCAATACTAGGACTTTTAGTGCCAGCATATTCTCCACTCCACACAGTACACCGCACTGATGGTCTTGCTATTAAAATCATTTCAATTGACTTTGCTTCAGAGCTGAGAAGAAAGTTCTAATGAGCTTAAATGAACAATAAGGGGAGTCAATGATAATCCACCCACACTAGTTTTGGATAAATGCTCGTTCTGAATAAATTCTTCTTCATACATGAGTAGTAACAAGGTCTTCCTATATGGAGCCTACTCAGAGTTATTGTAACAAATGGAGACAGACACATTGCATTCAAAAGAGAGAAGAAAAGCATAATTTGAAAAAGGAAGTTTTTTTCCCTACAGGAAATAGGAGAAAATTCAGGATGAGTTTACATCTTTAAAAATTAATTAAAGTACATTTTATGTAATGATATACTAGATGATATAACAAGAAAACAAGCTGAGATACAAATGGGAGCTGGCTTAAAGAGAAAAAAAGGAAAAAAAGACAACTAGGGAAGGAATAATACATCTTAAAAATAATCACTAATGCAGAAGAATATATTTTAAAAATAAGAAAGAATCACTAATACAGAATTAATTAATAACTGCATTAGAAATAAGGGCAGACTCAAAACAGAAATGTGGAATATAAGCTTGTGAAATGTTCATGGAACACTGAAAAAAGGACAAAGACATCAGATCTGAGAGATGATGATTGATGAGCACTGTCATCAGCTAAATATAGTGAGTTTGATTTTTGAATACTGATTTTGTGATGTCTACAGACATTTATGGTTGACCAGGAGGCAGGGGAATGTGGGATGACCCTTGCATAGTGTGAAAATGAGGAGAAAGTTTGGCACCAGAGGTACAGATTTGGAAAGAGTGACATATAGGATAGAAAACCAAGGGTAGCATTTTCAGCCATGGGCTTTCTCTGTCATGCTTTATTGTAGTTGCTTGTCTAATTATTTTGCCACCATTAGAGGGAAGCTTCATGAGGAAATATGTCTTTTGTACTCACCGTTGCATTTCTGGGGCCTAGGAAATAGGGTTAACAATTTGTGTCAAATAGATGAATGAAGAGAAGAGAGTTGAATGAACCACAGAGAAGCCAGGACTTGGAAGGTCAGTATAAAAAGCGATGCTGTTGGAAAAGAATTGAAGAGGCAGCAATAGTAATAGCAGGAAATAGAAGGAGGAAATGCTATTGTAGAAGCCACAGGAATAAAATGTTTCAAGAATAAAAACAGGCTTAGCAGTGTTAAATCCTACAGAGAGGTCAAAAAAGATGGGAATTTTAAAGAGACCTTTAGATTTAGCAAGAAAGAAGCCACTGGTGTACTCTGTATGATTAAAATCGGTCAGGAGCAGAGTTGGAAACTGAAGACTAGTGAGTTAGTTGTTGCCTCCTGTACAATAAAGAGGGCTTTTTTGTTTGGTTGGTTTTTGGCAAAACATTTAAATATAAAATGTTTTGAGGAAGAGAGAGGATAGAAATGATCTTTATTGTACATTTTAAAATAACCAGAAGAGTATAATTGGAATGACTGTGACACAAAGAAATGATAAATGCTTGAGGTGATGGATATCTCATTTACCCTGATGTGACTATTGCATATTGTATGCCTGTATCAAGATATCTCATGTACTCCATAAATATATGCACCTACTATGTACCCATAAAAATTAAAAAAAAATTAAACCTTGAGTCTCTTAAACATAGAAAAAGAAAGAAAAAAGTTTCCTTTAACATCTTCTAGTGTTTCCATATATTTTCTAAGGATTATTTTCTTTTACTGCCACAAAACTTTTGTGGTAAGCATTTGGGGTGAGGAAATAGGAGTGTGATCAATTTGTTGGTCATTACTTTGTTAGTATGAGGCAGAAATGAAATTGGACCTTTGGATTTCTGACTTCTGTCCTGTTTCCATCAGGCCACACTTTCTCCTGCCAACATTCCAAGAAAATAACAAGGGAAGCCACTGTGATGGTTTTACTATTGTATGTGCCGGTTAGAAAAGGACACCGTTGATTTATTGCGCGAAGAAAAGGAACACAAAAATAGTATTAGTAACTACTGGAAGAAATGACTGCATTTTTTCTACTGTGAGAAGAAAATATTGCATCCTCACCTCTTTATCTTTTTCTCTGTTTCTCCCCACACCCATCTCTTCACTTCCCTTCCCCTTCCGTTGCAGTCACATTTCATCCATAATATTAGATTTTTCAATTTATGTCAGGATGCTGAAAACACAGTTAAAATAAATTGATCTAAAAAAGCAAAAAAAAAAAAAAATACAAATTACTTCTCTAGTTTTTCACATCAGTCAAGGTGGTGGCAATTAGGGATGATGGAGAAAATTGTCCACCAAATGCTTGTAATCACTTGAGTAATCTAAAACTTTCATTATCAAAAGATAGTCATGCTATATCTCATTAACAAAATGTAGCTCTTAACAAAGCCAGTCAATACACCAAGAACAACTGACAAAATGAGAAGTACATTTAGATGCTTGACATTTGAAAAGGATGAATTATAGAAGATATTTTAAGAAAGCTCTCTAGTTTATGCTTCATCAAATAATTTGGTTCCTTCCAGCTTTTTTCTTACAAGTACACCATAGTGAAGGGTCTTTCAGTTGTGGTTGTTGTTTGCTTGGTTGACTTCCTAGCTCCTGTATGACAAATTTGTAAATGATACAGTTAAACTGTGTCCTTTAGGAAAATTATAAATTACTACAGTTCTTGAGCCTTCAAGAGCACTTGGAAGCATTTTAACTGTGGTGTGATGATTTCTCATTGTAGTTGTGATTTGCATTTCTCTGATAATCAATGATGTTGAGCACTTTTTCATATGCCTGTTTGCCATTTGTATGTCTTTTGAGAAATGTCATTCAAATATTTTAACCGTTTTTTTTTTTTTTTGAGATGGAGTTTTATTCCCGTTGCCCAGGCTGGAGTGCAATGGCACGATCTCTGCTCACCACAACCTCCACCTCCCGGGTTCAATCAAGTCTCCTGCCTCAGCCTCTCGAGTAGCTGGAATTATAGGCATGTGCCACTATGCTCAGCTAATTTTTGAATTTTTAGTAGAGACGAGGTTTCTCCTTGTTGGTTAGGCTGGTCTTGAACTCCCAACCTCAGATGATCCGCCCACCTCGGCCTCCCAAAGTGCTAGGATTACAGGTGTGAGACACTGCATCTGGCCTTAACCCATTTTTTTGATCAGATTATTAGATTTTTTTTCAATAGAGCTGTTTGAGCTCCTTATATATTCTGGTTATTAATCCTTTGTCAGATGGGCAGTTTGCAAATATTTTCTCCCATTCTGTAGGTTGTCTCTTCACTTTGTTGCTTCCTTTGCTGTGCAGAAGCTTTCTAACTTGATGTGATCCCATCTGTCCATTTTTGCTTTGGTTTGCCTGTTATTTCACATCACATGCCTGTATCAAAACATCCTATGTACCCCATAAATTTATATACCTACTCTTGACCCACAGAAAATTTGAATAATAATAATAAATTTTAAAAAGAGCACGTATGGGTAGTAGATCCTAAGAATGTAAAACTGAAGAATGTTTAATATCTGTTCTAACACACCTGGTTCACTATATTTAAAATGATCAGGTTTGTGAACAAATTTAATCAAATGTTATTGTAATAATTTTTCTCATAGAATAACTTTCAAAAAAATGTGCAAACATTGGTGAAGTGAATGTGTCAGTTTATCAATTATTTGTAACCATGTGTTACAGAAAAACAATCCTAAAATTGCTAAAGAACAAAGTTACCAAGACGAGCAAATAAAAATACCAAATAGTTAACATCATTTCTAGAACCAACATTTAACAATAGCCACAATATCCAGCTTAATCGGCCTTATAGAATGATTTCTGATTTAAAATTATTCTTTTGGCTGGGTGTAATGGCTCACCCCTGTAATCCCAGCACTTTGGGAGGCCAAGCTGGGTGGATCACTTGAGGATAGGAGTTAGAGACCAGCCTGGCCAACACAGCAAAACCTTGTCTCTACTAAGAAAAATCAACCAGGCTCAGTGCTGCATGCCTGTAATCCCAGACTCTTGGGAGGCTGAGGCTCAAGAACTGCTTGAACCCAGGAGACAGAGATTGCTGTGAGCTGAGATAGTGTCACTGCGCTCCAGCCTGGGTGACACAGACAGATTATCTATCTATCTATCTATCTATCTATCTATCTATCTATCTATCTATCTATATCTATCTATCTATCATCTGTGTATCTGTCTATCTAATCTATCTATATCTATCTATCTTTGGTTATTCCTAAACTAATAAAGCAATGTGATTTTTGAATAGGTAAACAAACATAAAAAGATGGAGTTCCCAGCATTTCTTGGAGTTGTAGGAGACCTGGTAATCAGACCTATTGGAGTTCGTTATATATCTAGTGCCTTTTTATAGTATGATAGACATTATATAATTCTCCCAAATTGCCCAGTTCTGTGGTTGCAGAGTTAAGGCTTAAATCTAGAACTCTCTCAGTTCTTAATTGTATATTCTCCTTATTAAAAACAGGAGGGGGTCTTAATTAATAAAACACCCTGAAACTGGTAGACTGATGGATGCTCAGGCATCCTATACAAGTCATTCCCACATTGGGTAGGATCTTGAAGTACATATGGTTCTAGCGTTGTTTTGATTTTTGTATATAATATATAATAATACGTTGATGATATCAGATTCTGTATCAGAATTTAACATGAGTCCACAACCAGTAGAAATCTTTACAAGGAACTCATTAAAGCAATTGTGGAGGCTGACTAAGCAAGCCTGAAATCTGTCAGGCAAGGATTCAGGAAGGGAAGATGACATGCGAGCAGTTTAGAGCCTCACAATCATAAGCTGAAGCGTCTCCATGAATTTCAAGGTCCATGAACAAATGTGTATGAATCAGAACTTGGACAACTTTTCAAATACATTGTCTTGCCTATTTATAGATTTTATGTTTTTCTTAATAAATGCTAAGTGAATCTTAGCATTCATAGGTTTTAATTCGTTCTAATTCGTAGGTTTTAAAATGTGGTGCTGGCATATTATGGCTATAAAGGAAATATAGCCAATAAATTAGTGAAATTAAATTTTTGACTTAAGGAAAATGTATGCAAGCTTCCACAAGAATATGATTCTGTGCATCTGCTGTATGGATGTTACTGTTGCCTTATAAGTTGATACTGGATACAAAGTTGATACAAAGAAAGATCACTAAAATCCTTGCAAAGGTGAGAGCTATAGTAGAGGGCAGCAGTGGCTGGGCAAACGTGTAATGAGACCAGAAAAACTGTGATCTGGAATAAAAGTCAGGGTTTTTTGCTTCCTAGGCTGGTTTCTGTCTCCTTATACTAACCACAGGGGAAGCACATGAGTTCTGAAATAGTACAGTATGAGTTAAAATGTCAAAATGCTTTCAAAACTATAAAGTATTAGAAATGACTAATACTTAAAATTAGGGAAAGAGAAGCTACACTTTTTAGGAAAAAGGACCCATTTTGAGGTTGAAAGCAAATGTATTCTGTCTGTAATTCATGTCATAATTAAATATTTAGGCTTTAACTTTCCGTCAGCCTAAGAGATATATATTTTTGTTTTGTTTATTAGCATTTGGAAGTTAGGATGAAAAATAGTTCAAGTGGGAGGTCCCAGGACAATCTCAGAGGTAAACAGTGAAAAAACATTTTGCCAAGATGGTAGAAGCCTAATGAAAAGAGATCACAAATTTGTGTAGCCTTATCAAATTTATAAAGGAAATGTTTCATGTAAGTGTTTCTGCTTTGAAACTTGAAATATTTTGAAGCTAAAAATTTAAACCCACATCAGGAAACATTTGTATCAGTACTATATTTTAATATATTTTACAGGAAATACTAACGATTGAAGAGAAATCCAGACATGCATTTAGAAGCAGATTACTAAGGTGTATGATAGGATCTCAAAGATGGATCATAAGGTCTATTCATATGCAAAACTGTGATTAATTTACTAATACAAATGTCTCACACACGATTTCAAATCTTAGTGTTTTGAATTTCTGTAAAGCAGTAAAATTATTTATATATTCCGAGTGAGATGGTCTGAAACCTATTTGAAAAAAATATACATTACTGTGTCAGAATCAGGGGTTTTCACATGTTTATGTACTTCATATAGAAAACTGATTACATTTGTCATTTAACATCTAAAGAGGGAGAATATTTAGTTTCAATAATGACTTGAGATGTAATGTTTCCAAAAAAAAGAAATCACTCATATATAAGTTAAAGAAGCTTTGAAAATTCCATGAGTGAATTAAACTAAATTTGATAAACTTTTGCTGCGTGCCTATTATTTACCAAGCAGCAGGCTAAGCTCTGGAAATAGAAGATAATTATCATTTAGACATCTTTAAAGAGTTCTTAGTCAAATAAGAAAGACAGACATGAAACCGAAAAAAATTGCAATGTAGTGTGGTAAATCCTCTAACAAAGACATTCACAAGACAGAGCATTCAAGAGGAGTAAATTGAGATGCGCAGGAAGGAATATTTGAATAGCGAGGCAGGTTCATTACATAAACTGCTATCATTCCTTTCAGCATTTCATGCTGATCACAGATAGGACCTGTGTGTGCTAGAAAAAAAATGAAATATCCGTGATTTTTCTTGAGTTTGGTTAACAAATGTGACCTTGTTTTCCTTCATCAAAAAAATGTACATTTTTCTCCATGAGCATCTTTTATCTTGGAGTGGGAGTTAAGACTCACTTTTTCTTTATTCTAAGCTGCATAGATTTGTATCTATTTAGTGGCAGCATCAACTATTAAATGATGATCTCATGTATGCAGTAGATTAATTGAATCTATTGTTTTATGTAAACATTGAAATAACACTGATTATAACAAATTGAAATACTAACGATAATACCACACATAATATTTATCATGCACTTATTTTGGGTGAAGCTCTTTGTAAATCACTTTATATGTTACCTTATTTTATCCTCATAAGAATTCTATGAAGTAAACATGTTATCCTCCTTTTCCAGATGAAGAAACAGAAGTACAATGGTTATTCAATCTGCCTGAAGCCTCACATTTGAGAAGTGATGTAGTTGAGATTGGAATTCAGGTTTACCTTATAACAGAGATTGTGTCCTTAGCCACTTTACTAGATTTATATACAAATGAACTCCAAAGCAGAGGCAAGACATGAACTGAGCGAAAAACTTTAATACAAAATCTCTAATTTGGCAAGACTCAGGGAATTAGAAGATAAGAATATTTTAACAAGGCAAATAGCTTGGGTTTCAAAGGAAAACATCACCCACCCAAAAAATTCTCTTGTATTTATAATGTATTTTTTCTTTATTTTTAGCTTATAGAACATTGTATAATTACTGGTGATTTCTCTGTCAGCTCAGTGTATGAGAACATGGGGAATATTATTTCTAATACATATACAATGAAAATTATTTTCCAAGTTTTCCTGAAAGTTGTAGATAAAACCAGTTCTAAACCTAATATTCTTCACTTTGGTCCATATATATGTCCATTATATGTAAAAAATCCTGACAATATTTGCAAGCTATTTAACCCATTATCGTAATTTTTTTGTGTGTGTGTGAAAACAAGGTACTAATTTTTTTTTTCTAAAACATTTGGTAAGAATGATATGGTCAATATTACTCTACAATGCTATTAATATTTACATCAAATTTTATCTCATTTCATCAAAGTTTCATTGATATTTATAGATATTTTATGTCCTTAGGTTTGTTTTGCATTTTGTACCCTTTTGCTTTGCTCATATTAAAAATGCTCAAAGGATCCCTTGGTTAAATCTCCTGCACTCAGGCAATTAGGTGATATTCCTGTTTTGCAAATAAACTCACTGAGGCCATGGTAGTTAAGAAATGTTGCAAGGTCATACAACTTGCAAGTGGTACCATGAGGATTTGACATTTGTCTGCCTTTTCCAAAGTTTCACAGAGCCATTTACTGACAGAAAATTAATTTAAAATGTAGAAATACACTGGTCTTAAGTAAGATGATTATTACAAAGAAACACACATTTATTTTCAATTCTACCCAGAGAAATTGTCTTATATCAATCAATTTTAACTAGCACTGAATTTGAAAATAATTGTTAGCTCCATTTCTAGAAGAAATATCACACTGATTTTTGTAAAACCTGGCATTTAGCACAGCTCACATGAAATTGTATGATACGTGATTATCATGCAGCTCAACCTCAACTGTGCATAAAGCAGATTTCTTTTCCTGTGGGATCTGGCAAGGTCAGATTGTATCTGTAGGATTAATTTCTTCTATTCATGAGATGCAACACCTGCTGCTGTATAAATTGTTTAATATAGCCCTCTCTGAGTTGAGTATAAAAGTAATTGTATACTTGGCAGTCAAATATGATTTTTGAAAACAGCAATCTCCAAATACAAAGTAGCCCCTAGAGGAATAAAACTTTTGTGGACTCTTCCCAGAGTGTCTTCGGCGATGGAGCCTGGGCATGTAGTGGACATCTGTTGTTTTTGCCAGACCAACATCCACTCTCCATTCTTCTCATAACAACAACTTGATTTTCTCCAGGGAACCATCTATTTTCCATTCTAAATTATTCCATTTTGGCTCAAATCCAAGCCAGACCTTCCAAACTTTTTCAATGGGCATTATTTCTGGGGATTTTTCTGAAACTGTTGGAAAATGGAAGCTCTCATTTGGGCAGGATAGCTGATCTAGGAGGATGGAAGCCCAGCCATAATTGCACCATACACAGAGATAATTCCTAAGAAAGAAGCCAGTACAGAAACAAGCAGAAATGAGAGACAGAAAGAGACAGGTTTCTGACATCATTTGGACATATTGATTCATCTATGCCTGAAGCCAGTTTGTGTTTTGCTCTAATAAATTACTTGTGCTTAGGTCAATTTAAGTAGGGTTTCTCTACTTGTTAATGAAAGAATTCTGGCTATTTCATATCATCTTTCATAGTGTGACTATAGAAAATTCAATGACTTAGAGAAAGCAGCTCTGGGTTTTAGGTGACAATAGATACATTGAGATATACCAGCCTAACACTGGAAAAAATCCTGCCTTGCTAACTATGGCATTCTTTGTGCTGGAGTTGGCATAGGATGATGTTAGACTTCCAGGTACAGAAGACAGCTACCTCTTTCTGTAGTAAGGGAAAAGCCTCTCTGGGCTCTCAAACTATCCCATTTTTTTTGCTAGTCTTTGACATCTTAAAAATATTGACATTCGTAATTAGAGAAAATGTTCAATGTATAGAGATAGTATACTACCTGAAACCCATACTGGTATATATGAGACAAATATAATGTCATACTACTTTACAGTTTGTATAATACTCTTTCATATATGTCCTCTGTATAAACCGTCTCAGTAACTGGTGAGGTAGATCTTACCTAGTTTTCATAGATTAAGAATCGAAGAAGCAAAGTAACTTTAAGTTTACATGGCTAATACAATCTCTGCTTTTTTACAATTTGTTAAGAGGTTCTCTCCAAACCCCCAGTATGAGGAATCTGACACAAGTCTGACTTCTGGAATAGGAGAGAAGTTTTGGGCAGTGAGTTCTTGGTTGTGTAGAAAATTAGTGTCTTGAAATGAGGAAAAATTCTTAGAAATAGGACTGAGTATTGTGAAAATGACATTATCAGTTTCTTAAACTTACGTAGGGCCAGTCATGATCTGCATGGATCTCTGAGGATCGGAACTTAGGATATGTACCATCAGGATTTCTATGCCTATGCATATTCTAAGTCCATCATTGTGTTCTTTCAGCTGCCAGGATAATTACTTCTTATGGTCACATGAGATTTATCTGTTTACATTTCTAGACTCTAGAAGTTTTGTCCTCCCAAATGCCTTGTAATCCCTGTAGAAATAGTAAAAATCAAATTATTTCTGTTTGTTGAAGTTTTATGAGCTTCCCTGAGACAATTTTCTATTGTGTGCTCATCAATTCCAAAATCAGGATCTGCTTGTGACAGGGAGGTAACATAATGGCAGCAATGTTGTGCTTTTTATGTAGGATGATTATAACAATCAGTGCCAGTCAACAGAGACAGCTCTCCTGGGGAAGAAGCTATTGGAGATTCTGTTGCCTGAGAATTTGGACTAACAAATTTAGGTCTATACAAAATTGGTGTCAAGTATATGCAGATATTTTTATATCAATTACAGTATGGTAGCTACTGTTGATCCATCTGCATATGTACTTTATGGGGTTTTTCTTATCACACAAAGTTGGAACACAAGGGAGAGACATCAGTGAATAAAAATGTATCTTGCACTTTCTCTCTAATTTAGCATTTAAGAGCTTTACAATAATAGTTTGATCACTGTGTATAGTGCAAATTCTAGGAGATATGAGTATGATCTATTTGTGCCTCATAATAAATATCAATGAAGTCTTACTGTCCTTCATTATTCTTAATATAATTAAGATATACTTAGAAATATTAGGGTAGTTTGGAAAGCAGGAATTAAGTATTCTGTTTACAAAGAAAGAAATTTATGATGACGTTGGAAGTTTAGATTAGGGAAATGGGAAAAGTGTGGTGGTATCATTTTGTGTCCATGTATTCTGACATTAATCTTTATTATAAATCCTTATTATATACAGCTCTTAAAATAATGGGTTTTAGTAAGAATTATAATAATTTTTAAAGAAGAAAGAAGAACTAAAATAAAAATAGAAGTTTACAGGCAGAAAGCCAGAATTTGAGATACATTATGTCACTCATTATCTGGATAAACTAGGCCAAAATAGTTTATTTTAAGGGGAACAATCTTACCTGCCAACTGATAGGGTACAAATAGATGATCTTTAAAATCATTCCAATGTGAATACTTGGTAGTTCTATGATTAAAAGAGGGAAAACCCTACTTGTAAGTTATAGTTCATAAAGTACCCATGAGAATAAAGTGCAAGACCAAAGGAATGAGTGACTTTTTTCTTTTGTTGTTCATGAGGAAGCATTTGGGAATTCTTAACTCCCAAACTCTGTTTCTAATAGTGAGCTGGATGCAAGTTGTCTATTTATATAGAGCAGTTGAGAATATTTTGAACCACTAAGAGGCAAACCAAGTTTAAAGGCTAATAATAATGACCTAACTTTTGTTAGTGCTTAATATATGGTAAGCCTGTATGAGATGCTGAGCTCCATTATCACATTTCCTCTGACAACCAATCAGTGAGATGTAATGACTCTTATTACTCTCATGTACTTGGACAAACATATTTAAAAAATACACATTACTTTCTCCTTTCTTTTTCCTTGTGATATTGTTTGGTTGTGTTCCCACCCAAATCTCATCTTGAATTGTAGTTTCTATAATATTCACATGTCGTGGAAGGGACCCAGTGGAAGGTAATTTAATCATGGGGGCAGTTACCATCATGCTGTTCTTGTGATACTGAGTGAGTTCTCATGAGATCTGATGGTTTTATAAGGGGATTTTCCCCTTTGCTTGCCACTTCTCCTTGCTGTCGCCATGTGAAGAAGGACATGTTTTCTTCCCCTTCTGTCATCATTGTAACTTTCCTGAGGCCTCCCCAGCTGTGCTGAACTGTAAGTCAATTAAACCTCTTTTCTTTATAAATTATCCTGTCTCCAGTATGTCTTTATTAGCAGTGTGAGAATGAACTAATACACCTTGTAAGGAGACAAGTTTCTATTTTGTTGTTGTTATCGTTGTTGTTGTTGTTGTTTTGTTTCAGTTAGGCATTATCCAGCTTAAAATTGAAAAAAAAAAAAACTAAAAACAAGAAAGGTGATAGATTAAGATGCATTAGAAAAGCCATTTCTTTTGCACAAGATGGCTGTTTATGCTCAGATGCACTCTTACTTCAAACCCATAGCAATGATAGATAAAATCTAAGAATAAAAAGACAAAATGTAATAGGCCCAAATCAAAATAAACACCTATATGGACTCGAAACAGAACAGACTCACAAAGTGCTGAGTAGGCGGAAACTTTACACTTGGTGGATATGGGTTCAGAAGAAGGGTGAGTCTGGAAACCAACTCTTTGGGGTAGGGAACTCTAAAAAGTACTTTTTGTGAGACTACAAACTAGAACAGGTGTCACTGGTGAAAGTCAGGGGTTGAGTGGAAATCTGTAGAAATGGTGACTTTAGAAACTTGTTAACATGTTTTCTGGGGCTACAGGTTTATAGATAGTTATGGACCTAAGGATGTGGGAGGACAAAGATGTAGCTCTGCATCTAGGTACAAATTGTGGCCCTCCTTTTGTAATCCCCAGCAACTGGATCTGAGAAATGCTATAGAATATTGTGGGAAAGAAATCTAGAATGTCATTGTAAGATAAAACCACAAAACCAATTTACAGGGGCATATGATAGGAGAGTAAAACAAAAAACATCAAAAACAATTGAAAAGGCATTACAAATTAAAAATAATGCTGCAACTCTAAATTCCAAAGTGCGTAAATATACCTAATGATAAAAGTTGCCAACAAAATAGACAACCAGTACTTGAATTCATTCCAGATGAAAGTAATTTTATAGAAAAGACAGCAAAAATTTAAAATATGTTTAGAATACTCACAAAGCTAAATGAAATATCAATTTTATTTGCTAGAAAAATAAAGATGCAAAACAAGCAAAAATCAGACAATATGGATACATATGTTGTATAACACACATATACACACATATGCATGTATACATGCATGCCATTTATACATATATACATATGTTTGTGTGTATCTATATTCATATTTCTATCTATGTCTATACATATCTAGACATCTTTAGAATGAAATTATTCGCATTTAGAACCTGAAGAAATAAATAAAAAGTAAACTCTAACCTACACACCATTAAAAAAAGAATTAGTGGAGCAAAATATAGTTCTCAGAATTCAGCCAGGATGCAAGTTAAGGCGAGAACAAGACAAAATGTACACGAGTTTTAAGAAACATAGGAGATAGATGAAGAGGCAAAGTCTGGCAAAAAACAGATGCAGAAAATAGAAGTAAGGTTAGAGAAGTAATATTTGAGGAGATAACAGCAGACAGTTTTTCAGAATGGAAGAAACATAAGAAACTTCATGTAAAAAAAAACTTTGAATACTTTGCAAAATAAAAAAAAAACTCACAACTCGACAAATCATTCCAAAATTACAAATTATGACAGAAAAGTTTAATGACTACAATTATCTCCCAGAGAGGAAGACGTTTCTTACAAAGAAGTAGCATTTACATTAATACTAGGCATTTCTTCAACAACTGTAAAAACTAGAAAGAAAATCATTATTTTTCAAGTGCTCAGGGAAGATAATTGCCAAGTTAGAATTTTTTTCCCAACTAAGTTTTTTTTTTAAATAAGCTCAAAGCAAAAAAAAAAAAAAAAAAAAAAAAAGGAAAAAAAAACATAGTTTTAAGCTTATAAAGACCAAGTTTTTATACTCCAGGTAGTCACTAAACAATTAATAAAGGATGGTATTAATAATATTATTTTTGTCAAAACTTAAAAGGTTAAAATAAGATGCTAAATTCTAAGTAACTAAAAGTTATATTGTAATAATGAAAATGTTAAATGTAATCAGTAAACACTAATTTATTAAAGATCATGATATTGGCTTTTTAAAATTCACTAATATGTTGTCTATAAATGACACTTGTATAAATAAATCACACCAAAATATTGAAACCTTGATAAGTAAAAAGATGTTATATTATTTCTTACTAACACTCAGCTCATGTATCAGATAAAATAGAATCTAATTTAATCAAGATGTGCCCCATATTATAATTTAAAACAAGATGTAGCCATCGTGAACTTGGATGCACTTAACAACATAGCCTTAAAATATATGAGCCCAAACTGTTAAAGTCATGAGAAAAAAAAATAGCTTATTTCTATCATATGTTAAAATATACCATAAAACTATAGCAATTTAAAAAGTGCTGGGATACAAAAGTAGAATATTTGAATAGAATAGAGGACTTAATTAGATCATGCATATGCAGAAACTTGTTTTATTGAGCATGTGACATAGCAAAGTTATGGAATTTTGCTATTATAGAAATGTGTTTATGTTTCAATGAAAGATGTTGGGTGCAGTGGTTTTGGAAACAAAAAGAGTTCTTTAAAATGCAATCTAATATCTTAAAACAAAGGGAAACAATAAGTTTAATGGCATTAAGTAATTCTGATGAACGAAGAATCAAATTTGAGAAGAAAGGGATTTCTGAGGAAAGAAGCCTGGACAGGACTGGAGTTTTCCAATGGAGAAAGTGAAAGCTTTATGGAGGCAGTTTTTTGGAGGAGCAGGAATTTGAGGAAAGAGATGAAGAGAAAAATTCTTAAAGGTTTCCTTCTGTGTTATATGTTACACCTTACTGCGGTAAATGCTTCGAGCTGAGACACCTGCATATGAAAAATGTGATAGAATTGCATTTCTATCAAAAAATTATTAGACCTAAAATATCTAAAGATTGACTTTAAATCATTTTTATAGAATATAAAAATATTTTATGTAGAGTGAATAAAAACTTTTCACAATTTTCAAGTATACTAATTTTAGTCAATAAAAGACAATTTTTTTTAAAGTTCTACTTTTATACACGTAATAGAAAATTTGGGACTAATTACTTCAAGAGACTTTGTAAACTTAAAACCTAGAAAGATTATTTAAATACAATATTGTCTAATATATTCACATTTTGTTCATAATTAATAAAAAAGGTAACACATATGGTGTCCCAACCTTCTTTCAATGTGGCAGTCAAAGATGAAACTCAGTATGGAAATTTTTTCTGTCTAATGCTGTTCAGGAGAGTCTAGGTAACTCATTTAATATTAATGTGTACAATCTATAAATATATCTGAGGTTTTATCTTTTGTATATTGCTATTGCCACATAGAACTTAATTTTCTTACACTCTTTTTTCTCTGTAACACTTTAGTGTATGCGTGTGTGCATACACACACTCAAGTGTTTACCTTGTGTTGTACAAGCTCTTTGTAAGTGCCTTGCTCTAATTTAGTTAATCTCTGAAAACTCCTAGAAGATAGTATACTGCTTGATAGTTGGGCCAGAATCTCAGTGAGACCAGGTGTTACCCATTGCTAGTCACAGTGTGATCGTTGATCATAACTGAGGAGCTAAAGCAGGTTTGAACTCAGATACATCTGACGTGTGAGTAACCTAGATCCTACCACACCACCCTGAAGTAGCCAGGGAATCAGTGAAATTGAGAAAAAAGGAAAAGAAAGAGAAAAGCAATGAGAAGCAATGCATTGGGAAAAGAGAGAGCCACAAATAGAAAGATTACATTGTGAATTTTTTTAAAGGCAAATATATAATGGAATGAGACCGAGATAAAAATTTGAAGAATGCAAAAATTGTCTTCAGTATGCTTCTAGCCTACTTAATTGTTTTATTTCCCCTCAATTCTATCCAAAACTTATTCCAGATAACCAGGCTCTCAAAATATTTCTGTCACCTAATAATTGCCTTCTACTTGCCACCTCACCCCAGGGGATATCCCATCCAGGCTTACCCTCTTAATTTTTGAGTCATATTCTTATATTTCCCTGTTCCCCTTAATCAAGAAACTGTCTTCTTTTTTATTGTTTCAAAGCCCCCTCCGACAATGGATTACATAATTGATTATGATCACAAGCAAACCAATTGGTTAACAAGGGGAGGCAAAGGTCATGTTGGCGAGCACACACTAGCAACTTGGCTGAATTTACTTCCTCTCTCTGGACTTACCTGTCTCATCTTTAAAACAATCATATCTGATGCAACGGAGTGTCAGTCTGTACATGTAGTTGGGAAACATATTATATTTAATCCTCATAACAACCTTATTGGATAGTTACAGATATTATCTACATTGTGAGGTGAGAAAACTGATGCTTAGTAAAATCAATGTAGCTTGTCCAAGGTCGCAGAGCTTGTGACTAGCAGAACCATCTGCTTGTAAACCCTGGGCTCTTTTTTTTTTTTTTTTTTTTTTTTGAGACGGAGTCTCGCTCTGTTGCCCAGGCTAGAGTGCAGTGGCGCTATCTCGACTCACTGCAAGCTCTGCCTCCTGGGTTCACACCATTCTCCTGCCTCAGCCTCCCGAGTAGCTGGGACTACAGCTGCCCACCATCACGCCTGGCCAAAATTTTTTTTTTTTTTTTTTTTGTATTTTTAGTACAGTCAGGGTTTCACCGTGTTAGCCAGGATGGTCTCGATCTCCTGACCTCATGATCCGCCCGCCTCGGCCTCCCAAAGTGCTGGGATTACAGGCATAAGCCACCATGCCCGGCCAACCCTGGGCTCTTAACCGTCGCATTATACTCTATTTCCCAGTACCACAAGGCATTGGATTGGAACATTTCCTAATGTGTTTTTGTGGATCAGTATGACAGTTGAAAAAGATGAACATTAAATAATTTAGGGAAATATGAATTTAAAGAAAACCATCTTCTGAAATCCTTTACTATTGTTAATGTAATTATTACCACCAGAATGAAAACATTATACACAGCATTCTCTAAACTCATTATGACCACAGAATCTGCCATTCTCCCAAAATAATTTGTGGAGCTTGCATTCTATAGAAGTCACTTTATGAATTGCTGTGCCAGAAAACTAGTTTGTTCTAACCCTTTCATTTTATAGTCTATGATTTTTAAATTGTTAGTGGGCCAAAGAAGCTTATTTTATCACACCTTCCAGATGGCAATTGCATGTCAGTAAGCATGTAAGAATTAAGTAATTATAACAGTGCAGCAAGGCCTTCAGATTTTAGAGTGGGTAGGACTCCTGATGTTCTTAAAAATCGCAGTAATTCAATTCATGGAAAGTTTATGGATAATAAGCTTTGTGAAAATGTTAAACTAGTCATAGCTGCAAAATATGAGGAAATATGAAACCTGATCCCTGTACTCAAAGAGTTACACCTGAGATTGCAGAGCCCAGGCATCTAAAATATGAATCTGCCTCCTTATAAACAACGCATACGATATAACTGGTGATTGAAAAGCTGAGTGGTACTCTGCCTATAAATAATTGCTACTTTATTGCACTTCATCCCTTTCTTTTTCCTAAAGAAAAATCGCAAGCATCATATTTAGCTGTTAAAATAATCTACAATCTGTATGTTTTGAGTAGTGCTTTCTCTTGTTTTGTTATTTTTCTTTCAAATACTTCTGCTTTTAGAGTACAGATGATTGTATGCTGATAGTATTTGCAAAAAGTTCTGTACTTGTATTTTCTTTTATCAGTTTATTTATATAGGTGATAATCGTGTAATTCACACATTTAGAGAACTGTACCCAAACAAATAGAACAGATTTTAAGTAATGAATTTATTTTACCTAAGCTCATTTTCCCTTCTGAGCTTGAGTTTCATTCACTGCATGCAGTTGTCCCTCAAAATCTGTAGAGGATTTGGTCCAGAACACCCTGGGGACACCAGATTCTGCACATACACTCAAATCTGGCAGTCAGCCCTGCAGAACGCATGAACACAAAATGTCAGCCCTCCATAGATGCATGTTTCACACCCCACAAATACTGTGTTTTCAATCCGTGTATGGTTATGGATGTGGAACATGGAGGTAGAGAGGGCTAACTATATTATTGAAAAAGTCTGCATATAAGTGGACTTTCAAAGTTCAAACCCCTATTGTTTAATGGTCAACTGTAGTTGATTGGAACCTTTTCAGAAATTTTACTTTCCACACATACAAAAAAAGTAATTATTGACTACACCATTAGGAGCAACCATTTTTGGTCTTTTTCCTCCATGAAATAAAGTTCTAAGGCCTTCGTCAAGTATTCAAGTTTTTTAAAAATCTAGTTTCCAACTCCCTCTTCCATTCCCAAATTACTTCCCACAATTCACCTTCTCATGCTGTTATACTTGAGCTAAACTCAGTTACTTGCACTTCCTCATACAAAGACAATGACATCCGGTCAGGCTAAATGCTCTTTGCCTGTTTTGTAATGATTTTTTATTACCTTTCCAAAGGTTCGATAATTCTTAGTTGAAAATATTCACTATCTTGTCATCTGTAACCCTCTATGTCTTAAAAAATGTCCATTTTATTGTTGTTTATCACAGTTTCTAATAAACTGAAACCCAAGAATCAAGTCCCAATTTACCTTTGCAACTTCTATAGCACTTAACCAAACCATTATGAATATAATGGATGCTATATAAATGATTTTGAATGTATTATGAACAATTGGAAAAGTAAGTAAGCTTTGCGTGCCTTTGTCAGATGTAGTGATTTACTGGCGTCTTAAAGACACAAAGGACTGAAAAATGTTTATTTTTCATTCATTCAAATTGGTAAATGACTCTAATAAAACTAGCGATCTTTTAAAATTATTCTAACAACTCTTTTCTTTCATCAGATATTAGATATAGAAATCATATTATGTGAAAATATTCACAATGGGGCTGGGAGGTATTCATACTATACAACTAAACATTTTAATGGGTCTATTTCCTAGAGCCTAGGTTATTAGCAGTTCTTCAATATTTTTTTTTACTCAGTACTTTTTAGTTTGTCTATTAGAAATATCATACCTACTCTAAGTTATATGTACTTGTGCTTTCCAAAGCTAGGTTTTAATTAAACAGAATGGCAAAAAAGAGATTTCATTGTTGCAATCCTTTAATGTTTTATGAAGAGAATAGTTTTTCTAATATATGAATTTCATTTCTTAAAGAATATTCCCCCAAAGAGAAAAATAAAATGTAAACTTGCATCTTTTGAATGCTTGCCAGGTAACATTCAGTCTACAATATATGACTTCCAGAACTAATTAAGGAGGCACATTATTATCTACAAAAACAGAATAAAGCTTTGTGCAAGCATACACTAAATATGTGGAAATTCTAGACCAGCTGTCAATTTCTAGGCTCCCTTTTTTCCTTTGAAGACTATTCATAAAATAGAGATAAACACATTCCCTGCCTGCAATACAGGCATACCTGCAAATGTTTAATGCATCAGGGCATTAGGGAGATTATTTTAATGGATTTTTACCAAATCATGTTTTGACGGTCAATTTAAATACATTTAAGTTACCACTTTCACCTATGCTGAAATCCAGTGGGAAAAAGGAAAGCTCTCTTGTGAAATAATGGAGGAAGCTGACGATAAAAGGCTCCATTCAACATAAAAAACTCAATAAAAGAAACATGAGTTATTCAAGCTGCCATGATTGAGAAAATACACTTTCCTGTGTAAGTGCCCAATTCCAAGTCATGTACATAGAGGGAAGCTGTTTCTACAAAACTCACATTGAATTTGCCTGATAACCAGTGAACTCTTGAACCACTCTACTGTGATTGTGCATAAAAATAGTAAATAGAAAATATTTTTTTCTCTTTTACTGACGAAATGAAACATCTCTCTTTTTTGAAAAAGTTCTAAGATTCAGGAATAATATTCTTGCTTTGTCTATTTGCTAACCTGAAGTAAAAGTCACAGGACCTTTTTAAGTTGTTTCCATTTATTATACTGCATATGCTTCATACTGAGGTTCAGATAGATGTCTGTTTGTTTCTGTATTGCGAACAGTGACTAATTATTAGGAGGAGGGTACTGACACATGAAAGAAAGAAAACAGTTATTTTAGAATGCTACTTCCTTGGCAGGCTGACTCTGAAAAACCAATAAAGCTGAGAACAAAGTGAAATGCCATGAAAAACTATAGGAATGAAAACAATTAAGTTGTCTCCTCCCTAGGATAGTAAGGCTTTTAAAAATATATCAGAGCACCTTACAAATATTAACCAATGGCTCTTTGCCTTTGAATAAAGTAGCATTATTAACCTTATAATTAATTTGATGAAGAACTGAAGGAGGTGTTGAAATAATTGTACATGGGAGACTATCCAGGCTGCTGGCCCAGTTATAAATTAGATCTTGAACTTAACCTGTCCCTTATTGCACACATTTATGAGCATGTGTGCATGTATACTTACATTAGGTTTTCTTAATGACCAATATAGGTAGGCTAAGGGATAATCACAATGTACAACAATAAAATAATTCCTAGCTAAAATGTTTTAATATTCCTCTATAATACTGATAAATATCTACCTGGATAACTTGTTTATATTTAATTGTTTATAAATATGAAAATAATAACAATAATATATTGTGCTCATTCATTGAGTTTTCAATATAAGCCACCTTCTATGTTAAATGCTTTAAGTATATTATTTCATTTAATTGATTCAATAATCTAGGAGATTGGCATAATTATTTTTATTTTACAGAAGAAGAAAGAGAGACTTAGATCTAAAATTTGTCCAAGGTAACACTTTTAGTGAGTAGCAGAAGTGAGATTCAGGCTTGGGATTACCTGACTGCAGAGCCTTTTAACTTAACCATTAATACCTATGTGCGGTTTTCTAAAATGGGCTCCTAATTTTTTTGTTTGTTTTAGAAATTATGCTGCTTGTCAGGAAAAACTCATTACCATTCTCTTATCTTTATAATACTAATCAGTATTATTTAGATAACAGTAAAAATAAATATCAATTATATTCTTGCTCTGCTTATGGGTATATTTTTCAGATTATTTCTCCTGTGCTTATTTACTTACAGTAGTATCTATAGCCATTAAGCTTAAATAGCACTCTACACATGCTTCTCCATTCCATTTCAAATGTGGGCTACAAATAGATTTGCTAAAATAGATTTGCTAAACTTGTTCTCTGGGTCTAGGACCTTCTTACATGCTAAGATCTCTTTAGGACCTTCCTGTGGCAAGCCTCACTGCCAGCTATTCACAATTCAATTCACTCATTTTTCCTGCTAGCAGGACCCAGAATTTGTTCAGGTTATTTTGTTCAGAATATTTCACTGAATGGCCATGATCAAATTCTGACAGCTATCATGTGGTCTTTGACAGTTTCCTCATTATCTGTTTTGGTCTCCATTCACTGTTAACAACACTAAGGCCTCTGCTGCCTGGAAGGCGCTGGATCCCACCCCCATTGCTCTGTATTTAGGGTTCTCTTTGCAGCACTATGCCTCCTCCTGTAGAAGTATGATTAAGGATTGGCTATTGCCATTTTGTTATTTTACAGCCTGCCATGTACCAAAACTGTGTTTCTAGGCATGCTGAAATGAACAGAATGCCTTCCCCCTAAACAGAAATATGTTTTATTATTTTGGTGGGGTGGGCAACTCCAGGCACTGGCACAGGCCCTGGCCCTGTGTAAGGCTGTGGCTGGACAAGGTGTACTGCAAGCAACTTCCACTGTGAACTCCAGGGAATGCAGTGGTGCTTAGAAACTTGGAAAAGTCAGGAACTGCAGAACCTCAAAGAGGGTGTCACTGCCTTGGCTTGGGAAACCCATGGGTCTGAGCTCCCCAAAGGGTGGCAGCTTGACTCTCCTTCTCATCACTCACAACATGGCGAGTGGGAGATGTGTTTCAGCCCTATTTGTGTTACAGCTCTTTTAGTCCTGCCATTGGGTGGGTCTCAAATTCTTCTCTTGTGTTCAGGAAGAATGAGGTACGCAGACAACTGAAGGGTGAGCAAGGCAAAGAGGTGCTTAACTGAAAAACAGTACAGCTCTCAGGAGACCCAAAGTGGGTAGCTCCTATCTGCAGGCAGGTTGTCCTGATGTCTGCTCAAGTCTGGCTGAGTCCAGGGTTTTTATGGGCTTCAGAAGGGAGAAAGTGCATGCTGATTGGTCCATGGGCAGCCATGGGCAAGCCTGGAAAAGCACCATAATTTCTCACTCTTGGCCACAGACTCTACCCAGAGCTGACAACCTGGTACGCATGCTTAAGATTATCCCTGGCTTGAAGGTGGGGCTTCACCTGGGACCGGCCCCTTTCCAACCAGGAGCCTGTCAGCCTCCTGCCATCATCAACATGCTATCCATGGTGCCCAAAGTGCCCAGGCTGTTTGAACTGAGTGGCACCTTCAGGTCTGCACCAAGCTGCCCTCAGCCCTCCTTGGCCTCCCTCCTGAGCTTGGCACCCAAAATCTGGAGTGGGTCTAGGAAACAGGGGGCTGGTGTGTCAGCACTGCTCCAAGATCACGTGCATACTTGGCTTAGTTGTGTGACAGTGCCCAAGCTTGGCCTCAACTTTGCTCCAGAATTGGAGTAGGTGCCAGGAGCAGGGAGAGGCCAGGCAGTGGGAGCAGGCACTTCCAAGCTTGAGGGGGCAGGGTGGCTTCCTGGAACCCTGAAAGTGCAGGGATGCCCAGGTCTGTGACCATGGCTGGGCAGCTGTGGCTGTGCCCAGGAGGGCAAGTCTCCTGCCCTGCCAACTCAGAAGGGGTTAGGGCTCCCGCCAGCTCTTTACAGTGCATAGCTCTGGACATGCCTCCCCCACTGCAGCCAGTGTCTTTGCAATGGCAACTCTAGACAGGCCACTGCAGACACCAATCCCACCTTTGAAGAGGTACACCTAACTGCCATTAGGATGAGGGCAATGACTGCTCTTAACTGGTTCATGCTGACAGGGGACATTGTTTTGGGGAAAACAGCAATCAGATCTCTCTCAGAGGCCTATCTAAGGGTCCCCAGTAAAAAGGGGGCCAACATCTGAGGCTCCAGTTGGATGACAGCTTGGACTTTGATGGCCTCTATGCAAGAAGAAACAATTTTTACAAGGAGGTTAAATATATGAAGAAAAGAATTTAGTGCCAAAGATAACAGAAGAAGTAAAATAGACTAATCATTCTGAAAACAATGTTGTGGCTATTGCTGTTTCATGCTGGTGAAAGAAATTATATCTTATATGGGGCAGTCAAACTTTTAAAGAGAAATACCTGTGTAGGGGAATAGATAATCTCTTGAGAGTTCAGGATTAAGGGGTCCTTGACAAAGATGCCTTATGGTGAGGAACAGAACAAACGCGAGAACAGTAAGCATAGGGTATCCATAGAGGGTTAACTATTAGCACTTATCTTTTGTGATTTTTTTTTGCTTAAAGTCCCTGATTTCTTCACTCTGGTACTTCAGGTGCTCTCCTGGGTCAGCAGAGATAATTTTATCAGTTTTCTAGGTCTTTACTTGAGTACAATTAATCCAAGAATGTGTTCCAGGGACCTTTACTGCCATAAGAGTAGAAAGAAGTATAGTGTAAAGTCCCTCCCATTCCAGGCCTGGAGAGGGAGAAAAGGAAGAAAGTGCCTTTACCAGTACTAAGTCCCCTGGGTTGAATAGAGGTGGCTCCATTTCATGGGATTTGGCCTCCCATAGTTGTTTCAGTTCATGTTGGAAATGGGCCAAATAAGTTATATGTTAATTAAATCAGAGATTTTTTTGATCTAGCAAGAAATCATTGTTGAGACAAGGCCATCCGTAAATCATTTTGAAGGGACTTAAATCCAGCTGTTTAGAGGTGTTTCAAACATGTAGTAGGGTTATGGGGAGAAGAGTAATCCAGGGGAGATGAGTCTCTTGAGACAGATTTCTGAGGTGCCTTTTGATAATATTATTTGTCTTTTCTACCTTTCCTGAGGAATGTGGTCTCCAAGCACAATAAAGATGATACTGTATACTCAGTGCCTTTGAGACCCCCTTGGTGACAGCCACCTTGAGCAAGGGGGCATTATAATTCTGGATGTACTTAGGAAGTCCAAAATAAGGAATTATTTTATTAATCAGTACTTTTATCGCCTCAGAGGCTTTGTCTGTTCAACATGGAAAAGCTTCTGCCCAGTTAGTGAAGTTATCTACCCATACTAGGAGGTGCTGGATGCCCCTTGTCTTTGGCAGATGGATGAAATGCATCTGTCAGTCTTCCCCTAGGTTGTCTTTTGTTCTTTGGGTTTCAGGGAAGAGAAGCCATCTATTGAGGGGATTATTTTTATGGCATGTCTCACAAGCATTAATGACTTATTTGCCCATGTTTAGCAGATTTTTACCTGAGAACAACCTTTGAGCCACTTGATAGGTTTTATCCTTACCTAAATGGAAGGCTTGGTGGAGGATTTTAAGAATATTCCACTGGCTGAAAGCTGGTAGATGAAGCTTTTCATCCTCCAATTGAAGCCTCTTGACCTATGCAAATGGGTTCCTTCAAGGGGAAAGAAAATTCTCAATTGTTACATCCTCCTTTCTTCTAAGAATAGACAGACACCGCATTGTTCTGATTTACACTCCTGATGACTAAGCCAAATGCTTATTTTACCCAGTAATATTATTTCTGTGGTTTCCAACGACACTCTTAACGTTGTATGTAAAGAAGAGGATAGAAAATGGCAGCATTGAAAGAAAGAAATAAAGAGCAATTGGAAAGACTGGGTGTTCTATTGTGGTCAGGATCTACAGTTAGTTGAGGGGCCTTTAGATAACACTGAGGTGTAACCTTGGCCAGACACCCTCAGTTGCCCCAGGACCTCCTTCTTATCCCACATGATGGCTAGACCTCCATGAAGGAAAACTGAATTGGAACAAAGCCAACATTCCCAATACCCAAGTGTGATGGAGGATTGGCATTGTCCTCACCAGCAAACCTGTCCTCTGTGTCTTAAGTCCAGCAGCCACTCTAGTCACTTTTAACTGGATGACAGATGCCCATGTTTTTCTTTCATTTTGGCTATTGTGGACTTTAAGGACTTTGAAAAAAGAACAGAAAGCAGCAAGTCCACTTTTACTCACACTTTTGCAGATCCCAGATGAACCCATAAAAAATGTCACAGGATCCCTGGGGTGTTGCTCTTCCAGCTAGAAGCCACTGTGGCTGGTGGTGCCTTCACCTAAGTTTTGCTTGGGCCCACTGGACTCATTCTGCCCACTCAGCCTGTCAGGCTGTTCTCGATTCGTGCTAGTAGCCTGGATCCCATACCTGCCAACAGTGCGATGAGGGATGTGTGAGTGAGCAAGCACGGGGTCCAACCACTGTGCACAGCCAGGAACACCAGCTGCTGCAATGGGGTGGGCAGTACCAGGCACCGGTACAGGTGCTGGTTCTGTGTGAGGCTGCAGCTTGACCCGGCATACCACAAGTGGCTTCCACTGTGGGCTCCAGGGAACAAGGTGGTGCCTGGAAGCTGGGAGATGCCAGGAACTGCAGAGCCTCCAAGAGGATATCACTGTCCTGGCTCAGGAAGCCCTTAGGTCTGCAGTCCCCAAAGGGCTGCAGCTCTTCTCTCCTTCTCACTGTTTGCTGTTGAGTGACAGTATAGCTCTAAGGAGACCCTAAGTCAGTAGTCCTATTCTGGCCAGCTTCATGGAGCATGTTGTTCCTGCAGTGCTTCCCCCACTGCAGCCAGTGTCTTTGCAGTGGTCACTTCAGATGGGCCACTGCTGCAATCAAAATGTCTATTCAGATCCTTCATCATTTTTTGTCCTCAGATTATTATTTTTTTCCTGTTGAGTTGTTTGAGTTACTTATATTCTGGTTACTGTTCATTGCTCACAATGTGGCCAGTGGGTGGGTGTGTTTCAGTCTTGTTTGTGTTACAGCTCTTTTAGTTCTGCCATTTTGCAGGTCCCAAGTTCTTGTCCCACATCCAGGAAGAATGAGGTATGTGGACAACTGGAGGGTAAGATGAAGAGGTGCTTTATTGATCAACAGTACAGCTCTCAGGAGGCCCTAGATCAGTAGCTTCTATCCACAGGCAGGTTGTCCTGACATCTGCAGCCCTCAGCAGAGAGGAGACCCGGAGTGGGTAGCTCCTATTCACAGGCAGGTAATCCTGATGTCTGCCCAAGTCTGGCTGAGGCCAGGGATTTTATGAGCTTTAGAAGGGATAAAGTGCATAGTGATTGGTCCCTGGGCAGCCATGGGCAGCCCTGGAAAAAACATTGTAAGTTCTCACTCCAGGTCACAGACTCTACCAGGAACTGATAGCCTAGCCCCATGCTTCAGACTGTCCCCGGTTTGGTGGTGAGGTATCATTGGGTATACACCCCTATATGCCCAGGAGCCTGTCTGCCTCCTGCCATTATCAACCTGCCATCCATGGTGCTCATGGCACCTAGGCTGCTTGTGCTGAGTGGCACCTGCAGGCCCATGCTGAGCTGCCTTTTGTCCCCACTCGGCTCCCCACCTTGCTCATTGGTGTCCAAAGTCCAGAAGGTTCTGAAATGGCAGGGGTCTGGCGTGTCAGTGCTGCCCTGAGCATGCACACACCCGGCCAGGTTGCAACAGCATCCAGGCTCATCCTCAATTATACTCCAAAATTGGAGTAGGCACTGGGAACAGGGAGGGGCCAGGCAGCAGAAGCAGGCACCTCCAACCCTGTGGGGGTAGGGGGCTTCCTAGGCCCCTGAGATCACAGAGATGCCCAGGTCCAGAGCCATAGAGAGGTGGCTGCAGCTGTGCCCAGGAAGGCAGGGCTCCCACCCCACAATTCAGAAGCAGGTGGGGCTTCTGCCTGATTCCAGTTTCTGTCAGCTCCATGGAGCATGTTGCTACTGCAGTGCCTACCTGCTGCAGCCAGTGTCTTCACAGAGGCCACTCCAGGTGGACCACTGCAGCCATCAAAATGTCTATTCAGGTCCTTCATGATTTTTTTGTCATCAGATTATTTTTCTTCCTATTGAGTAGTTTGTATTACTTATATATTCTGGTTACTAATCCCTGGTTAGATGGATAGTTTGCAAATATTTTCTTCCATTCAGTAGTTTGTTTTTATATTTTGTTGAATGTTTCCTGTGCAGGAGCTTTTTACCTTGTAAATTCCATCTGTTTATTTTTGCTTTTGTTGGCTGTGCTTCTGAGGTCTTACTCCAAAAATTATTGCCAAGACCAATGTCCTATAGCATTTCCCCAATGTTTTCTTTCAGTAGTTTCACAGTTTTAGGTCTTACATTTACATCTTTAAAATTTTTTGGTTGATTTTTGTATATAGTCAGAGACAAGGATCTAATTTTATTATTTTGCCTATGGATGCCCAGTTTTTGCAGCATCATTTTATAAAGAATCTGTCTTTTCCTGCACCAAGAACATACAATACAATGAGTTAGGAACAAGTGTGGATTTATTGCTGGATTCTCTATTCTGTTCCATTGATCAAAATATCTCTTTTTATGTCAGTACCATGCTGCTTTAGTTACTATAGCTTTGTGGAATATTTATCTCTTTCAATTTTTTTCATTAACATTTCAGTTTTTCTTATAGTGATTTTCACTTATTTGGTTAAATTTATGTGAGTTTTTTTGTAGCTATTATAAATGGAATTTCTTTTTAATATTGATCACTGTTAGTTTATAGAAACATTACTAATTTTTGTATGTTGATTTTGTATCCTGTTACTTTACTAAATTCATTTTCTGGTTCTAAGAATTTTGTGGTGAAATCTAGTTTATTCTCAATATAAGATCATGATACCTACAAATAGGGATACTTGGACTTCTTCCTTTCCAATGTGGATACCTTTTATTTTCTCATCTAATTTCTCTCTGTAGGACTTCCAGAACTATGTTAAATAGAAGTGGTGAAAATGAGAATCCTGATTTTGTTCCAGAGCTTAGTGAAAAATATTTTAATTTTTTCCTGCTTAGTATGATATTAGCCATGGTTTTGTCAAATATAGCCTTTACTGTGTTAAGGTATGTTTTTTCTATACCCAAATTTTTGAGTTTTCATCATGATGGGATGTTAAATTCTATTGAATGCTTTTTTAGCCTCTATTGAAATGATCACATGGCTTTATCCTCAATTCTGTTGATCTGTCACAATCATTGACTTAATATGTTGAACCATTTTTACATCCCTGAGATGAATCTTACTTGATTATAATGAGTGATTTTTTTAATGTGTTGTTGAATTCAGTTTGCTAGTAATGTGTTGAGTAATGTTGCATCTATGTTCATCAGGGATATTGGACTATAGTTTTCTTTCTTTGTTGTGTCCTTATTTGCTTTCAATACCAGGATAGTGCTGACCTTGTATAATGAGATTGGAATTATGTTCTCCTATTTAATTTTTTGAAATTGTCTGAGTAGAATTAATATTATTTCTTCTTTAAATGTTTAATAAAATTCAGCAGTGAAGACATTTGGTCCTGGGCTTTTATTTGACAGATTTTTTAAATTACAGCTTTGATCTCATTGCTTATTATTGGTCCATTTAGATTTTCTATTAACTTAAGATTCAATCTTGGTAGGCTGTTTGTATCCAGGAATTTATCTATTTATTCTAGGTTTTCCAATTTCTTGGCATATGGTTGCTCATGTTAGGCATGTGGTTGCTCATATTAGTCTCTACAAAAATACCAAATGATCCCTTTTTATTTCTGTATCAGTTGTAATGTTTCCTTTTTTCTCACTGATTTTATTTGGGTCTTATTTTTCTTACTCGATTTTATGAGTTTGTTCGTCAATTTTGTTTACCTTTTAAAAAAATAACTGCCCAGGCATGGTGGCTCACGCCTGAAATCTCAACACTTTGGGAGGTCAAGGCGGGTGGATCACTTGAAGTCAGGAGTTTGAGACAAGCCTGGCCAAATGGGGAAATGCTGTCTCTACTAAAAAATACAAAAATTAGCCAATGTGATGGTGTACCTGTAGTCCCAGCTACTCAGGAGGCTGAGGCAGGAGAATTGCTTCAACCTGGGAGGCAGAGGCTATAGTGAACTGATATTGGGCCTCTGCACTCCAATCTGGGCAACAGAGCGAGACTCCATCTCTCTCTCTTTCACACACACACATAAAACTCTTTTTATTTTATTGGTATTTTGTATTTTTGTCTCAATTTCATTTATTTATGTTCTGATTTTTATTATTTATTTTCTTTTACTAATTTCAGACTTGGTTTATTCTTGCTTTTCTATTGCTATGAGTTGCATCATTAGGTTATTTTTAGTCTTTCTGTTTTTTTGATGTAGGCATTTACTGCTATAAACTTCCCTTTTAGCACTGCTTTTGCTGTATTCCATGTGTTCTGATACATTGTGTTTTCATTTTCATTCGTTTAAAGAATGTTTTAATTTTCTTCTTAATATCTTCATTGGCCCATTGTTCATTTAGGAGTATGTTATTTAATTTCCATGCATTTTTACAGTCTCATGAGGACGCTAAGGTTGATGTGGCTTTCTGGCCCAAATGTACCGAGGGAAGTCCCAGGGAGGCTACTGGGGCTTTATGAGAATGCTGGCCAGAGACTTGAGTCCAGAATACTGTCCCAGTTGCCCTGATAATTCTTCCTTTCAGCAGCTCCCTCAATGTGCATCATTCAGCAGGTGCCTGAACAAGTGGGTAGTTTCTCAGCTACAACAGGAGGGGCTAGAGATGAGACTGGTCACCCAAGGATCTGCTGTTAGACATAGGTTGGAGAGCCTGGTCACAGATCAGAGATATGTGCATTGTCCAACAATTTTCTGCACAGATAAGATAGTTCATTGATTGCATCAGGTGGAGCTGGAACAGAAACTGGACCCCCTTGGAATCTGCTGTAGGACAGATGCTGGAATGTCCATCTCATTGGCTCAGATAGGCATGCATCTCCCAGCAGGCCTTAGCACAGATGGGACAGTTACTAGAGTGCACTGGGAGGTGCCAGACTGGAGACCTGGCCCCCTCTGCATCTGCTGTGGAGCAGAGGCTAGAGAGCCCAGTCTCACTAGCTCAAAAGGATGCATGTCTTTCAGCAAGTTTCTGCACAGACAGGGTAATATCTGATTGTAGTGGGAGGTGCCAAAGCTGAGACTGGGTCTCCTCAGGATCTCCTGTGGGATAGAGGCTGGAGAGCCTATCTTTTTGGCTCATAGAAGTATGTACCTCCCAGAGGTCTCAGCATGGATGGGATAGTTCTCCAACTGCAATAGTAGGGCTGGAGCTGAGACTGGGGAATGGTGTCTGCGGAGCATGGTCTCATTGGTTCAGAGTAGCACATGTCTCCCAGGAGAACCCTGCCCAGATGGGTTAGTTCCTCAGCTGCATCAGGATTGGCTGGAGCTGAAGCTAGTCACCCATAGGATCTGCTGTGGGGCAGAGGCTGGGGAACCCAGTCTTGTTGGCTCAGAGGAGATAGCATCTCCCAGGAAGTTCCTGGGCAGACAGGATAGTTCCCTGTCTTCAGCAGAAGGGGCCAGAGAGGAGACTGGGTCCCCATGGAATCTGCTATGGGACAGAGGTAGGCGAGCCCTTCAGGGAGGCATTGACTCCTGGCCTGTAAGATACAAGTGAGGCTTCCTCTGTGTCCTTGCATGAGCATCTCTAAGCTGACACCTCAGCTGAGGGGAGCTAGAGCTAAACCCCAGGGGAAGCTTCAGGTTCACTGCTGAGACTAATGTCAGTGAACAGATGAGCCTTTCCTCCAAGGCACTAGTGTGAGTGATTCCTTTTGCACCCCTTGACAGATGGCTTTGAATGCAGTCTCAAGGCCAAATGGAGCTATAGCAAACCCCCTTGGAGAACTGGGCCATTTCTGGGCTTGAACCCAGGAGCAAGCTTCATGGATCAGCCACCTGGTTGTCTGCACTCTCAAAATGACCTTCCTAGGTGTTGGGCTCCACTGACATTTTTCAAAAACTTCTACTTAAATCCTGAGGCTCTTGCAGAGAGACTTGACTGTGAATGGGTGCAGGTCTTGTTTGGTGGATATAAGCAGGATACTGTCTATTCTGACATTTTGATGACATTCCTACCTGGTTTCTTCCATTGATCTTAATACTAATAAAATTTTTCTTATTATTATTATGCAATGATAATACTATTATTAATTTTATGTATTAATTTTCATGGGTACCTGCCATGCATGGAAGTTAGGTTTATTGTTTGAGATAGCTCATGTAGCTTCTTAGAGCTAAAACTTTGAAGTTAACAATAGCTTATTCTATTGAGGAGCTCACAAACTAAAACAAAGTAGTCAATTTTCAAAAATAAGAAACATCATAATGTCCACACAACTTGATTCTTGCATATTTTAAAAATATTTTTCTATATTGAGTTACTCAATAAAAATACCTAAAATTGTCTATTTTAACTATAAAGTATAATATTAAAGTAAATTATTCTTTTGGTAGATTTTCAAAATTATACCTTAATGTCTCTTTCATAAGGATTTTTCAGTGAATTTGATGTTAGGAACAGAGGTTTATGTAAAGTGGCAGATAAAATAAGGGAGTATTGTATTTGTTGTTTTTCTCACCAGATTCAAATGCACAAGGGTAAACCTCACAATTTGCTAGGTGCAAATCGCAAAAACAAAGGTGTCAAAAGTGAGTTCATAGAAGCAAATCTATTAACCTTTTTAAAAGGCAAATTGAGATAGATTACAAAATTGTTTCTCTTATTCATGTGTTAGATCTTCTGGGGCCGGTGGTATATACTAATCACTGAGATTGATCATATGGAACCAATTTGGGGCATTTTTTTTTTTCCAAATAAACGTTACTAACTATTGAGTTAACATTATAAAATACTTTCCTACTGTAATATTTTTGGAAACATTTCCAAGAAAATATAGTTCAATGGAAATAAAAGCAGGTTTTTATATCCTTTTTGGCTAGGTGAAAATGTACAGATAATAAGGGGCAAGATTAGAATGCTCTATATAATATAACTGAAAATAATTTGGGATAAACATGCTTCTATATGTAGTTAAATGGGAAATTTGCAGAAATTTTAAAATAGATTCAACTATAAAGGTTTAAGAATGGATTAAATAAAATAGGTTGATCCCATGATAACCTTGGAGCAAGAGATGGTTGTAATGTGATTTATCATCAAAATCTTTGACAGTCCCAGCATTATAATTCACCAGAAAAATAGTTGTGTAAAGGTGAGATTTGAGGATTGCTAGGAATAACTCCTCTCATGAAAATATCTTTTATATGTATTTTTTTGTAAAGAAAGTAGTGCAGTAGGATGTCAAACAGAATTGGGTTTGAGTTCAAACTCTGTCACTCACTAGATACAGCCTTAGATAAAATACCTAACCTTTCTGGGACACAATTTCTTTATTTATAAAATCAGGTTAATAATACTTAACTTCTAGCCAATTATGGAAATTAAAACTACGATAAGCTAAAACACAAATGTCCTTTCTGGAAAATAATTTTCTTCCATCATCAAATAAAAAAATTCTTCAAGAGTTTATTATTTGAATGATTTCTTCCAGCTAATTAGTGGAGGGAACTGTATCCTTCTTGATCTTAATGTAGGACAGTGACTCTGAAAATTAGTGTGTATGGATGATGAGTCTAGAGGAAAAAGAAAGAATATATAAGGGCAACTTCTGATCATTTTATGATACATTTTTTTTAACTTTAATAGAGTAATTCCAGCTCTGAAATTTGATACTATGGAATAATTGTCAACACAAACTCTATACAATGAGATGTCTGTGCATAATTTTTAAATAGTAACATTCATAACAATAAAAATAGAAAAAATATGTTTAAGGATAGAAAATTGTTTAAATATATCATAATACAGCCATTGTGTAAAGTTTTATGCAATAATCTAAAAAGACTTACCATTGTAAGAGGAAAAGGTAATTGATGTCTATATTTACATGTATAGAAATATAAGATTGGGAAAAAATAGAACAAAATTATCATGGACTATATGGAGAATATATTCTCATATAGAAAATATATTTTCTCATAGAATATATGTATATGTATGTATACAGTATACAGAATCTCATTAATTTTATTGGAGACATTTTTTCTTTTCTCTCTTCTATGAAAAGGGCTTCTATTGCATTTACAGAAACCAAAATAAAATAATGGATGAAGCATAAATTTTTCAAAGCAAATGTCCACAGCAGTCTGTAGTCATTGTGATGTCAGAACAGTAATGGACTTACTGGCTGACAATAGACTATATTAGTTTCTAAGCTTCATGAACTAAAATTCACTAAGTAGTTGCTGGAAAAAGTAATAGGCATGTGATAGTTGCTTTTTATGTATTTTACGCATTAATACATAAAACCATAGTAGAACAAAATTCAAGATGTTCAGAGCTAAGTATCATTGATAACTTGAAATAAATAGTCCATTCGATTTGAAAACAAAATTGAAAAAGTTTAAGTTAAGGCTGAAGATGTTACTCTTTTCTGAATACCATTCCTTTACTACTTGTTGGCTTAACTGAACTTGTCTTCGAACTACCTTTCCATTTTTTCACATAACACTTTCAAGGCTGTGGGAGCCACCAGCATTTTCTGGACTTGCTTCAAGGCAATGGCATTACAGATGCCATAGCCACATTTCTCCATTGTGGGCTTGGAGAAAGCTAATCAACCAAATATTCCAATGTGAAATTTCTGCAATATCAGAAAAATACACAAGTCTAAAAATGAAGTATTATGTTTCAACCCTTAATTCCTTTATCTTGATAATACAATTGTCCCTTGAACAGCACAGGTTTGAACTGTGCAGATCTACTTATAAGTGAGTTTTTTTTCACCAAATGCAGATGGAAAATACAGTATTCATGGGGTGCAAAACTGAAATATATGGAGGGCTGGCTTTTCATATTCGGGTATTCTGCAGGGCCGACTGCAGGACTTGAATA
This sequence comes from Hylobates moloch, assembly GCF_009828535.3. NCBI lineage: Eukaryota > Metazoa > Chordata > Mammalia > Primates > Hylobatidae > Hylobates > Hylobates moloch. The sequence goes on from NW_026652288.1 coordinate 72,907,346, forward strand.
TGCATGGATTTGTTGTACATGGGAGTCCTGGACTCAATCTTCCACAAATACCAGGGGATGATGGTATATACATCAAAATACACTGAACCCACTATATCCATGGTTTCTGCATCCAGGGATTGAACTGTGGATAGAAAATATTCAAAAATGAAAACAATAGAAAATAACAATACAACAATAAAAATAATGCAACATTTGAAGCAAAGGGCAGCTCTCTTTTCTGTCCAAAGTAATGGAGATAATATGTCTCTCTAGGGTAAATGTAAAGCAGATTTGCTTGCTTTCTATTATGACACCTTGGGATTTTCTGAGCTTGATAGTTTTCTTAGGAATGAGCAAAACTACTGCATGCAACCCACCTAAAACATTCATCTGGCTTAGTCTGTGTTGACCCAATGAGATTTGGAGGACATAGTGAATAGATACTAAAATGAAGCTCATGCTGCTTGTTGCAGACCAGTTTATGAGACTGCAAGCAGGGTAAAATCTCAGACCCTTCACATTCCTTGGTAGAAATTTAGACTTGAATTTCTCACTATCTTTAGCAACAGCACAACACCTATTGTTGTATATCTCTATGTCAATTCTTGCATGAATATTTTGATCTCATTTTCTGTTTCTTCAGACTACCTGAAGAATGTTTATAATATGTATTACTTAGTGATGCAAAGCATGCATGTATAATGTATGTATAGGTGGGTACATAAATATTTAGATTAAGATTTAAGATATAAACATTGATTCTTTGGAAGGCGTTTTTTTATTGAAGAGTAATGGATCTGATATTAAGAAAAAATGAGAAGCAATGAAAAATAAATACTAGCTACCAGTTTCCTTATTTCTTCCCTATTCTCTCTATACCTCTGATATCTTTGTATTTTTAAGTGACCTAGTTTTATTCCTTGTTAATTGTGAGGAAATAAGAGCTGTGATAAGAGCTGTGGAGACATAAGAGAAAACAGAGTAAAAGAAGAATGTCAGAGAGACAGAAGGGAAAAACCCAGAAATAAGTTAAAAATTGGATTATCTCCCTTCTGTCTTCTTATGATTCTTTATTCTACTTTCTGTACTCTGATAATGAAGTACAATTTACATGTTAACTTTTTACCAAGTTGACATTTAGAGGGCAATTTTAAGTGGATCCCTTCTGACTCAGTAACTTTCTACATTTGATAATGCTTATTGTTTTACATACATAACACAGATTATTTCTGGCTTCATGTGGGAATCTCAGTTTGCCTAGATCTGAAAGTTTTTTTTTCTAGCTTAAGAGAAGCATTTTGGGAATATAAGCTGGGATCTACATTTGGAGTGTTTTGTTGTACAAAAGCGATGAAAAAGCCTTTTCTAAAACTAGGGAATATGGGAAGTAAAGCTTAGAAATCAGTAACAAAGAACTTGGTCAACTGACTAGGGAGGAAAGTAGATGATAAGAGAAAGGCAGAAATAAAAAATTGGGGAGGTAGATGGAATGAAGAAATTTAATAATTGGAAAATTCTAGTTTGATGATTGGATTGATTTTGATAAAATGTATAAACAATAGGTGGTGACATGACAGAATATTGTTTTGTTCATAATATTAAAGAAAAATTGGGAGGAGAAATTTATTCATAACATTAAAGAGTAACTAAGAAAAGCATTAAAAATTATGATTGGTTAACACACAGATTAAGGAAGTGGAATGCTTTTTGAGGGCAAAATGATACTTTCTCAAGAGAGAAGATGTTTCTTTCTCTTACACTGCTTTTGCAGAGTGGAAATTGTTTCAGAGTTAGGATGTTACCTGTATGAGTTTCCTGTGACTGCTGTAACATATTGCCACAAACCTGGTGGCTTAAAACATCAGAAATTAAATCAGCAAGGCTACATTCCCTTGGAAGGTTCTGGGATAGAGTCCATTCCTTGCATCTTCTAGATATTGGTGCCCACTAGTATTCCATGACTTGTGGCCACATCGCTCCAATCTTTACCTCTGTATTTACGTTGTTTTTTCCTCTGTCTGTGTTTGCCTAATTCCTTCTGCCTTCCACTTATAATGATACCTGTGATGGCATTTAGGGCCCACCCAGGTAATTCAGGGCAATCTCCTCATCTAAAAACCTGGCTTAACTACATCTGCAAAACTTTCCACATAAGATAACATTCAGGAGTTCCAGGGAATATAACCTGCTACTTTTAAAGCCCACCATTGAGCCCACATCACTGCCTAATAGTGACGGGCCAAAGTGGCAGCTGGTGACTAAGAACCCAGTCATTTTTCTGTCTAACGAGCTGTGCCATCCAGAGGTCAATGCACCCTTTTATAACTTGCACCATGGACATTGCTAGAACTGAGGACTTTTGGAAAAATATTTGAAAAGTTGATAGAAATACCAGATTTTCATAAGGCAAGGTTTTACCTAGGAGGCAATCCCAAAGATGTCATTTGACTATGAAGGAAGAGTGGATTCAAATGAACAGTAATTCAGAAGGAAAAAGTCTTTGAATAACAGAGAAATTTCTTTGGTTTTAACCATTTTTATATGAACCAAACTAAAATGCTTCTTTTGAAGTATTCATTTTTTTTATTTCCCAAATGAACAGACTTCTGTCATTTATTTTTAAAGAAATACATTTGAATGAAAACATTTGATGGTAAGTATCTGCAGCAGTTCATTATCTCCTCTATTAAAATAGAAGCCCTAGCTGTGTAAAACCATGGGGAACAGCAGAAACATGCTTTTTACTTTCATAGAAGCTCTTCATGAGTTAATATAAGGAGGACTAGATTTAGAATTATGGAAAGGCAACTTAACTGGCTATATCACTAGCTTTGATTTTGTGTAAGTCATTAAACTTCTTTGAGCTAAAGTTTCCTCTACATAATAGTAACAATCATATCTACATCACAAGAATGCTGTTAGTGATATAGGACCATATGAAAAAAACACTAAACATGGTATCTAGAAACATAAATTTACATCCTATTCTTTTTTTTTATTTTTGAGGGAGAGATGACATGTAACAAAAAGCAGAAACATACCCAGAAGAAACACACCCAAAAAGCAGAACATACCTGTGAGGCAGGAATTGCACAAGTAACAATCTAACATTGTTTTCTTTTGTCATTTATTCAAATGTTAAAAATTACAATTATTCCAAGGTATATTAGTGGATGTTAATATTTTCTTTTTGCACTTACATAGCAGAATTATGTTCACTCTGCACTATTTCCTTTTTCTTTTGAATACATGGTATATGGCATTGCCCTATCTTGCATGTAGTTAGGTAACAATTATACTGAATTAAGGCTAATAGAATATGGATCTAAAAGATATACGCCACTTCTAGACCTGGCCCCGAGAAATCTCTCATGAAATATTCCATGGAATGCTTGTTTCTTTGCCTGCTAGACAGATGTAGAAAATTTAATAGAAGTCTCTGAGACCCTGAAGTAGAACAGTCCATGGGCTAAATCTAGCTGGCCTAAATGTTTTATTGGATTTGAATTTGAGACTGTATTATAAGTGTATTTTTGTAATGTTTCATTAAAACAGATGCATGTGCATTCATTAATGCTGGTTTGTTGCTACAATGGCTGAGTTGTATAGTAAGGCTGAAACTGTATGACCCACAAAGACTAACATATTTACTATCTGGTGCTTTAAGGAAAATTTGCTGATCCTTTCCCAAGAGCATAATGGACATTCAAGATAAAGGGAGCCTAGATGCCTTAATAATTGAAGACAGCAGAATGTCCTTTATCTGTCCCTTCCCACAGCCCTGTGCTGATTCATGCTGGATTGCAATATGAGTGAGAAACTTAAGATTAAGTTTATGGTTTTTTTAAATTTCTGCAGCTAGCATTTACTTCAATGCAGAAATTAATACTGGCAGTGGGATGATGTTATAATAAAACCTAAAATATGTGGCATGTTTAGCTGTGGTGTGATAAGTTGCACCAAAACCAATACCAGAGGCAGGCAATATGTTTATCTGCATTATATTTGGTGAAAGCATTTTCTACAATAACTTGGAAATCAAACTTCATGCCTTCTTATAATAATCAGAACATAAATGTGTGTTGGCTACTATTACCTGTCATTGGCAAGGTATTACAAAATCCAAGTGAGCTCAGGAAGGATTATGCCAATTTTCAAGCAGAGGTGAAAGGAAACAGTGTCCAGAAATTCAAGGTTTTTCAGTGCCATAAAAGTTTCCAGATCACAGATAGTCAGGGTTGTGATTTTCAAAAAGCTCTGAGCTATGAAGGCCCAAGGAGATTACTCAGTTGAACTGTGACTCAGCTCTGCAGCAAATTAAATCAATAGTGTTACATTCTAACTGAAGATTATTGTTTCAGATAGTCTCAAGGTAGTCACCATTAAATTGAAAGAGATGGGCATCTGAATGGAGTAATGAAGCAAAGGAATAAAGAATATTTGAGAATTATACTTAATGAAAGAACCTTGAATGTGGTTACCAGGTTATAGAGCTGATTGGAAGCAATTACATCAGGGGCCTACTAAGTTTTTGAGATAACTGTGTTTCCTAGGAAATGTGTAAACGTTGACTAGCAAACAAACAAAAAACCCCAAAAATGCATTGCAAGCTTTAAAACCATTCCCTGTGGGAAGAAGGCAGGAGGAGCCCTATAGTCCTTAAGGATGGATGTGATTTCCTAAAGCCTTTCAGGTGTGACCATGAAGATTTCAGATAAGAAGGATCCACCTTGGGTCAGAGTTATGGACCATAGAGAGCAATGACAAAGGCATTTCTCTCAGCATGCAGAATCATCAGGGATCTTCCTACATCTCTATATTGGAGGGCCTCCTCAATGTTAGCTGGTATCACTATCAGTCTATGTCTGTCAGTATCACTGCAGACTACTGACTGATGCATTTTTTTCCATTCATTGAGGTTATTCTACATTTGATCCACTGCTATATATTGGGTTGATGACAGGGGCAGGAGGGAGAGTTGGAGGGCAGATACTTTTTTTTTTTTTAATTGACAAGTCACTGAATCATGAGGAATCACAGATGAAACTTTGCAATTTCTTCAAGGGGAGGAATAACAAGCATATTCAATGACAATAACAATGGTCTGAGTCAGAGATAACTCTAGGTTTTCACCAAACTTCATTTCTCTTTCCTGCGGGCAACTAGCTAAACTGTATTTCTCTGAAACCTTGTATTGAAATGGAGCCACCTGACTGAATTCTGGCCAATGGTTTGTGGGTGGAATTCATGTATGTTCCTTCCAGACCGTCCCTAAATTCTTTGTGCCTCCTCCCTCCATCTACTCTCTCTCTTTTTTTTTTTTTTTTGTTTCCTGCTAGCCATTAAGGAAGTATGTAGATCTTCAGGATGGTGACGGAACATGAAGAAAACCTCCTGGGTCACTGAAACACTGCATAGTGCAATATCCCCCAAAATTGCGCTGGAATGTGATACGAGTCAGAAATTAACTCAGTGACTTCATTAAGCCACCAAAATATCCAGATGTATTTTACTCCAGCTAGTATTTGTTCTTACAAATAAAATTTCTTGAGTGTTCACCCATGAGTTTATTTTTGCATTTTTACTGTTCGGTTTTGTCTTTTGTTGTGTAATTATATGACAGCTTTCCCCACTTTGCTGAACAATTGGCAAATTTTCAAAGACCTCTTTCTTAGAACTTTTACCTTTGTTGTTCTCTATGTTTTATATTCAGTCTCGCTTCTAAATGCATTATTCAAAGAACAAAATAGAGTAAACATCATATAAAAATTTTGTTCCCTTGAACATAGACTATTTCAGGTTCCATTTTAAAATATTTGTTTAGAGTGGTTTTATAGATTTGTTATCTAAAAGACATATCACAAGTCTAGATATATGGCCTAAAAGTCAGGATTATCTCTTCTCAGTATTGGCACATATGAACTTGTTTTAGCTTTATTTCCATTTGAGTCTCCCTTTTCTACATTCTTGTCCTTTTTCTGTATTTCTTAGCTTTGTAAATAGTTTTTCCTCTTCTGAACTCCTGCGTTCTTGGGGAGAAAAATAAATTCCAGTAGAGCAATTTCTCATGAGTATTCCCCCCATTAAATATTTTAAAGTAATATAGTAGTCAATCTCTTTCTAAAAAATTTCATCTTTTTATTTTTTCCTTTCTTTCTTTGACTTAATAAAGGTTAAACTTTGAAAATGCAACAGTTTTGGGTAGAGTTTAGATTCCAGAGCACTATTATGTGAAGATGAGTTTTTTAGTAATGGGCTCAAAATGCAATGAAAATTTTTATTAGGATATAATTTTTAATAACACATTTTTTCTCTCCAATCTCAAAATCTAGTCTTCTGGCTAAGAAATCTTACGTGTTTTTTTTTTTTTTTTTTTTTTTTTTGTTTTGGACAGAGTCTCACTCTGTCACCCATGCTAGAGTGTAGTGGCACAATCTTGGCTCAATGCAATCTCTGCCTCCTGGGTTCAAATAATAATTATACCCTCATACCTCAGCATCCTGAGTAGCCAGGATCATAGGCCTGTGTCACCACGGCCAGCTAATTTTGGCATTTTTTGGTAGAGACTAGATTTTGCGATGTTAACCAGGCTGGTCTTGAATTCCTGGCCTCAAGCAATCCACCTGCCTCAGCCTCCCAAAGTGCTGGGATTACAAGCCTGAGACACCGTGCCCAGCCTCTTATGACTTTTTGATAGAATAAGTTTAACTGGATGTAAACCCAGAACAACTTCTCTAACATTTTTACTAAACCTCTTTATTACACTTACTACACCAGATTTATTGTGAAACTAAATAATGTAAAAGACAAAGAGAAAAATTACTGAACTGTTTTTGGATTGAGCACAGTGGTGGAGTGAACAACACTAATGACAATGGTTAATTTCTCAAAATTAAGCCCTTTTTAAATTACTATAGTGAATGTATTGTACATTTAGAAGTGTTCATATAAGCATACTTATTTTGACGATTTGCTAAAAATAGGACTTACAAACACTATTATAAGATATACAACACATAAATAAAATATTATCATAATGAATACAGATATGACAACATATTTTGGAATATGTGAATTTTTTAAAATTTAAATTCTAAAAATCTGAAAAGAACATCTAGAGAGATCTCACACTAGCTGTTTGATCATTCAATTATTTTGCCTTTAATCTTATTTAGATAATGGATACATTGATTATATTATTCAATATCCTTTAATCTACAAAGTTTTAAAATTTTATTGTCTATGATTTGAAATTATACACTACAAAATTCTATATGGAATTTTACTTATTTTTTTAAAAATTTTTATTTTAAAATAGTATGTGCTTTCAAAGGGTAGGACAATTTTTACAGAGCTTTTGCATTTGGCCTATAAATTCCTTTGCATTGTGACAGCTTATTTTCTAATATTGTTAAACGTACATCTATACCCTGATCCAGTGATATAGCAATTACATGCCTATGTATTTACCCAAATGAATTAAAATATATGTCTCCAGAAATATTGCACAAATATGTTTCTAACCTCTATATTCATAATAGTAAAGCACTAGAAAAATTCAAACCTCTATTAAGAGAATGAATATATTGTGATATATTCATAAATAGAACATCACTCAACAATAAGAAATAATTCACTATTTATATATGTAACAACTTGAATAAATCTCATAAATATTATTTTATTACTAATATAAATGTATTATTAATTCTTGTCAGTGGGTTGAAATTGGCAACAGTGTAAGCACTTACACCACAGAAATTGGCAAACTCTGCAAATTAGGGCTTCCATCCTCCCTAACTCTCTAGGAACTGGTTATTAAACATTTACTAGCACACAACAGCATATTAGCTCATTTAGGACCACAAGACATGTAAGCAGTGGATCCAGGATTTAAACCAAAGGGCAGCAAACTAAAGGGCTAGTTGGTTAGTAAATATATTTGACTTCATGGATTATACTATCTCTGTTGCAGCGACTCTACTCTGCGTTTGTAGGGAGACAGCAGCCATAGATAGATAACACTGAAACAAATGTTTAAGGCTGTGTTCAATACAACTTTACTTATAAAAATGGACAGCTGGCTAGAATTGGCATGTGGGCCATAGTTTGCTGATTCTTGACCTGAACTAAAGCAATCTGACTTCTGAGTTGGCTTTCTGAACCATCATACCAGTAGTTTGCATCCTCCATGAATACTGGAGCCACTTTAGAAAATATTTTGTAAATATTAATGACCAGTTTCTACCCTAGAACAATTTAATCAGATCTCTGTGTGTGGGCCTGGTCCTCAGGACTTTTTTAAGCTTTTTGGGTAACTCAGATGTATGGTCAGTGTTAAAAAAATCATTGTCCTACATTATGTTGCCTCCAAGCAAGCAGGAAACGATGTCCTCCTTATTCTCTTGATGAAAAAGTAAGATAGAGCTGTTTGAAGCAAAGGCGATGGCACCTTAGGCAGGGCTGCAATAGGGGTCTTTAGAGCCTCTCAGCACAGTTGTTGTGGTACTTATTTGCGTCACTCCACAAAATGTAACAGAAAAATTTTATTTTCAAAATGACACAAAACCTAAAGATATGTTGAAATTAAAATACCTTCTGTCTAGATCTCTGATTACAAAACTATGGTTAAATTCCTTAAAACTGCAATTTTCTAAGTTTGTGCCCTAAGTTTAGGTTGCTTATTAAGGAACTGAGAATTCTTCCTAAGATATGATGTATCCTTCCAGAAAGTTCACAAACTTACCAACAACAAAATTCTACCTAATTCCCTGTGTCAATGCAAACAAAGCTATTTTCAAGCTGTGCATATTGGGAAAGTTGAGTGATCTTCATCTTCCCTGTTATTACATCTAGGTACCCCCACCATGATTGCCTTTTGTGTTCCTGATTATTTATAGCCAATTTCGGGGACAAGTTTTGTTTTAAATCTTAATTGGTTTAAATCACCCCAGGAGGGGTAATGCCAGCCTGTAGTCCTAGCTACTTGGTAGGCTGAGGCAGGAGGATCACTTGAGCCCAGGAGTTTGAGGCTGCAGTGAGCCATAATTGCACCACTGTACTCCAGCCTAGGTGACAGAGCAAAAACCAAACTGAAAAAAAAAATCTTAAATTTCCAGATCATTATCCTTTGAGTAATCTCACTTCACAAGTGGCCACAGCTAGGGCAGTTATCAAGCTCCTTGTCAAGCCTTAAAATCTGTAGTGTTTGGTTGTTTAGATAACATTGTGTTGTTCATGTCCTAGCAGGATCTGAAAGTTTTTCAAAGCTAAAACTATTATGAGAACTTATTGTTGGTAACTTTGCTTTGTTTGTCATAAATTTGGGCAAATCAGTGCCCATTACTTCTCTGAGTGGGATTTCCTCAGATTTATATTCAGGATGAAAATGTCATCCAAGATGACTGTGAGAGAGCTGCTTAAGTTTAAGTACATTCCAGCCACTCTTCTGTTAGCACTTACAAGTGGGCTTGGTAAATTACTTTGCAGGGTCAGTAGAATGCTAACATGCTGGAAACTGAAGGCTAAAAATGACTTATCTGAAGAAGTATGCACAAATAACAATTGTCACCGGAGACAAAGACAAGAAAGTTATCCCTAGAATTTGCTACATAAATAGCACATTGACAAATACGTATCTATATGATGCCAAACTTCCTAATGAAAATGGAAAATTTTAGTCAAATATTTGATATTTCTATGATAGAAAGTGCATAAAATCAAGACACTGTCATACCCATATCATAAACAAAAAGTTGGATTAGTAAGGCTAGCAGATGGTGTATTGTCATCTCTGCATTGAGCTACTGACTAAACTGAAAGTCTATGAAAAGAACAGCTTATAAATCGGTTCATTTTCATTCGGATTCGGCACATTGTATTTTTAAAGCTACTGTATTAAGATTATTTTAGTTTCATGTATATACAGTGAAGTACAAAATGTTAATTATGCCCTTTGGTTTTGCCCATTTAATCACCAATAAAATGAAGATAAAAAACACTACCAGCAATCCAGAAGCTCCCAGATATACTTTTGCTATTTCCCAAAGATAACCATTATTCTGAGTTTATCAATTATTTTGTCTTAACTTTTACTTCCTTTTAAAGAGACAGAATCTCACTCTGTTTCCCTGGCTGGAGTGCAGGAGTGCAGTGGCACAATCATAGCTCACTGCAGCCTCCAGCTCCTGGGCTCAACCAATCCCCCCATCTAAGCCTCACTAGTAGCTGGGGCTACATGTGTGCACCACTATGCCTAGATAATTTTTTATTTTTGTAGAGATGAGGTCTTGCTGTGTTGCCCAGGCTGTTCTTGAACTCCTGGGCTTAATCGATTCTTCTGCCTTGGCCTTCTAAACTGCTGGAATGACAGACGTGAGCCACCAGGCCCAGCCTCAATTTTTACTTTAAATGATCGGAATGAGATATACTCCTTGTTGTTTGGTTTCTTACATGTCTATGAGATTCATCCATCTATGTTTTGGTGTATAGCATTGTTCATTCTTTTTATTTATTTACTGTGGTAAAAAAAACACAACATGAAATCTACCCTAATATATATTAAGTATACACTACTCTATTGTTAACTATATACACATTGTTGTACAGAGAATTTCTAGAATTATTTTATCTTGAATAACTAAAACTCTATACTCACTGAAGAGCAACTCACTATTTTCTCCTCCTCCCATCCTCTGACAACTACCACTCCACTTTCTGCTTCTGAGTTTGACTACTTTAGGCATCTCATATATAAGTGGAAACATGTATTTGTCTTACTGTGACTGGCTTATTTTACTTCCCATAATGTCCTCAAAGTTTGTTCACATTGTAGCATGTGGCAGGGTGTTCTTAATTTTTAAGCCTGCATAATATTCTATTGCATATATATATATATATATATATACCATTTTTTTTTTATTGATTTAACCTTCAATGGACATTTAGGTTGTTTTCCCCTCTTGGCTGTTTTGAATACTGCTTCAATATGTGCAAATGTCTCTTTGAAATCTTGATCTCAATTATTTTGGATAAGTACCTAGGTGTTGGAGGACTGCTAGATCAATATTTTGAGGAACCTCCATACTATTGTTCTTTCTGTTTTTTTTTTTTTTTTAGACAGAGTCTCGCTGTCGCCCAGGCTGGAGTGCAGTGGCGCGATCTCAGCTCACTGCAGGCTCCGCCCCCTGGGGTTCACGGCATTCTCCTGCCTCAGCCTCCCACGTAGCTGGGACTACAGGTGCCCACCACCTCGCCCGGCTAATTTTTTGTATTTTTAGTAGAGACGGGGTTTCACCGTGTTAGCCAGGATGGTCTCAATCTCCTGACCTCGTGATCCGCCCGCCTCGGCCTCCCAAAGTGCTGGGATTACAGGCGTGAGCCACCACGCCCGGCCTCTGTGGCAATTCATTTAGGATAATGACCTCCAGCTGCATCCATGTTGTTGCAAAAGACTAAATTTTATCCTTTGTAATGGCTGTATAGTGTTCCATGGTATTTCTGTACCACATTTTCTTTGTTCAATCTACTGTTTATGGGCACCTTGGTTGAGTCCATGACTTTGCTCTTGTGAATTGTACTGTGATAAACATACAAGTATAGGTATCTTATGGATATAACTTTTTCTTTTTCTTTGGGTAGATACCCAGTAGAGGGATTGCTGGGGTGAATGGTAGTCTTCAGTTCTAGGGAAATCTTCATAATGCTTTCCACAGGGACTGAACTACTTTATGTTCCCACCAACATTGTACAAGCATTCCCTTTTCTTTGCACCTTCAACATCTGTTGTTTTTTGTTGTTGCTGTTGTTGTTTTTACTTTTTATAACAGCCATTCTGACTGGTGTGAGATGGCATCTCATTGTGGTTTTAATTCGCATTTCTTTGATGATTAGTGAAGTTGAACATTTTTTCATATGTTTGTTGGCTGCTCGTATGTCTTTTTTTGAGAAGTGACTGTTCATGTCCTATGCCAATTTAATGAAGTTGATTTTTTCCTGTTGATTTGAGTTTCTTATAGCTTCTGTATATTAGTCCTTTGTAGGATGCATAGTTTGCAAATATTTTTTCTCATTCTTGAGGTTGTCTGTTTACCCTGTTCATTGCTTCTTTTGCTGTGCAGAAGCCTGTTAGCTTTTTTAGTCCTATTTGTCTATTTTTGATTTTGTTGCATTTGCTTTTGAGGCCTTAGTCATAAATTCTTTGCTTAAGCCAATGACCAGAAGAGATTTTCCTGTGTTTTCTCCTAGGATTTTTATAGTTTGAGGTACAAAGTTTAAATCTTTAATCAATATCGAGTTAACATTTGTATATGGTTAGAAGTAGGGATCCAGTTTCCATCTTCTGCATATGGTTAGTCAGTCATCCCAGAACGATTGATTGAATAGGGTTCCCTTTCCCCATTGTTTATTTTTTCAACTTTGTCAATGATAAGTCTCTTGTTGGTGTATGGGTCTATTTCTGCATTCTCTATGCAGTTCCTTTGATCTATGTGTTTACATATTTGTACCAGTACCATGCTATTTTGGTTACTATCACCCCGCAGTATAGTTTGAAGTCAAGTAATGTGATGCCTCTGGCTTTGCTTTTTTTTTTTTTTTTTTTGCTTAGGATTGCTTTGGCTATCTGGACTCTTTTTTGGTTCCATATGAATTTTAGAATAGTATTTCTAATTTTCTGATAAATGACATTGGTAATTGATGGGAATTGCTTTGAATCTATAGATAGCTTTGGGCAGTATGGCATTTTAATGATTCTAATCCACAAGTATGGAATCTTTTCCCTTTTGTGTCATCTGTGATTTCTTTTAGCAGTGTTTTATAGTTCTCCTTGTAGAGTTCTTCACTTCCTTGTTTAGATGTATTCTTAGGTGTTTTATTTTTGTTTGTGTGTGGCTATTGCAAATGAAATTGCATTATTGATTTGGCTCTCAACTTTTATTTTATTGATATATAGAAATGCTACTTATTTTTATACATTAATTTTGTATCACAAAACTTCACTAGTTATTTATCAGGTCCTTTTGGAGGAATCTTCTTGGTTTTCTAGATATAGAATAATTTGATCAGTGAACAGAGATAATTTGACTTCCTCTTTTCCTATTTCATTTTCTTTCATTTCTTTCTCTTGCCTAATTGCTCCAGTTAGGACTTCCAGTATTATGATGAGTAAGAGTGGTGACAGTGGAAATTCTTGCTTTGTTCCAGTTCTTAGAGGTAGTGCTTTCAACTTTTACCCATTCAGTGTGGTGTTGGCTGTAGGTTTGTCATAGATGGCTCTTATTATTTTGAGGTATGCCTGGTTTCTATATCTGTCAGATCACGTCCCATTTTTATTGGACTTTACTTTAGCATTTTTCTCATCTATTTATATAATTACGAAATTAATCTTTTGTGATGTTATTTTTCTTACCTTTTAAATTTTTCTTTTGAGTTTCCTCATGGTAGATATTTTTTCAACATAGATTTTTTTAATTATGTAATTTATTTATACATTTTTCTCTATGACTTTTGAAGTTTTTGTTATTTAGAAAAGTACTACTCACTGAAAAGATAAATAAACTGTACAAAACAAACATTTCATATTTTAATCTAGAACTTTTGTGGTTTCATTCTTTTGGTTTAAATTTTAATTCATCTAAAATATATTTGGGTTTAAGAAATGAGGTAGATTTCAGTTTTTTTTCTAAGTGGCTATTGCTTTGTCCAAACACCATTTATGAAACAATGTATCTTTTCTAGCTGATTTAAAATTTTAACTGTCTTAATTAAATATATTAGAGTTTATTTTCAAATAGCATATTATGTTTCATTTGATGTATATGACTTTGTATTCCACAACTTTAGAGCATTAGTGATTACAGATTAATGATATGTTTTAACATCTGGTAGTGCTAGTTTTCCCACAGTCTCCCTTTAGAGTTTTTCTAGCGAATCTTTTTTTTTTTTTTTTTGAGACAGAGTCTCGCTCTGTTCCCCAGGCTGGAGTGCAATGGCGGGATCTCCACTCACTGCAAGCTCCGCCCCCTGGGTTCATGCCATTCTCCTGCCTCAGCCTCCCAAGTAGCTGGGACTACAGGCGCCCGCCACAACGCCCAGCTAATTTTTCGTATATTTAGTAGACACGGGGTTTCACCGTGTTAGCCAGGATGGTCTCGATCTCCTGACCTCGTGATCCACCCGCCTCTGCCTCCCAAAGTGCTAGGATTACAGGCTTGAGCCACCGTGCCCAGCCTAGCGAATCTTTCATGTTTATTTTTCACACAAATTTAGAGTCAGCCTGTCTAGGAAAATAAAGTCTTAATGGCATTTTCACTGTGATTCCATTAAAATGTCATATTCACAAATTGAAAAACAAAGTTAACATTTTTATGATGGGGAGTTTATCAAAAAACATGATATGTCTTTTCATTTCTTCAAATCTTCTATTTGGTAGTGTTTTTAAATCACTCTTAGATCTTGCTTATTTTCTATTAAATTTATTTCTAAGGGTGTTATCTCTCTTTTACTATTTTTAAAATTACATTATCTGGTTGATATTTGTGTTAAGAAAAACGATTGATTTTCTAATAATTTTGCATGGAGACATTTTATTAAATTTTCTTATTTATAATAATATTTCTGAGTTTGTTATTTGTTTTTAATGGTAGTTTATATACAAAAATTTTGAACTGTCAGGGTATATATTTTGTTTGATCTTTAGCATGTCATATTTTCATTATAGTAATTTATCATTTTCTTTCCAATTTTTATGCCATTTATTTTTTATCTAATTGTCCTGTCTGCCATCTCCAGTTGAAAAGAAATACCATATAAAAAATTGAAGCCCTCAAAGATGATTCTTGAGTCAAAAAGAAATTAAAAAATCATTGTTAGAGAATAGTTAGGAAAAATATATACAGTCAAACTGTGTGTCAGACCCTTAGAAGTATAACCAAACTATTGATCAGAAAAGAAAAAAGTTAAAATCTGAAATACTTAATTTATTCTTATTTTTGTTTATCCTTCTTTAAAAATATAAGCAATATAAATGTTATTAAAAAGTAAAATAAACTAAAATAAAGCAAAGAAATTAGAAATAAAATATTGACGTAGAAAAGAAACACTGTTGAATAAATACAGATGCATATTTTTTAAACTAATGATTATATTAGTTAATATATTTAATGAAAATATGCCTGAAATATTACCAAAATCAAGCACTTATGTAGAACTTTCTGTGTGACAGGTAGTCTTCTATATCTTGACACATAGTTACTCATTAGCTTCTCACAAAAACCATTACAAGTAGGTACTTAATAATCCTCATTTTACAATGGTGGAAACAAAGAGATTAAATAATTCATTCAGTATTGAACAATCAATAAGAGGCAGTGTTTGATATCAGACTCAGGTAATCTGACTCAAGAATTTATGTGCTATACCATTTTGATGTATGGTCACTCAAACTTATATATCCTGTCCCTACTAAACAGAATAAAATTATGATAATTTTAACATTATTTTAATATAAAATTTAAAATAAAAAATTTTAAACTATCAAATATTTAATGTGAATGCTGGACATTTCTCGCAATCAGTTACACAACTGATCACATGGTGGGTTGCATGTGTTCATGATGGAACAGACGCAATTCTATTTGAAAACATGACATAGATTCAGAAGCACTGATAAAGGTGTTGGGGCCTAATTCTAACACAATCATAACAGCTGAGTATCATTCATATTCTTTTCCACATTAATTAAAGTTGCAGATATAATTTATTTTTACTCTATGAAAGAGTTCACCTTCGAAAGAAAAAGAACTCTATGGAAACGTTGGCTCTGTCTTTTGTAAAGTCCACAGCCTTATCCTAGTACCAGGGAGAAGTTAACGGGAAAAATATGAAGATGTGATTTTAATGTGAAGGTCCAAATGAGGGAGTGGAGATCCAGACTCTCCTGGGGTAGAGTCTTTTCCTGTGGAGCTTTATGGCACTTTGCTACTGCTATCAAGCTTTAAATACAAATTTCACAGTGATCTTTTAAACACAAAAATAGTTATTTGTCATCATTTCCCCATTTCTTTTTCCTTCTTTTGTCATACTTTCATGTTCAACTGCTTCTGTGTATCTCTGAAATCTCCAAAGAAATCACCTCTGCCCCATAGCCTTCAGCAAATGCTGCTGGAGGAGACTGGAATGGATGTACAGGAGCAGTATGTTTTCCCCAAAGACTGTGAAAGTGTACAGCTTTAGCAGCTACAAAATCAGCTCCGTTCAACATCAGAATATAAAATGATGTGAGATGACTTTTTACTAACAATGAAAATAATTTTTAAAATCACTGAGCATTTTCAGAACACACACACACCAATTATAAATACCTACTGTAAGTGTGAATGCTTGTTATTATTTTGTCATGTAAACTTTGAGATTTTTATGCCTTACAATAAAAGCATTATATTTTGTCATCCTCTCTTCTTACCATCTTCTGTTTTTCTATTTCCTTTTTATTTGTTATACCTTTTCATTTCGTTTGGTTGAGTCTTGAGAATGTAGAAATTGACTAAAGTCTGCCATACTGGATTGGGGGATAGGAAACTTTTGAGCATTTTGACAAGCAAATTTTTTTCAGAGAGAAATTGCTATTGCATATGAAAATGCCTTTTATTTAAAACAGTAACATAATAAAATCAATACAGGCATGTCTTAGAGATGATCTGGGTTCAGTTCCAGACCACTGTGATAAAGTGAATATTGCAATAAAATGAGTCACACATATTTTTTGGTTTTCTGGCACATGTAAGTAATGGTCACACTATATTGTAGTCTATTTAGTTTACAATAGCACCATGATGTTATGCATAAAAATGTACATGTATTAATTTAAAAAGCATTTTATTGCTAAAAATGCTAACAATAATTTGATCCTTCGGTGAAACATGATTCTTTTTGCTGGTGGAGGGTCTTGCCTCACTTGATGTTGATGGCTGCTGACTGATCATGTGGTGGTTGCTAAAGATTGGGGTGACTGTGGCAGTTTCTTAAGCCAACAATGAAATTTGCTACATTGATTTACTCTTTCTCTTACTAAAGATTTCTCTGTAGCATGACATGTCATTTCATAGCATTTTACACATAGTAGAACTTCTTTCAAAATTGGAGACAATCTTCTCAAACCCTGCCATTGCTTTTACAACTAAGTTTATATAATGTTCTAAATCCTTTGTTGTCAGTTCCACAGTGCTCACAGTGTCTTTACCAGCAGTCAATTCCATCGCAGGAAACCACTTTCTTTGCCCATCCGTAAGAAGCAATTCTTCATCCATTCAAATTTTATCATGAGATTGCAGCTATTCAGTCACATCTTTAGGCTTTACTACTAATTATAGTTTTCTTGCTATTTCTACCACATTTGCAGTGATTTCCTCCACTGGTCTTAACCTCATCAAAGTTTTCCATGAGGGTTGGAATCAACTTCTTTCAAACTCCTGATCGTGTTTATATTTTGACCTCCTCTTATGAATAAAAAGCGTTCTTAATGGCATCAAGGATAACAAATCTTTTCCAGAAGTTTTTGAAGTTACTTTTCCCAGATCCATCAGAGGAATTACCATCTGTAATAGTGATAGTCATATAAAATGTGTCCCCTTAATAATAAAACTTGAAAGTCAAAATTACTCTTTGACTTGTGGGCTGCAAAATAAGTGTATTAGCAGGAATGCAAACAACATTAATCCCCTTGTACATCTCCATCAGTGATCTTGGATGACCTGGTGCATTTTCAAGTGAGCAGTAATATTTTGAAAGGAATCTTTTTTTCTGAGCAATAGTTCTCAACAATAGGCTTAAAGTATTAAATAAACTGCTATACACAGATGTGTTGTCATCCAGACTTTGTTGTTTTATTTATAGATCACAGAGTGAATTTAATGTAATTCTTAAGGGCCCTAAGGTTTTGGGGGTGGTTAATTAGCATTGGTTTCCATCTAAAGTTACTAGCTGTATTAGCCCCTAACATGAGAGTTAGACTGTACTTTGAAACTTTGAAGCCAGGCATTGACTTCTGCTCTCCAGCTATGAAAGTTCTAGAAGGCATCTTCTTTTAAAAGAAGGCGGTTTTGTCTACACTGATAATCTTTTGTTTAGTGTAGCCACATTCAGTAATAGATAGCTAGGTTTACTGGATAATTGCTGTAGATTCTACATCATCACTTACTGCTTCACCTTATATGTTCATGTAATAGAAGTGGCTTCTTTTCTTAAACTTCATGAACCAACCTCTGCTAGCTTCCAACTTTTCTTCTGAAATGTCCCCACCTCTCTCAGCCTTCACATAATTGAGTGGAGTTAAGGCCTTGCTCTGGTTAAGGCGTTGGCTTAAGAAAATGTTTAGCTGGTTTGATCTTCTATCCAGACCACTAAAACATTCTCTGTATCAGCAATAAGGCTGTTTCAATCTCTTATCATTTGTGTGCTCACTTTTAATTCCCTGTAAGAAGTTTTTTTGCATTCACAACCTGCCTAAGTGTTTCATGCAGGAGGTCCAGGTTTTGGTCCATCATGGATTTCAACATGCCTTACTCACTAAGCTTAATCATTTCTAGCTTTGGATATAAAGCGAGATAAATGAGACTTTCACTTCAACACTTAGCAGACATTGTAGGGCTATAAATTGGCCTAATTTCAATATTGATATGTCTCATGTAATGGGGATGCTTTAGGAGGGCCAGGTGATGAAGCAGTCTGCAAATATGCAACATAAATCAATTAAGTTTGCCATCTTATATGGACATGGTTTGTGGTATCCTAAAACAATTACAGTGGTAACATCAAAGATCACTGATCTTAGATTGCCAAAACAGATATAATAATAATAATGAAAAAGGGTAAAATATTGCATGAATTACCAAAATGTGTCAGAGACATAAAGTGAGCACATGCTGTTGGAAAAATGGCGCCAATAGACTTGCTCAACAGAGCATTGCCACAAAACTTCAATTTAAAAAAATCATAATATCTGCAAAGTACAGTAAAACAAAGCATAGTAAAATGAGATATGCCTGTAAATAATCTTAATAGTTTTCATACTGCATATTATAAATAGTTTAAATGGAAATAGAATATTTTGAAACATTTTTATTTTAGCAAATACATCTGGATCATCTAACCCAAAAGATGAGAGAGGAGTATTGGTTTGGAGAGCTCATATACATATAATTGTGACTTGAAAGCTTTGTGGGCCACTGATTAGCATTAGTAATATTTTGAAATATTTTCTTGCATCTAGACAATATGTGGTATAGCCTTGAAAAACACCTTCTTCAACCCACACAGCTGAAGAACAAACTTGATTTACTGAAAGCTCATTTAAAAATAAACTTAAATGTAAACTATAGACTGGATTGTGACAGAATATTCTTAGGAAAATGAACAGATTAGTAGGATATTTACTAACATGTTAATAGTACTTATTAACGTAACATGTTAATAGTACTATTAACGTAACCTGTTAATAGTACTTATTAACGTAACCTGTTAATAGTACTTATTAACGTAACCTGTTAATAAGTACTATTAACATAACCTGTTAATAGTACTTATTAACGTAACCTGTTAATAGTACTTATTAATGTAACCTGTTAATAGTACTTATTAACGTAACATGTTAATAGTACTTATTTCTAAGTAGTAGAATTCGTGGTAGTTGTAATTTTTATTCTCTATGCTTTTCAGATTTTTCCTTTTTTTTCTTTTCACAGAGACATTCTATTGCTTTTTCAATGGATATACACACATACCCTCTCCACTGCTAGAGTCATAAAAGTAGAGAACCCTGCAACCTAAGCTATCATTGCTGAATTTGAATCCCAAAGGATAACTTATTTCATTTGATAAATATTTAGAGGGTATTTATCATGTGCTAGGACTGTTCTAAGTTCTTGCTATATAGCAATGAACAAAAGACAAAAAAATCCCAATTTCTCTTATTCAAGTATTGACAGGCAAAAAGTCAATAATATCTTAGCTTATAGTATATGACAAAATACAGCCAGATCGGAGAAGATAAGCCAGAGAAGCAGCAGAGTGGAGAGTGGGTAGAGCAGGATGTTTTCTAGCTGCAGTGGTCAAGAAGGGCTCTGGGCTGAAACTTGAATGAATTGAGGGAGAGAACTATGTAATCCTTTATGCGTGAGTGTGTGTGTGTGTGTGTGGGTGGGTGGGTGTGTCTGTGTGTGCATGCATGTATTCATAGGGGGATAATGCGGCTAAATTAGAGCCAGAGGAGTGTGGATAAAGAGAAGTAGCCAGGGTCCAGGTTCTGCAGTGATAAGGGCAGATATTTTTAGGTTTGGAGAGGTAAGTGAAAAGAATGCTTAATGGAAAATAGCCTGTCTTTTGTGCAAAAGTAGATTCAGATAACAATGTTAGGAGCCTATGGCAATAGCGAGAGATGGTTGTAGCTTATACAGGCAGCAGCAGTGGTGGAAATGATCAGAAGTGGTGAGATTTTGGGTGTATGATTTTATGAGAGAATATTCCTGATTTGAGGATTCATGAGTATCTCCTAAGTTTAAAACAAAGTTTTAGATTGCTATTCTGATTTTCCACAGCATATTAGTCTTTCTTGGATGTCTTTTAAAAGCACAAAGTGTCTGACAAGTCAAATGGAAGAATTTAATCTAGTTGATGTGCACATGTAAATACGATTGGAACCACTGTTATTTGGAGGTATGTCTTGAAGATATATGTACACATTATTATTTTTGAAAATGCTTCTTTTTTCCATGTGATGACACATGCCTGAGATGAATGCCAAGGTAAAGCTGAATCACTGATTTCTTTTTCTGGAACTTAGCTTTAAAGGCATGGTGCTATTATAAATATTTATATTTATTGAAAACAAATGATTGATAAAAAATGGATAGATGTTCACTTATATTGTTTTAATAAAATGGGTTCTTAAAATAGTGTTAAAAATTTTAAAGAATGTAAGTTTTATTTAGAACTGTATAAGATGGCAGTTAAGTCTTCCTTGACCTTAGATGAATGATACTTTTGGCAAATACAGGTTAATCACAAAGTAGACTACTAAATTAATTCTGAGGGTCAATTACAATAACATCTCTCCCATATAAGATATAAAACATTTGTCATATTCCTCCTCATCAATATTTTTAAGCTTATTGCTATTTTGGGTGTACATTATTATAATAAATGACATCACTCTTTTTTACTTTCATTTTAGAAGAAAGTGCTTGAGTGACTATTTACAAAGCAGAAATTAAAGTGACTCACATGCTTGTTTGCATTTTCCTCAAGAGAAAAATTATCAGGAGTTTAGCTGGCTTTTTTTAGTGTCTACTTTTTGCTCCCATGATGATTATCATAGGAGATGATGTATGTAATCTACATTCAAATTGTTTATATGTATGGTTCAGAATTTGAGACTGATAATCTGGAATGCAAATCAAAATGAATGATTTGGCATCTGAAAAGTTCTTTGCATAAAAGTGAAATGAATATCAATTCCGTAAAGTCGTTCCATTTTTATCATAAAAATGGCATGGTTACACTTTTTGGAGTTTATTATATTTATCTTTTATTTATACTCATTAATTTGTGCAAATTAAATCAAGTTCTTTTCCTTTTTTATTAAATGATACCCACGATTAGATTATTTTAATGGAATAGAGTTTTTCACAATGTAATAGACCTTCAGCTAGAAAGAACAGAGAAGGGCAAGATATTTATCAGAAAATAATCATCAAGGTGAATAAAAAGACATTCTTTCTCGAACAGCATGTTTTTTCTCTGTCACCACCTTCTGCTTCCTTTTCCTTTGGCTTTTTCTCTGTAGCGGTTCATGATTAATGACTGTAGTACTGCTTTATTGTCTCAGTACTATTCACTTCAAGTGGCACAAAAAGCTCCTTATGATTCAATCTGATTGGCTCATTTAATGTTTTTTCCAACCAGACTGCATTAAATACACATTCAGTCAGATATCAATTAGCAAAAAAAAAAAATCTGTACAAAGCTGTGCTTAGCAGTTTATTGAGAGGTGGCACTAATAGCTCTCTGCTTGGTTCCTTGATTTGCAGATTTTTTTTCCTTGATGTTCAGTATTTGAGGGTTTTAACATTAAATATTATTTGATATGAGAGGGAAAATAACTTCACTTTGCCATCATAATCATTGGGATTTTTCTGGATTATCTTAACTTGGATGTGAGAATTGCTGTTGTAATGGTGGCATCAAAATATTTATTTTTTATTTTTTGCATATTTATCCGGTGCTTACCATGTGCTAGGTGCTGGCTTGGTGAAACCATGAGGAAATCTCGTTCTTTCTATGTGAGTTCTATTTACTGACTCTCACACCCGCTGTTAGCTGTGACAAATGGTGAATAGTTTTTAAACCTAAACTTTTATAAATGTGTTTTTCTATAGAGCTATTTTTCCTTAGTTCACTAGAGTAACCCAGAAATTACTGATCATGATTAACTTCCCCTCAATATTACTCACTTAGCTTAACTACAGAGAAAACACAGAGAACATAACGTGGATTTTCAGGTGCAAGAGAATAAGCTTCATAGTGGAGCCTTTTAGTAGCCTAATGGCAACAAAAGACCACAATGCAACCATTGCTTCTGCAGATAGACAAACTTTTTTTTATCACTAACAAAAGGATTTATCTGGTGTTTTAAATATCCTTGCATCATCCTTCTTGCATAGATACCCAGATGTATTTCTATTTCAGCATTCTTCAGACAGCAATAACCGATAAAATAGTCATTCAGGAATGTCATAAAAGAGAGCATTACTCAAACTATGATATAAAGGCAAGTGAAATATCAGCTACCACCAGAGAGAATACAGTACACTTTGTAGCAGTACAAACAGACAGTACATTTTCACAAAATGGAGATTGCCAGTTGAGTTTATTTATTGATTCATTAGTCATTTGCAGTATTTCCAGTCACTCCCAATAGTTCTCAGTGCTGTAAATCCATTTCACTGCAATTATAATTAATATCCAGAATCTCAAAATCTGAGACAATTTTTCAGATAATAGAAAATTATAAAACAACACCACAAACAAAACCAGAAATTTATGGAAAAACATTTTTTTCTCATTTCTAAGTAAGATCAACTGAAGTCTCTGTCCAATTTCATCAGATGACTGTGTTCATGGATTAAATGTTCCATAAGAACATTCTCCATTTTACATTCCACAGTGGCAAAAATCCACCAGAAAACATAAGGTAATTCTTGATTTGATACCCAATATCTAGTGGAGTCTGACATAAGCTCTTGATAAATAGTTGTTGGAGTTATGCCTCAGTGAAAAAATGAATACATTAACTCAGAATTCAACTAAAATGAGCCAATTCAAAGACTCTAGCTTGGGTAAATAAATTCACCAATTATTATGCATTACATGCAAACACTGCTCCTTTTCCAGGGAAGTTTCTTTCAGTCTATTCATTTCTACTTACTACAGTGTTGGTGTCAATTGTCCAAAGATGTGTTTCCTATTTCCCACAAGGCATATGTTATATTGATGAATCAGCAGGAGATCAACATTAGAAAATGTAATCCAGTTTCTCAATAGGCACCATTACTTGAGTCAATTCCAAGAACATTTGCTCTGGCCATATATAAATGTAATTTTAAAAATCCAAACATTGAATTTAAATTACTTTGGAATTATCTACCATTTTGGTTTATCTAATCTCCATTTGTTAGATAATTCAGAGTTGGCATTTTGAATTCATGATTATTGTTTGATTACATAAGTGAGATTATATTTAAATGCTATCATTTACTGGAAACAAAATTAAGTGCTACACTTTTCTTGTCCACTGTGATGAACAAATTTTAATTCTCACTGATTTGTAAGTTATTACCTAACCACAGCATTTATATATTGTCAGAAAGCAATCTCAAAAATAATCTGTGAAGAACAATGCACAAAAGGAAGAGATTACGAGCTCACGAGATTTTAGCCTAGGCCTTCCTTATTAAACTATTTAAAGTCCTTCAACTAGGGTTGTATTATAAGCCCTTAACGTTGTCAGTAGATTCTCGGAAATTTCAACTAGTGAAATGATGTACAGCAGGTCCTCAAATAACATCTTTCCCTTCAATTTTGTTTTGTTTTAAAGTTGATGAGAAAAAATGGCTTTTTCATACATCATTTCACTTAAAATTATAGTTTCCAAGAATCTATTGACAATGTCAAGTGAGGACTTAATGCATATATTTTAAACAACTTTTCACTATCTTATTTTTGGAAAGGAATATTGCTGATCAGTCTACAAGTTTATGAATTTACTCTGTAGACATATCAGCTTATTGATCAAGTAAAGTTTTGGTTGGATTTAGCATGTAATCAATGGCTTATACATAGTGGTAAGTCACTGTTTCCCAAAACAAAGTTTCAATGCTACAGTCTGTCACACCTCAAAATTCTTCTCATAACTTTTTAGGCTTTTTCTATTCATTATATAGTACGAGATAATAAAAGAATGAGTTGTTTATACACTGATACTGATGAAAAGAAATAGATTGTGCTTTTGTGTTTCAGGTGCTCTGTCTTGTCTTACTCCCAAATGAAAAAGAGAAAGGAGGACTAGGAGATGGGAGCTCTAACTTCTTTCAGCCACTCTCTGTGTAGCATGAGGAAGTCATAGACATTCCTGGGGTTCATTTGTAAAATAAGAGTATTCAACTAGATTTTTAAAATGAGTTTCTGTTCAATAATAAGATATGGGTTTTCTTTCATGAAGGGCTAAAACTTTCCAGTCTTTTGCAATGTTTGGACCTCATATTATTTTCTCCTTCCTCCTTGTCTCACTTCCTTGGCCTCATACTGTGTGATATCCTTTACACAGAAAGAGTCAGGAGGCCATGTACTTAACTTTATTTAGTGTCTATCCTGGTCCTCCCAAAGAAGCTACATACTGCCAGTCTTCCTAAGTATACTTACTTGTCTGTTTAACCAAAAGATTAAAAGCTTACTGAGGAAAAGAATCATCTTGTACTTTAATACATCCAAAGAACTCAGCATTTTTCCTGGCAAATAGGTGCTCTAAAACATTTGTTGAATAATGAAAATGTATCCAAGTTTCCTGTGTCTTTAATCTTCTTTGTGTGACACTTTGCTTTGCCAAGAGTGTAAATCTTTGCTCAACTGTAACATTATTCTAGCTTATTAAAGGGGAAGAACTTCCTTATCGTAAATGCATTGCTAGGAGCTATGTAAATGCATGGCTTGGGACTAAAAGCCACAGTGGTATCAATATCCAGGATATTCACGTGATGCCAGTAAACAAAGGGAAAACTCTAAGGAGAAAAACGGATCCAAGTCAGCTCTCTTTAGAGACTTTTTTTTTCTTGATATATACAATGAAAAAAACACTGAATGTTACCTGTAAGGACAGAGACGTTTTTCTCCAATATATCTAGCAGCTACAAAACTGTCTACAAATATAGGATAGAATATTACATTTTCTTCAGTCTAGTTGACTATTATTATTGATATGTGATTATTAAGTTATTTAAAACAAGTAACTGAGAAAAGGTTTTTAAAATATAAATAGTAAACACTGGGAAACAGCAAAAACAAAATCTCAGGAATCACTCACCTTTCACTTTACGTATTGAAAATAGAAGCTAGGGTGATTTGAGACTTACCCAGAGTCTCATAGTTTGTCACATAGACTGGGCCTCTTAACTCTATTTTCATCTTGTTAATTTCACATTATGGAACCTAACATACTTTTGTGTGCTTCTGTGATATTACAAAGATTTTTTCCTGTGGAATATTATTTCCGTTGTCACAATGAAAGTCATAGGGAATAATTTTACTTATAAAATTAGGTTTATATACTACTTACACAGACTGACTGTGATCCTGTATAGTAAAATGTATTTACATGTATTTTTCCAACTCTAAATGGGTCATCCTATTTGGTTCCTCTTTTAGGATTTGTCATGTATTTTTGCAAAGAATATTCAGAAAGAGAGTGATCTTCATTTGTTAAGTGGCTGATATGGTTTGGCTCTATGTCCCCACCTGTATCTCACCTTGAATTGTAATAATCCACATGTGTAAGGGTGAGAGCACGTAGAGGTAATTGAATGATGGGGGCAGTTTCCCCCATGTTGTTTTTGTGATAATGAGTGACTCAGACAATATCTGATGGTTTTATAAGTGTCTAGCATTTCCCCTGCTTGCTCTCATTCTCTCTCCTGCAGCCCTGTGAAGAGGTGCCTTCTGCCATAATTATAAGTTTCCTGAGGCCTCCCCAGCCATGTGGAACTGTGAGTTAATTAAACCTCTTTTCTTTATAAGTTACCCAGTATCAAGTATTTTTTCATAGCAGCATGAGAATGGACTAATACAGTGGCTTTTGCAGCCATTGTGATATATGGTAATCAACCTTTGTCTCCTAACCAAACATCTGAATTCAAGGAACCAGATGCAAATCCCTAGTGTGACATTGTGCAATGAATTCTGTGGCTCTGGTGCCAACACAAAAGCCTAGCTGGGCAGCAGTAAGAAGAGAACTCCTGCAAATCAGAGCCACGTCCTTTCTATTTTTTTTTTTTTAATAACTCATTCCAATGAACCTATTGTCCCCTGGGTATTTCCAATTCCTCAATAGTTCAGTTTGCCACCTTTACCTTCATTTTAGTCTTCTTAGAATTTCACTTGATTAAATAATTGACATTATCAGACAATGGGATGATCATTCTTATCATAAATGTATCATCTTCATTTTCCAATTAGAACTATGATTGTGATTTCCAGGCAGAAACATAAATTATGAATGTAATGTTGAAGTAAATAAAAATAATTTATTTGGCATATTTTTATAATAATTATATGGCATATTTCTTTTTAGCTGTGTCCTCATGACTTCCCAAAGGCTCCACCTCCTAATACCATCACATTATTGGGGGACACAAATATTCAGTCCATAGCAATGTTAGTTAAAATGCCTTATTGAAATTCGACTTGACTTCTCTGGCTCCTCCTGAGGAGAAAAGACAGGTCTAAGTGTAGATGAAACACAATCCAAGAAAATGTGCTATGCTTCTTCTCCCTTTATAAGTACCTTATATTAAGAGATTGTGTGCTAAGTTAGATTAACCACGTGTGAAGCCAAATTGGAATAGGCTGCTTTGAAATCACTGAAGCCAGTCCATTAGCCAGTCTACATTTGTGTTTGCCTTATGTGATGAATTTCATTGATGTGAATTTATACTAATGGCTAATTGACAGTTCAAATAAGCATGGTCAGATTAGAATTGAGATGTGAAGTGTAGATTAATGTTTGTCAAATTTGGGGGATCATAGGAGCCCCTGTAAAAATTGCCAACACAAATTACTGGTCCTAAGAGCTTTTGATTTAGTCGATCTGGGCTAAGTCCCCAGAATTTGCATTTCTAGTAAGATCTTAAATGATGCTGATGTTGTTTTCAATGGACCATAGTATGAGTAGCACTGGCCTAAATAGCTTACAAAGGTTGCTGTGATACTGGCAGTTTTTGTCTAAGGAGATCAGAGAGCACACATCCCTAATTATGGTCTATAGGGTCCAGAGACCCACTTGTCTTCTTTTTCATAGTTATCTGTTCTCTGTACTGTTTAGCATTCCTCTTTAGAAAGGATTTTGTCTGAGATTTCATTATTGCAATCTTTAATTAGCTCTCAGATATGCTCTGGATTACCACATAGAGGATTTGTGTCCTCACAGGTACACAGAGTACTGAAGAATAATTATTAAAGTACAGGCTGCTCGTGTTTACTTACACTTAGAAATTCTAGGATTTTCTGTTAAGGAGGCTTGTATTCCTTGTACGATACTTTAGCATAGCACCTGGCCTCATCCCTGGGACACAGTAGGTCCTTAAAAACCATCACTGTCAAATGAGAGGTGGTATGACTGAACAGTTTTAGCATCATGGTTAAACTGCTTTTAGACCTTTTCCACCTAAATTTTGTGCACTCGCTTGCTAAATGGTACTATACTATTGCTTTAGTAAAGTTGAATATGGCTTAGGGAGCTCTATCTGGGTGGGGAGTATATTTCTGACATATACTCAGAAGCAAATTATGGTTGGCAAAGTGATAAAAATGCTTTTTCCTATTAGCCTAGCCCTGTCAAAGAGTTTGAATTAGGCCATTTTTCAAATTTAAGAATGTATTATACTCTCATTCTACATTTCTTTTGAACTTTCTGCAAATGCTTTATAAGCATTATCTTGTTTTTCCTTACAACACCACTCAGAGGTGTGTGACCAAGTAGTGTTATCCTCATTGTACAGGCATGTAGAAGTTAAGTGACTTTCTTCGAGTCATAGAGAAGCAGGGAGAGCCAGCAATAAGAGAAACATTAGCTTGCTTCCTTAGAGTGTGAGCACAGTGGCTGCCACAGAACTCCTAACCCTGCCCTTTCACCACTTTAACAAAGAATATCCTTATCCAGGAGATTACCTGTGTGAAATGAGGCTTCTTGAGAAATGTTTGCATGGATTACTGTAGGCCCAACTTAGGCTCAAGTAGAAACATTCTGCTTGTGATTTCATAAAACATTTAAAAACACATTTTAGAGTTAAAAAGAGATTTAGATAATCCAAATCACCAAGTAGTTACTGAAAAGTTTCTATGATTTTGGTATAAAATTTTGTGTGTACCCTCTTAGGCATCTAGGCTCACACACAAAACCTCATTTATTTTATAGTGTGCCCCAAATATTGTTGGGAGGCAGTCTGCTATGAGCCTCTTGTGCTTCTACGTGTCTTGCTACATACGCCAAAATTACAAGATCCTGATCATTCTTTCACCCTGGCCACTTATCTAAATTGTTTATGCAGCTGACAGTTCTGTAAAGTGAAATAATGCCTCATAGGATTGAATTGCATTGTCCTGCAAAGTATTCAGTCTCTCTTTGGACAAAGAACAGGCCTGTTTACTGCTTGCTATGAAAGTGGCAGTTTTCTTAAGCTTAAAGTTTTCAGCTGCAGTTCAACCCTTTGTTTGTGTAGCCATCTGGGCCCATCATATTGCCTCATGGACTTTGGGGCATGGGGAACCATCAGAGATGTGCTGATATGCTTGCTATTGCTTTTGCTGTGCTGAGTAAAGTCCTTTGTCTCTGATCCAGAAGTCTCACATCTTCTGTCAAACAGTCATGGATCTGTGACAAACTAGTTTGTGTGTTCATTCCAGTGGAAATTCCACTGCTTCTAGCTCTCTTCCCCACTGTGAAACATATTTAAGTAAGGCAAAATCCCCATAGCTGTACTTAGTTTCTTTCCAATAGACCCTTCCAAAACTTTACGTTATTTTATGGAAGAAGTTTTATTTCAGCTGCATCATGATGTTCAATGAATTAAATATTCCTTAGAAGGATAAAATCAGCATAAAATGAAATTATCAGAAGTGCAAGAGATTTGGCCCAGGAACCATGAAGACATATTTTCTGCCTCTCATGTCATTATTATTTTGTGTCTTGTAGAAGCAATATTAGGGCTTCTGTGTCTCAGGCAGTGTCACAAATGCAAATTTCCATGGTTGATAGCAGCTGAAGATGAACTCAGGGCTGGGCTAAGGTAATATGGGCCAGACTAACAACAGCATTTGCTACAGTAAGACACAATTGTAAGGTATCGCTCTTTAGCTGTTGTCAGTGTTGTTGTGAATTGCCTGAAAACAAGAGCTATGTGGTATTTATCTGTTTCTCTGCATCACCAGCCACAATGCCTTCAACTTAAAGGTGTTATTAACACCTGTCAAATAAATGAAACCAAAGACCTTATTGGTGGAGGATATATGTTATAGTCTGGAATAAATCTGCTTGGATTCAAATCTTAACTCTGCCACTTAAAACTGCATACTTGGTCAATTTCTTTAATCTCTTGGTGTCCTTATCTATAAAGATGGCATAATAATATTACCTATCTCACAGAGTTGTGAAACTTAGTACTCAGCAAATACTTAATAGTTGTCAGTTGTTCTTGGCACAAAAACATTATAACTGCATAGAACTCCAGTTCTAAAACATTCAAGAAAGAAAACTGCTCTTGATGATTTGTTCTAAATTGTTTATAGTAATTGTTGGTCAAAATCTGATTTACACTGTAGTAAATTACAGCCATATTTTAAATCTTCAATCTCAATTCATTGTAGACTGTAAAACTCCCTTTGTGCTTAGTTATTTTAAACGTGGATACATATTCTCTTGAGAGCTGGATGAAATTGTAATATTAAGCTAGATTTTCATCTCATAATTATTACTCATCCTTTGGCAACATAAGAGTCTTCCCACTCTTTCGTGTAAACATTTCCCGCACATTCACCACCTTGCACAAAACATAGCTAATTCTGATTCAAAATCAACACAGGCTGTCAATTCAGTATGCATAACTTCTGGTTGCTTCCACATTTACCATTTGTCGTGGTGAAAGTGGTGTATTTCATGTAGAAAACCTGTCGTTGGGTCCTTTAAATCCCCTACAGTCCTCCTTCTTGAGGAGAAGGTTCCCAGACTCCTCTTATTGTTACTTAAATTTTGAGGTCTTCTAAAGAAAACTTTACTCCTAGATTGAGACTGTCTTCTTACCCATCTTATAGTTGTTTCAATTTACAACACTCTTAAAAAGCATATCTTGCGATGCTATCTACAATCAACACAGATAATGTTGTATTACTGAAATTGCTGGAAATCCATTATGCCCTATATATGGAGTAAATGAGCAGCAAATCTACACAGCTGCTGCTAACTACTTTGTAGACTTCCCTGTAGTTAAGTAATGAATCTTTTTCGACTTCCTGAATAATTTACTCCTAAATGCATTAAATTGAATGTAAAAGAAGTTTTACAAAATGAAGACAAACCAGTTCTGGGAGTTGATGATAATCTTAAAACTTCTATAATGTTCTTCTTTAAAAAAAAATAAGCATGATTCAGTTTTTCTCCTCTGGTCTGAGCTTTAAGTGATGTAAAAGCATTAGCTTTAAGAGACATTTAAAATAACAACATATCTATAGTTACTAGTAGAGTAAAAAATTCAGTTGAATAGGAGAGCAGAGGCCTCTATAATTATAATAAAAATAAGTTGGCCCTACTAATTTTGCTTATGTCAAAATTTATATTAACCTGGTATTTTAAAAATATCATCTATTTAAAAAAATACAATAAGGAGGAAAGAATCAATTTTATAGGGTTATTAAAAATAATGAAGTAATCACCTTGAACGAGGGGCTGGCCCTAGGCCAAACTTGTTATCAAAGCTTATC
Source organism: Hylobates moloch (assembly GCF_009828535.3). Taxonomy (NCBI): domain Eukaryota; kingdom Metazoa; phylum Chordata; class Mammalia; order Primates; family Hylobatidae; genus Hylobates; species Hylobates moloch. Next base: position 72,938,621 of record NW_026652288.1, read on the forward strand.
TTTGCAGCTATTCTCAATTTCTTGTCTCCATTATCAACAGCTCTTTGCTGTCCTGGTTCTTAATGATAATCTTTACATTATTCAGAACTCAGAGTTGGAAAAAGCCTTGAAAGTTCTTTAAGAATATTCCCTCATTAATTGATTAAGAAAATGAGGCCAAAGCAACCCAATTGACATATATCTCTTAGATCAATTGACTAGTTAATGGAAAAGAACAAGATTGAAATTAAAAGAATTCCTTAAAGAAAAAAAATCACAGCTTCATCTAATACACAGGAGCATCGAACAAAACCCTTTCTGGATTATCCTGGCAGAGGTTTTGCCTCAGTGTCCAGACCAAGTGTTCCCTGATAGACCTAACACACCTGAGCCCTGTTTTCCCCCACATGTTCTCATAAGTTTCCTGTCCTTTCATTCTCAAGGTGATGAATAAGTAATAACATATACCATAAAATGAGCAATAAGTGAACATGTCATCCCTCACACAGTCAATGTTTATATTTTAATTAGGCTTTCTGTGTACACAGATATTTAATAAAAAAGGAAAACATCTCCACTGCCATTTCAGGCAACTGGATAAATATACAAAGAGTATTTTGAGAAGGCTAGCTACTCAGTAGCTCTCAATTCATGACGATCAGGAAGATAACAACTGAGGCTACTGCAATAACTAATGAGGCGATGCATTCAGGCTCCTTACAAGAAAAGGTTACAGCTGTGTTCCAGTGAACAAGTGACAATTATTCACACAGCACAACTAAAACTATACAGTTTACCATCCTTAATAGCTGATGCCTATGTTGCTTTGTGAAGATTGATTTATTCTCTTTACGTAAGATGTGGATTTATGAGAGTCAAATATTGAATTTTAAAAGACCTGAGTCAAAAAAACAACATGTCAGTATAATTAAATCCTACTCATGACTCTAACAGAGAATAGAAATCATCGTCCATTGTTGCCTAGTCTCTTGGCTATTTCAATTTTATTTCCATTCCATCATTTGAACCATCAAAAAGTGATACTGCACAATACCCTTATTTTGTCACTTATCAAATTGTCACGATCGCAATTGTCTGTTTCTTTGATTATACTTTCCCAGCAACTGTGAGCTGTTTGAGGACTGGCACAAGGTTGATTATTTATCTCCAATGTCTAGCACAGCACCCAGCACAGAGTAGCAGCTCTTCAAAACTTTTCTGTTTAATAATCTACAATAATTATTTTGGGAAATAAGAAAAAATTATATATTCACAGTGAAACTTGCAATAATACTCAAAGAAGCCAGCTTTCCTTATTTATTAATGTTGTTCTGATTTTATGTTGGCTTCTAATTCCTTTATAACATACATTTTTAAAATACCAAGTTTCTACTTAAGTTAGAAATATTCCCATCCCCATTTGACAGAATAAGTTTAGTGATTCACTTGTTTACACTTACCAAAAATAGACATGCCAATTTATCATATAAAGTGAAAACAATTATTCTGACTTAATAAACAGAATAAAATCTAATTGTGTGTTCTTAAGAAAAAGACAGAAGAAAGTAATAAACACCAGGCATTATAGTCTTCTATTCCTTTGATCTTTCAAATGAAAGCAATAAAATTCCCTTTCCCCAAGAAAGTCCTTCTGATAAAAGAGCAAAAAGGACATGTCATATACAAACAACATTCAGTGATGTCTATAGGCAAAATAATTCACCACACAAGTTCTGCCTATGATGAAATATGGGAACAATAACCTGTTTTTTATATAAAAGGCATAAACTGAGGACATTATATTCACAGATAAATTTATTTTCTTACAAAATTAATTGACAAAATTCTAATACACAAACACACACATACACTTGTCAACAAATCAACCCCTTTACCTTTGTTTAGCCGCATCTCAGCTGGTAATCAAAGGCAAAATTTAACCTTGACGTTAGTGAACTGCATTTATTTGTAAGGGGAAAAATAGTGATTTACTTTAATTACCTTGAAACTTTTGTTAAAAGGAAACCAATAGTAATGTGCTTAGCCCAAATTTGCTTGTTTAAAAGAAAAATAGAAGGTTTTGAGGGAAGGTCATCAACGTTAATGGATCATTTAAAATCCCTAATTTGAAATGTTTATTTGAATTAATCAAACAATAAAAGTTGATATAGAGTACTAGAGAGAGAAATAGGCTGAGAGTCAAGAAACTTAATTCTAGATATGTCTTGGCTACTAATTAAGCATATGGCCTTGAGCAAGTTACTTAATTTAGTTGGTACCCACCAAGTACTACTAATTCTTCTCAGCAAATATTTCTGTCCTGTAAGGATCTTTAATATCTACAGGATTACAGGTTGATAGCTGCTTTCACTGGCTTTAATCCGCTGTCTCTCTGCCTTCCTTTGGATCACAAACTGCTTCCTCCCAGTCCTATTGCTATTTTTCACACCTCTGCCAGGACAATTTTTTCCATAGAGCAAATCTCGCTCAGCAATTCAAATGCTTCAAGGATATGCCCTTAGCTATGAGATACATGTAGACCTCTCACCTAAGCCAGCAAGCCCCCGCACGACCTGGTCTCTGCCAGCCCATTTATATTCCAGTCTATCCCCATATGCTGTAAGCTATCAGCTCACATGGAATCACTAGAATAATCTGCCACTCCTTTTACACCTCGCCACTTGCTGTTCCTTCTCCGTATAATGCCCCTCTGTCATTTATCTTGCTAAATTGTTTTTCATCCTTCAAGATTCAATTTAAAAGCCACTTTGTCTGTGGAGTCTCCCCTGACCCATTCAGAAAAATCTTATTATAGGTAGACTGAACTGATCTTACATCTCTGTTCTCATAGTTTGTTTTTTTTTTTTTTGTATAAACTATTCCTTTAGATGGTCATTTTATTTTTATTCTCCATCATTACACCATTAATAATGTTTAATTGTATGTCTCCCTTTAAAGACTGAGATTTTTGAATGTGAGATTTTTGTCACTTTTGTTTTTGTCTCTGTCTTCATCTTCTTGAATAATACCGTATATTACTCAATGTAGGCATAAAATATGTGTTACTACAATCAATAAATGGAACCTGTTGTCCTATTTGATAACACGAGGTGTCAGTGAGCACATGCTATGGTCTGTGATTGTGTTTCTTGGAGTCTCTGAATAACCTGAAATTTTGTACATGGATGTGTTTATCTATATGACCATGAAAATGTCAGTAGTTTTATCAGGTTTCCAAACAGATCTATTACCCAAAGATTACATCTAGTTCTAATATTATATGAGTCTAAGTTTAAATTTATAAACCAGCCTCAAAGTACAATAATACAATTACCTCTAACCAGACTCTTTCTACCCAATAATTCAAAAGGCCATTAAAATAATCCCTGGCTCTGCCTTCTTCCATCGAATCTTTACCTTGCCATTTTGTTAGCCCAAAGAGGCAAAAGCAGAAGCAATGCTACACTTTGTACTGCTGTTTTAGCCTTTGAAGAATATTATAGTCAGATTGGTGCTGCAGAGAGATTTAAGGGGAGAAATAGACCAAGAAATTTCAACATGAGAATCTGAGTAACAATTTATCTTATGTTGGTCAGTTTGATTAGAATTGTCTAACTTTGTATCCGTAATTTCCTACTTGTCCTCAGACAATTCATAGAATTCAACAGAATATTCTTACTTACTTTCAGCATTTAAGAAACAAATTTTCAGTTTATGACTATATTAAGACTCAAACTAGTATTCTACTTGGAAAATTGCTAGTTTCTGTTTGCTAAAAGAAAAATTTCGTTCTCTAATTCTGAATTGAATATTTTTCATCATTGTCTTGTCTTAAACTGGAAGTTTTATTAACAAATGCATAAATATATGCTTTACAAAATGCATGCTTTTAAAAAGTACTTTCTAGATGCAATTAAAAGCTTTATTTTATAGCTCATATTTTTCTAATAAGATCAAATAAGTTATAATTTATTACATGTTCTTGTCATGATCCTGTTTACTTGAATTTCTTTAGTCTTGTGGCAGTATTATCATATACATTGACTTAATTGTAGAATTTGAACAAAAATATACTTATAATTTTTGTGTGGAAACAAAATTTATCATGTAATAGTAGCCAGATATTTATTTTGTCAAAGTGGCTTGAAATATAATTTGTTGGAAACATAAACATGAACTGTGTTATATTAGAAATTATAATGTTTTCATTAATTAATATCCTTGTGTTAACTATCAATCACCAATGCAGCCTAAAAAATGGCTCTAGGACATTGTAAAGAAAAATTTCAAATTTACTGTTACTTAATGTTTTGAAAATGCAGATCAAGTTCGTATATTGAAATATTACCCCCATACTAAATATTAAGCCTCCTATTTTGTGAACCGCTCCCAGAGACATGGCTACGCTCTTAATTAGTATAAAGGCTCAGTGTATTTACTATTCTTGGCTTAGAGTAAGAGACAAAATAGAAAACAACTTTGGAATATTATATTTTTCTACTCCATTCATAATTATTTCTTAAGCTAAAAATATTAATCAATATTGTGTATGTAAGTTTTTTTTTTTTTATTTTGAAGTCATCTCTTACCTTGTTCAACAGAAAACAGTGGCTGCTGTGGTTGAAGAACCTAATTCAAGCATTTGGATTGAGGCTCAGGGCCATTTCTCCCTCATTGATACTCCTTTGAAAACACTGGTATGGATCATTGATAACTTCTGGCTGGTACCAAGTTGTTCAAGTAGAAACATAAATAACAGTCTTTAAGTGAATTCAAACTTTCAGGTACAGCTAAAAATATACCTTCAAAAACTGAACTCTAATAAATTAACTTAATTCTGATTTTTCTATTTACTGTAAGAATAATCTTTATTCTCTTCTACAATGATTTCAGATGTTGAGAAATAAAAGGAACTAATGATCTGTCAATGACATCCCAAAAAATTGATTGCAGAATTTATGCTAAAAAGTGTTAAGGATTATTCTATATTACATGAAGGCATTGCTATCTTTCTATATCATCTACTCCAGAGTCTTTCCTGATGAATGAGAGAAAAGACAATACATGAAAGCAAAATTACATCTATTTTCTCAAAGTCTCTATAGGGTCTCTGATAACTCTATGATGTACTTTCTGATTGTTTTAATTACTCACCTATTCTGCAAATATTTAGTCAGGCTCAGCTCAGCCCTTGACAGCCAGCTTACTGGTCTCCCCCTGCCAACATATAATAAACACTAAGCATTTACTATATGCCAGATTCTATTCTAGGCACTAGCATATCAAAATGAATAAAACATTAAAAACCTCTTGCCTTTATAGAACTTACATTTTAGTAGAAAAAATTGTCAACAATCATAAATTTAAAAACACCATATATAAGTATATGTACATGCTATCACTGTATATGGTGTATATATTTGTATGTGTATACGTTTAATAAATGCTATGGGGAAAATAGATATAAAGCAGGGAAAGGTGAAGGTTGTAGAAAAAGGATTGTAATATTTTAAATAAAGTGGTCTAGTAATGCCTGTTTTTGGTGACATTTGAGGAAAGATCCTAAACTAAAGGAATGAGGATAAGCTACATAGATAGTTGTGGGAAGAGAATTCTAGAGAGAGAAACCAGTGAGTGTAAAGACACTGATAAAAGAGGTACATGGAGTGTTCATGTTCCAAAGAACATCTGAGAGGCAGTTGTGCTTAAGCAGAGTGAGCCAGGGTCAGAGTCTTAGGAGCGGAGGTTGATGAAGTACTGGTCCGGGGCATGCTGTGCTAGGCCTTCTAGGCCACTGTAAGAACTGCTGCTTTTTTTATTTTTATTTTTTCAGTAATATGAGAAGCTATTGGAGAATTTTTGGTTGAAGAGTAACATGTTCCAACTCCTGCTTTAAAAGGTTCACTCTGGCTTCTGTGTTGGGAATTAGGAGTAGAAGCGGATTAGGACAGGCAGATACGGACCAGTTAGTAAGCCATTGCAATAATACAGGCAGAAGGCATGGATGGCTTGGGCCAGTGTAACAGGAGAAGGAGGTGGTTGAGCCGAGGTCAGATTCTGAATCTATTTTGAAGGGATCCTATAGAACTTTCTGATGGCTTGAGTGTTGGGGTATAAGACAAAAATAAACCTTATATTTTTGCTAAACTATAAAAACATGGTTGTAGAAAATCTTTTGTAAATAAAGTTCTGGACATATACAGCAGTTTACTTATAGGACTGTAGTATAAAAAGTCTTGATATGAAAATATTAATAAGACTGTTACAATGAGAAGTGCACCTGGTAAAATAACCAAGAAAAAGTATTTTTTAAATAAAATAAATATTATTTATACACACACACACACACACACACACGCACACACACAGACACATATACACACCCAGTTTTCTGTGACAGAACAAAAATATCAACTGGGAGTGATAATTTTTAAAATTTTAATTGTAATGTTCTGATTCTAGTACAGAGTTATAATAATGTTTAATATATTATACTGCATCCTAGTAAATTTAGAACTCTAGTAGTTTCTTATATCCTACTTTTTATATTCAAATATATTTTAAATTGTTAAATTGGGAAGACTACGTAGCCTAACTCGGGGTTTAAAACCAAGAGTCGTATACCACTAAGATATGTTAAGGACCATTATGTCTGCTGTGGTTGTAAAGCATATACAGTATCTATTATAATTCAAAATCCTACACTCTGACTACATTATTCCCAGGAAAAGCTATATTTAATTTTCAAAACTATTTGGAGTTTTGGATAATCGTAATTTAAATAAAGAACTAATTTGCTTTTTAAAAGACTGAATCAAATAATTGGAAAGAAATACGTCTTTGTGTGTGTGCATGAGTGTGTGTGTGTGTGTGTGTGTTTAAGTTTTTAGTGCAATTCAGCACAAAATTTAGTTCCTGAATTTTGACAGCTGAAAAGAAAAGCACCATTAGCTATGTCAGTCTCATTAGCTAATAAAATAAAATACAAATCAAAGCTATTTAGAGTCCGTAAGTATTTTGGTAGGTCCGAACTGAGGAAGTTATTGTATCAACTTTTAAATAACGAAATAGATTTTTTAAAGGGGTTTCATAGAAAAATTGGATTCAATTAATTTGGCAAATTTTTCTTGACATCCATTTTTATACCAGGTTAAGGGGTGAGATAAAGAAAAGGTATATACAAGATCTTGCTGTAAAAACCAACAGTTTAGTATTGTAAGTTGTTAAAGGGGGAGGAAGGAAGATTCAGAAAAACGTGAGAATGCTTTGCAGGTGGTAACTGAAACAAGTGCTAGGTAAGTAGGTTAGATGTTTTTACAAAAATGACAATTACTTCTGAAAAGTCTTAAGTTAATCAGAGGCTTATTTGAAATTGGATAGATGCTGAAATTGAAATCAGGAAAGCCAGTTAGGTATCTATTCCAAATATTATATATCCAAAAATCTATATTCAAATTGGCCAAAATTACTCAAAATATGGATCCCCAGAAGCCTGCAATTGGCCAAAATTACTCAAAATATGGATCCCCAGAGGCCTGCTTCACAAACATCTGTTGCTAAGAAGTCAGAGAGAAGTCTGGCTCCTTGCCAGAAATGTATGTGCAATGTTTTTAGGCTTGACTATAAGCAATAAAGTCTTTACCTAACAAGTCTCACAGGGAAATGCTGTTCTTTCCCACCAGACATGGTGCACAGCCAATGCATTGTAGGCTCTGAAGGGAGTTGCTATCAAAGGTTCAGGCCTCCCAGACAACCATGCTCTTAAACATAGTTATGTTCATGGCCTAGGTGCCGCCATCTGGAGTCCTCTGTATTGGGAGTCTTCAGCAGAGGCCATCCTCAGTAGAGGCCATCCTCTTCAGTAGAGGCCACTCTGACTTGATACTCAGCACTTTGACACCCCTAGTTGTTTGCTCCTACTCCCTAGTCCCTTGGTCCATGAAACTGCAGAAGCCTTTTGTTCTGGATGTCCACGTCTGTGCTCATCTACCTGAGCCTCAACTGTTGCCCTTCCATGGAGAGAAAATGGAACACAAAGGAGTCTTGTCTCAGGGGAGTCTGCTGAGTTAGGCTCAGTTCAGCCCTCGAGAGTCAGCTTACTGGTCTCCCCTCAACATACTGCTTCAGGATTTGTGGCAACTGGTCCAGGAATCTGCATATTTAATAAGCTTTCCAGGTAACTATTCTGCATACTTGAGTAAAACTGCTGATCAAATCAGTAGATGGAAGGAGCCTGAACTCAGCCATTGGTTGTGAATGCAGAGAAGGAATGACAGAGATATTCAGGGTCAGTGGGAATTAAAGTGTTATCAACATTGTGGAAGTGGGAAAAATGAGTGAAAAACAAACTTACATCAACAAAAGGAGACATAGAGGAGAAGCAGCAGTGAAGACAGTGAATTTTGAGATATGTTCAGGAATATATTTTCATCAAGCAGTTAGATAACTGGATACATAAACTTAGATCCTAGGAAAAGTCTGAGATGTGAGATAATTTGGAAATCAGCAATATGTGTATAGAGAAGAGGGGAAGTTAAAAACACAACAGTAATGAGAAAATCAAGAATATAATATGGAGTGAAAAAAGACAAGGGTACCTGATGAAACCCTGGTGTTTTGGTTCATTCTCATGCCCAAGACTGGGTAATTTATAAAGGAAAAAGGTTTAATTTACTCACAGTTCATATGGCATGGGAGACCTCAGGAAACTTACAATTATGGCCGAAGGAGAAGGAGGCACGTCCTCCTTCTCATGGCAGCAGCAAGAGTGCAGAATGAAGGATGTGGGAAAGCCCCTTATAAAACCATCAGATCTTATGAGATGTCACTCACTATCATGAGAACAGCATAGAGGTAACCGCCCCCATAATTCAGTTACCTCCCAATGAGTTCCCTGCACAACACATGGGGGTTATGGGAACTGCATTTCAAGATGAGATTTGGGTGGGGACACAGCCAAACCTTATCACCTGGAGAGACATTTGATAAATAGGTAGAAGAGTCCAGTGGCAGCTGAGAAGCATGGCCACTCTTGCAAGCTTTTCTTTTGTGGCCTTTTGACAAATATAGCTTCATAATGTGAAACTGTAATTATGTAAAGGCATTTATTTAGATAACTCAAGTAAGGTTTCTCAGCTACATAGCATTTTGGAGATCTGACTTCCAAAAGGAATAGATGAATAATGATTCCTTTGGGTTTGCTCCATTGGACTGCTGAGTATGTCAACTGAACTTTTCATAGGAGATAACTGCACAGTAGATAATTCAAAATTAAGACACTAGTTGACAACGGGGATTTGGGTTTCCATGACTCTTCTCACTGAAGTGATGACATAAGTATCTCTATCCTTAAATCAACATTTGTCATTATCTTTTATGGTTGCAACTGAGATAAATAATTGATAAGTAAACTAAAAGTTTGCTTGGGAAACATTTAAATTTAATGAAATTCTTAGTAACATCCCCTGGTTTCTGTTTAATATGTCCTCTTGGAGACTGTTCTTGGTATTCCTTTCTCCTTTTCAATCTTTCAATAAATTGCATCAGTGATTTTTATTTCCATGTTGAAATAATTGTTGGACTATAAGCACCCTAAAATACATTCCAAATAAACACTAAAAGGTTATAAAATTTACAGGGCAGAATGGGCCAGGAGTGGTTTATAGTATTAAATTTCTTTTAAAGAAATTATTAAAATATTAATAGGATGTTCAAATGCCCCAGTTTGCCAGGGACTAAGAGGGTTCCCAGGGTAGGTGACTTTCAGTTTTAAAAGTGGAAAAGTTCCTCGCAAACAGGACTAGTTGGCCACCCCATTAAAATATCCACAGATGTTGGAAATTTGATTTGTATTGTGACACACATGCACACAAACACAGAGAGAGAGAGAGAGAAACACACACAGAGAGAGTGAGAGTGAGAGAGCGAGAGCGAGAGAGATTGCTATTTGTCTCACAAAGTGTATACTCGCCTTTAAAAAATAATGGAGATGTAGTTTGACATATAGCAACAAACTAAAAACACTTTTCAGCCTCCTTTGCTGCTATGTGTGGCTAGGTAAATATATTCTGGCTAATGAGATGTGAGTAATAATGATTTGTGAAACTTTTGTATTACATTTTTTAAAAAGAATTTGCTACCTTCCATTATCTTTCCTCTCCATTCCACTAGCTGAGAATTGATGACATCTGGGGTAGTTATATTGGATCCAAAGATGGGAAGTCATGTTTTGAGAACAGAAGGGCTGCCCCAGCAGCATTGGGTGTCTCATGTTTAAATAGTTATTATATAAATGAAAAATGCATGCATATTTTATTTTGAGGTCTCTATTTTATAGCAAGTTTTCCTGTACCCTGAAAAAGATGGTCTATTGTTGTTAAGATCCTTGGCTTCTGATACTCTTGATTCATTTCTTTTTCTCTTTTTCTCTTTAGGTCTGTAAGGGTGGACGTTATTCTCTTCCTCTTCTTTGTTAGTGACCACTTTTGTTACATTCTATATGTATCACTAGATAAGTTCTTTGGATATATTAGTTGGAGGAGATAAAGAAATTTAGAAAATCTTGTTTTCCTTTTAACACAGCATACCTTATAAAGTTGTTGTCTTGCTCAGTACTGAAATATTATATGTTTGATGTGAGCATATCCTTGCATTTCTTCTATATTATAATGCCTTGGAATGCAGTTGCTTCATGCTGGGTAGACAAAGTGGGGGTCATGGATTGGGTAAATATTTATAAGACAACAATAAAGACAATTAAGACATTCTTGGCAGAAAAATATAAAGAATGATGTGATAGGTACATTTTTGTTAAGCAAAAAATGAAAAACAACAAAATAAATATGAAAGACAGGATTTGCAAATTGGCCCACACAGACCTCTTCACTCAAATTTGCATCTGACCAAGGCATTGAGCTTCCTTACTTGAGAATGTCACCTTCTCCAGGGTCAAGAAGAAAGGTCTTTGAGGACCTAAACTCCCGAGCCAGTGCAGGTGGGTGGTGCCCATGGAAAAAGTGTTTTCTAACTCACAAGACCCAAGCTGAGACCTGATCCAGATCTCAGATGCCTCCTTTGCACAAAACATAACATAGATGCCCAGCAACAATTGGGTGAACAAAATGGGTTCATTCAAAGCTCATTCTGTTACTGTCACTATTTCTTGCATTCAACAAGTCCCAGGTCAGGAGTTTTGGAATGTCTCTCTGGCTGAAGAATGAAGAAGGATATTATAAGTCTAAACCATGTAAAACTAATAAATCAAATTCTTTCTACCATAAACCTTTCTAATTTTTTCTATAACTGGGATTAATTTCTATTTCGAGGTTCATTTCCACTTATGCAGAAAGGGTGGTCTTGTCACTTAATCATTTAGGTAATTTTCCTCAGTCTTATCATCTTTGATTTAATTCCATTTTGAGATTCTTTCTTCCCTCCTTTTTTTTCAGTGGCATCTGGGTTCAGTAGAGACATACCTGCTGTCACTGTATGGGGTAGACAATCTTTATCAGTATCGATACATACTAATTCCTTCTGTCCTGTAACTCATCCATTTTTGCCCTAAGTTGCTCACATCTCTGCATTGACATCAATTGAAATGATTGCTTGCAATCCAATCAAGACTGGAGGTAGGCATCTGAGCAGCATCCTATAGTGTAGAGTCCTCTTGCTCTAGAAGTGACAATAAAGAAGACCTCTTGGCTTTCCTTCTTTGGCCCATCTCTAAGATCAGCTCAAAAGTTTATTTACTCTTCTCATCCCTCACCCCAAGATCCCCTGGATCTGTGAGGCCATCCCCTGAACATTTCACATGGAGCTCCTTCTGGTCTAGCTACCCCATCACCCAAACACACACGTGAAAGTACAATTCCGTATATTCTGGGTCTACAAAAACTACCCATAATCAAACATAACTAATACTTTCTATATAAAATACTATTCACCATGTCCCAAATTAGATAATTTTATTGTTCCACTTTATGAAGGCAAGGGGATTGGAATCTGATAAGCACATTATTCTTCCTATCCTACTCTTTGTGTCAGGACCTAGCTCTTGGATATTGAAATTCCAGAGTTAACTCTTTTTTTTCCCCATTGTATTCATGAGTGACTTCTCTTCTCCTTGGGCAAAAAGGCTGAGTGCCAATTTGAATGAGAAAGTGACCAATTATGCTAAGAATTTGCAATCCCAGAAAACTATATTACAATTTCATATGTCATCCTACCACGCGCATTTTCTATTTCAATCGTGCATTCTAATAAATAGGCCTCTGTGCACAAGCCCAGTTCTCAAGAGTATTACTGTGCTCATCTTTGTGCAGAATAATCAGGTGAGTAGTCAAGATCCTCTCTTCACCTAGATCCAACCAGGGCAATTGTCACAGATAATATGTAGAATAGGTTTTGTTTTCATTTTTATTTATAATTCTTCTTTCCCACCCTATAATTTTCCTTCTCCAATGAGAAGTTAAGTTTACATTTATACTTCATAAATAAAAAGTTGAAATTCAACCAGGAGCTCATGCCTGTAATCTAGAACTTTTGGAAGGTCAAGGTGAGAGAATCAGTTGAGGTCTGGAGTTTGAGACCAGCCTTGGCATCATAGCAACACCTTGTTTCTACTAAAAATAAAAAAAAAGAATAATAGTAACAGGGATGGTAGTGTGCACCTGTAGTCCCAGCTACTAGTGAGACTGAGGCCAGAGGATCACTTGAACACAGGAGATAGAGACTACAGTGAACATTGCTCATGCCACTGCACTCCAGCCTGAACAACAAAACTAGCCCCTGTCTCAAAACAAAGAAAAAAAAAGTTGAAATTCATGTTGCTTGTTTTCTGTAAATAATGAAATGTAAATATAGACGTGCTCCCTATTCCAAGCAAAATATTCATTTTTTCTTTCCTGTAAAAGAACAATCTTATGCTGCTAGGGGTAAGGAGATGTGTAGAATCTAACAGACGATATCTTAGTGACCACTGACTCTAGTGGGCTCATTTTATTCTTGGAGATATTTTAGGCATAACCCTTGGCTTTGGGTGAGGACATTGTTAATGATTTGTATATAGTATTCCCCAACACATACCCTTGAAAAGGGCAGCACTGCCTTACTCAGGTCTTTTTATTGGGATTCTGCATAAGATTTTGATTGGAATTTTTTTCTATCTTAGATATAGTTCACACAACTATAGTACTTTGCCATTGAAACAATTGAGTGTTTTTCTGCCAAAGTTACAATCAAGTTACTTGACTTAAATGTAAAGTTTAAGATTTAAATAGAGCCTGTTAGGGAAAACTAAATAACCATTAAACTCTTAAAGTTATGTTAATGAATTACATTAATTTCCAGTTGTAATTAAATGGTTTTAATTAGAGGTAAATGTAACATTTAAAAATATATGACTTCAAATCATTTCTCCTTTCAGTGCTCTTGGCAAGAAAGTAATATTTATCCACAATGCCAGAATTGGAAGTACTAATTGGTCTTAACTTTAATTTACTTAAATCTAGTTAAACTATAATTAAATTGAAAATCAATAGTTAAAATAATCAGGAAATCTTGTTAATTTAGGAGTGAAAATAATTTTATTCTCTACCATTTTATACAACTAATTTATGAAACTAATTGCCTATAAAATGTAGCCTACTAGACTTTATTTTTATTTTGAGCAACATCTACACGATGGCAGACATAGTGTAATTATTTTAGCTGTGTGAATGTATGTAACTATTACATGCAAACTAAATAATTTTGGAATTATATGTGAAGTTATTCATTTCATAGTAAGTTTCATGCGCGTCTGTGTGAAGAGACCACCAAACAGGCTTTGTGTGAGTAATAAAGCTATTTATTTCACCTGAGTGCAGGTGGGCTGAGTCCAAAAAGAGAGTCAGCAAAGGGTGGTGGATTATCATTAGTTCTTATAGGTTTTGGGATAGGCGGTGGAGTTAGGAGAAATGTTTTGGGGGCAGGGGGTGGATCTCACAAAGTACATTCCCAGGGGTAGGGAGAATTACAAAGAACCTTCTGAAGGGTGGGGGAGATTACAAAGTACATTGATCAGCTAGGGTGGGGCAGAAACAAATCACAATGGTGGAATGTCATCAGTTAAGGCTGTTTTTACTCCTTTTGTGGATCTTCAGTTACTTCAGGCCATCTGGATGTATACATGCAAGTCACAGGGGATGTGATGGCTTGGCCTGGGCTCAGAGGCCTGACATTCCTGCCTTCTTATATTAACAAGAAAAATAAAACAAAATAGTGTTGAAGTCTTGGGGTGGCAAAAATTTTTGGGGGGTGGTATGGAGAGAGAATGGGCGATGTTTCTCAGTGCTGCTTCAAGCGGGATTAGGGGTGGTGTGGGAACCTAGGGTGGGAGATATTAGGCTGAAGGAAGATTTTGTGGTAAGGGGTGATATTGTGGGGTTGTTAGAAGAAACATTTGTCATGTAGAATTATTGGTGATGGTCTAGATACGGTTTTGTATGAATTAAAAACTAAATGGAATAAGAGAAGGAGGAAAACAGCTATAAAAGGTCTAAGAATTGGGAGGACCTAGGACATCTGATTAGAGAGTGCCTAAGGAGATTCAGCATAGTCCTGCCAACAAAGATTATTTATTTACTTCAAGAGTTTAGAGTGGCGGTTTGGGGATAGCACCAGGAGATATCAGCTGTGATGGCTTGGAGAAACAGTGTAAACTGGCAGTGTAAATAAGAGCAGGGCATGTATGAGTAGTTAAGAATGGCGAATAGGAGTATGACTAGACAGAAGTTAGTCGGGATGACAAGTTTTTTGGGGCACAGTCTAAGTTGGTCTGGTGTCTGGAATGAGACTGGGGCCTAATAAAAAGGAGTGTCTATACAGGAGCTTAAATGGGCTGTACCTTGTAGCATTCCAAGGACAGGCCTGAATTCTGAGAAGTGAAAGTGGTAAAAGTATTGTCCAGTCCTTTTTAAGTTGGTGGCTGAGCTTGGTGAAGTGTGTTTTTAATAGACCATTAGTCTGTTACTGAATACTAAGAGCATGAAAAAATGCTTGGCTGATTTGACTAATAAAGGTTGGTCCGTTATCAGACTGTATAGAGGTGGGAAGGCTAAACTGAGGAATTATGTCTAACAGAAGGGAAGAAATGACCGCGGTGGCCTTCTCAGACCCTGTAGGAAAGGCCTCTACCTACCTATCCAGTGAAAGTGTCTACCCAGACGAAGATATTTTAGTTTTCTGACTCGAGGCATGTGAATAAAGTCAATTTGCCAGTCCTGGGCAGGGGCAAATCCCTGAGCTTGATGTGTGGGAAAGGGAGGAGGCCTGAACAATCCCTGAGGGGTAGTAGAATAGCAGATGGAACACTGAGAAGTGATCTCCTTGAGGATAGATTTCCATGATGGAAAGGAAATGAGAGGTTCTAAGAGACGGGCTAGCATCTTATAACCTACATGGAAGAGGTTATGAAGTGACGACAGAGTAGAATGGGACTGTGAGGCTGGAAGGAGATATTTTCCTTGGTCTAAGAACCATTTGCCTTATGTGGGAAGAGATTGATAGGTGGAAGTTTCAGCGGGGGAGTAGGAGGGAGTGACTGATGTGAAGGAGAAAAACTGGCCATGAGGGACAGAAGTTGGAGAGCTAGCTGCTTGTCTAGCCACCTTATCAGCATAAGCGTTGCCTAGATCAATGGGATCTGACTCCTTTTGATGCCCTTTGCAGTGAATGACCCCAGCTTCCTTTGGAAGTAAAGCGGCCTTGAGTAGAGTTTTTATTAAAGAGGCATTAATGATGGAGGACGCTTGTGTAGTGAGAAAACCTCTTTCAGCCCTTATGACCGCATAGTGGTGCAGAATATGAAAGGCATATTTAGAATCAGTATAGATATTGATGCATAGTCCTTTTGCAAGAGTGAGGGCTTGAGTTAAGGCAACTAGTTCGGCTTGCTGAGAGGTAGTGGAGGGGAGCAGAGCGGTAGCCTCAGTGATAGATGTGGAAGATACTATAGCATAACCTACCTTTGCTGGTGAGTGGCGATTAGTCCTGGCGGAACTGCCATCAATAAACCAAGTGTGATCAGGGTGAGAAACAGGGAAGAAGGAAACGTGGTGAACGTCAGGTGGATCAGAGAGATGCAGTCATGAGGGTCAGGTGTGGTATCCGGAATAAGGTGGGAGGCCAGATTGAAGTCCAGGCCGGGAACAGCGATAATTATGGGAGACTCAACAAAGAGTGAGTACAGCTGAAGGAGCTGGGAAGCAGAAAGTATATGCGCCAGGTGTGAGGAAGAAAATAGATTTTGGAAGTTGTGAGAACTGTAGAGAGTGAGTTGAGCATAGTTTGTGATTTTGAGGGCCTCTAAAAGTATTAAAGCAGCGGCAGTGGCTGCACGCAGACATGAGGGCTAGGCTAAAACAGTAAGGTCAAGTTGTTTGGACAGAAAGGCTACAGGGTGTGGTCCTGGCTCTTGTGTAAGAATTCTGGCGGCGCTAACCATTCCTAGAAAGGAAAGGAGTTGTTTTGTAGAAGGTGCTGGGGTTTGAGAGATCAGTCGGACACAATTGGCAGGGAGAGCACCTGTGTTTTTATGAGAATTATGCCAAGATAGGTAACAGATGAGGAGGAAATTTGGGCTTGACTGAAGTAATGGGGGCTGTCTGTGAAGTTTTGTGGCAGTACAGCCTAGGTAATTTGCTGAGCTTGATGGGTGTCAGGGTCAGTCCAAGTGAAAGCTAAGAGAGGCTGGGATTAAGGGTGCAAAGGAATAGTAAAGAAAGCATGTTTGAGATCTAGAACAGAATAATGGGTTGTAGAGGCAGGTATTGAGGATAGGAGAGTATATGGGTTTGGCACCAAGGGGTGGATAGGCAAAACAATTTGGTTGATAAGGCACAGATCCTGAACTAACTTGTAAGGCTTGTCTGGTTTTAGGACAGGTAAAATGGGGGAATTGTAAGGAGAGTTTATAGGCTTTAAAAGGCTATGCTGTAGCAGGTGAGTGATAACAGGCTTTAATCTTTTTAAAGCATGCTGCGGGATGGGATATTGGGGTTGAGTGGGGTAAGGGTGATTAGGTTTTGAGGAGACAGTAAGGGGTTCATGATCGGTCGCCAAGGAGGGAGTAGAGGTATCCTATACTTGTGGGTTAAGGTGGGGGGATACAAGAGGAGGATGTGAAGGAGGCTTTGAACTGGGGGAAAAGGTGGCAATAAGGTGTGGCTGTAGCCCAGGGATATTCAGGGAAGCAGATAATTTAGTTAAAGTGTCTCGGCCTAATAAGGGAACTGGGCAGGTGGGGATAACTAAATGGAGTGCTTAAAAGAGTATTGTGAAGTTGGCACCAGAGTTGGGGAATTTTAAGAGGTTTAGAAGCCTGGCCGTCAATACCCACAACAGTTATGGAGGCAAGAGAAACAGGCCCTTGAAAAGAATATAATGTGGAGTAGGTAGCTTCTGTATTGATTAAGAAGGGAACGGACTTATCCTCCACTGTGAGAGTTACCCAGAGCGTCTGTGATTGTCCTGTAGGCTTCCGAGGCAATTGGGCGGTGTCAGTCTTCAGCTGCTAAGCCGAGAAGATCTGAGGAGTCAGAGAGCCCTGGGCCAGAGTCCCAGGGGCTCTGGAAGTGGCTGCCAGGTGAGTTGAACAGTCCAATTTTCAGTGGGGTCCCACACAGATGGGATGTGGCTTAGGAGGAATCCCGGGCTTTGGGCATTCCTTGGCTTGGTGGCCAGATTTCTGGCACTTGTAGCAAGCTTCTGAGGGAGGCAGGCCTGGAGGAATGCCTGGCCACTGCAGTTCAGGCGTTTGGAAGTTCTTGTGTGCTGGAGATATGGCTGAGGTTTGTCAAACAGTGGAGGCAAGGAATTGCAATTTTTTTCTATTATTGTACACCTTGAAGGTGAGGTTAATTAAGTTCTGTTGTGGAGTTTGAGGGCCGGAATTTAATTTTTGGAATTTTATTTAAAGTTGGGAGCAGATCGGGTAATAAAATGTATACTGAGAATAAGACAGCCTTTTGACCTTTTAGGGTCTAGGGCTGTAAAGCGTCTCAGGGTTGCTGCCAAATGAGCCATGAGCTGGGCTGGGTTTTTCATATTTGATGAAAAAGAGCCTAAACGCTAACTGATTTGGGAGAGGTCGGATAAAGAAAAAGGAGCATCAACCTTGACTATGCCTTTAGCTCCAGCCACCTTTTTAAGAGGAAATTGCTGGGCAGGTGGGGGAGGGCTAATCAGAGAACAAAACTGTAAGCCGGACTGGGTGTGAGGAGGGGAGGTGATAAAAGGATTATAGGGTAGAGGAGCAGAGGCTGAGGAAGAATTGGGACCTGGCTCGGCCTGGTGAGGAAGGGAGAGGTCAGATGGGTCTGTAGAAAAGGAAGATTAGAAAGACTCAGCGACGCTTGGGGTTGGGACTGAGGGGACAGGTGGGAGGGAAAGGAGGAAGATTTGGAACAAGTTACATTGGGCACAGAGACTAGGAAGGGACCGATGTGTAAAAGAATGCCTGGACATCAGGCACCTCAGACCATTTGCCTATTTTATGACAAGAATTATTTAGATCTTGCAGGATGGAAAAATTGAAAGTGCAGTTTTCTGGCTATTTGGAACTACTGTCGAGTTTGTTATTCATTCCATAGTAAGTTTCATGCGCGTCTGTGTGAAGAGACCACCAAACAGGCTTTGTGTGAGCAATAAAGCTGTTTATTTCACCTGGGTGCAGGTGGGCTGAGTCCAAAAAGAGAGTCAGCAAAGGGTGGTGGATTATCATTAGTTCTTATAGGTTTTGGGATAGGCGGTGGAGTTAGGAGAAATGTTTTGGGGGCAGGGGGTGGATCTCACAAAGTACATTCTCAGGGGTAGGAGAATTACAAAGAACCTTCTTAAGGGTGGGGGAGATTACAAAGTACATTGATCAGTTAGGGTGGGGCAGAAACAAATCACAATGGTGGAATGTCATCAGTTAAGGCTATTTTTACTTCTTTTGTGGATCTTCAGTTACTTCAGGCCATCTGGATGTATACATGCAAGTCACAGGGGATGTGATGGCTTGGCCTGGGCTCAGAGGCCTGACAGTAAGGATCAAAAATATCTGGGCAAGGATATTCTGGTATCAAAAGAAGGCCTTTAAATAAAACCTCATAAAAATACTACAATATTGCATGCTTTGATTTTAAATAAACTGAACACATTGATATAGTAAATAAGACCATTTTCCAAAAATCAATTGAGGTGGACAGCAGAAAGTTTCAGAATTTTTTGAGCAAAGAAAGTGATTTCAATATAAAAGCTCTTTAGAAATTTAATTTAATAATTTAGTTTAATGCTGTATTATAGATGCAATTCCAAAGAACAGTAATTACCAGGTTTGGCTGTGTAGGAGGTAAGGTGTTTTCTACTTTCTTGTTTTGATGTATATTGATTTTAAAGACACTTTTAATAACTTAATAATTTTTAACTTTTTTGCATCTATAATTACAGCTCTTCTCTGAATGAGACTTGCCCAAGTTAAAGCTTCCCTGAATTCTTTCTTGAACACCAGTGGTAGCCACTATTATTCCGTGCACACGTCTGTTGCAATCTACAGAAATAGTGTTCCAGTTGCAATTCATATTCTACATATGTCCCTGTAAGGGATCTTAATTAAGACTTGCCAGTCAGGATTCACATCTTATACTGCATGACCCTTAGTTTTTGTAGCTGCTGTGGGTAATTTTTCACTAAGATTTCTCATGTGCTTTTACTTTTCCTGACAGCTGCAGGTAGATTTCAAGTCTGAACATTTATACGTTCCAAATTATAGACTTTCAAAATTTAACACACATATTAAGGGCTCTTTAAAATGCAGGGTCTGATTCGGCAGGTTTGATGTGGAGCTAGAGATGCTGCATTTGTAATCAGTTATAAGTGATATAGATGCTGCTGGTCTATTGATCATAATATTGAGTATCAAGGTTGTAGACAGTAGGCATCCCTTGACTTCTGCTTAGTAAATGTCTTGAAATAAAATATTTGAATTTTTTTGAACAAGCATTCCTGTTGATTCTGATACTGGTGTTAGGCTGGACAAATTTTGTGAAACACTATGCTATATTATCTGCCATTTGCTTAAAGATTCCAGTTTCTCAGTTTTTATCTGTGGTTCCACTTGACCCGACTACCGTGATATCAATGTGAAGGAATTAGGAAAAGAAATAACTTCAACTTGCTTTTCCAGAAAAATATTTTGATTTGGTAACGGTTAATCCTAATCTTAATATTTTAGGTTTTTGAAGGCCATATGATTTATGTTGCAACTATTCAAACTCTACCACTGTAGTTTGAACACAGTCATACATCATATGCAAACAAATGGGTGTGCCTGTGATCCAGTGAAACTTTATTCCCAAAACAGGAGGCAGAGAGATTTGGCCTGAGGACTGTAGTTTGCTCCCCTCCCCAACCCACTGTGTATGTCAATCACACACAGCATATGCATACTTTATTCAAAATGCTTTTCAAAATAGAACCTAGTTTATGGCTCAATGGCTATGTTATAATTAAAAAATAACTATTATGACTGTAATAATGTTAAATATAAACACAGGATTACATTTTAGCATATAGGACCTCATCCAAAATTGACTTCAACCTTGTAAGATCACCACTATTATATAAATGGGAAAATAGAGACTCAGGTTAAATGATTTTTCATTATCACATCTTTAAAGAACAGAAGAGCCAGGTCCTGAGAAAGCCTCATGGCTCCAAATCTGTTGTTTCTAAGAGTTTTATTTTATTGAGGTCATAATCATAACAGAATGAACGTAACTCTATGAGTTTGAGAAGACTTATTGACTTCATGAACTAATAAAACCTTTAACTCTTATATTGTCTTACAAATTAGATATATCATACAGTTACATTCATGCACGTCCATGTGAAGTGGCCACAAAGCAGGCTTTGTGTGAGCAATAAAGCTTTTAATCACCTGGGTGCAGGCGGGCTGAGTCCAAAAAGAGAGTCCGCGAAGGGAGATAAGGGTGGGGCCGTTTTATAGGATTTGGATAGATAAAGGAAAATTACAGTCAAAGGGGATTTGTTCTCTGGCGGGCAGGAGTGGGGGTCAAAAGGTGCTCAGTTGGAGGAGCTTTTTGAGCCAGGATGAGCCAGGAAAAGGTAATGTCATCACTTAAGACAAGGACCGGCCATTTTCACTTCTTTTGTGGTGGAATGTCATCAGTTAAGGCGGGGCAGGGCATTTTCACTTCTTTTGTGGTTCTTCACTTACTTCAGGCCACCTGGGCATATACGTGCAAGTCACAGGGGATGCGATGGCTTGGCTTGGGCTCAGAGGCCTGACGGTTACCATTTTGCATTTCATGAGAATTGAGTTTACTGGTGTCAGGTAAAAATTTCTTGTGCAAGTTTTACACTGTTAGTTTTGGAGATAATTTTATTTTATTTATTGTACTTTCAGGCATTAAATATTTACTGATTTAATGAAACCTAGATGGAGTAGAATAGAAAATATGTATTTTTGCATTCTCAAGGAAAATTTCACAATAGGAAAAGTACAATGGCCTGAGGGTCTTTGGAGATCAAAAATACTTGAATATTTTTAATTTATTTTCTGTGAGTAGTATGAAAAAAAATTTCTTTACTATCTTCCTTACAACAAGTCTTCAGCAAAGTGTATAGTTCTCTCTAATGCATTTTTTGAAGTGGATTGTGTTAGGAAACCTGAAGAAAATAGGAGTTATATATTTGAGTTGAGAAGCAAAAAGAGACTGCTTATATTGAGGAATGATAGATGGCTGACATCAAAGTCCTAATTCCAGTTTCCAAGAAAGGACTGGTAAAGCTTGCTTTTCTCACCCTTCCTGCACCACTATGGCTACAAGGTGCATGTCATATTTGACAAATGCTACTTCTTACTCTCTGTGTCAATATGGGGGCAGCATTGATCTCAGAAAAATCAGGAGGTAGAGACCTCAATATTTAAAATAGGTGTTCCTATTTCTCTTTTCCTTAAAACAATATTACAAGTAATAAAATACTTGAGCCGGGATTCAAATTTAAGCATGTATGGCTTCCACCCAAAAATAATAACTCCTATTTTGTCTCCTATTAAAATACTTAAATTGAAACATAAAAACCAATAAAACATGCAAAAGTTGATACATTTTAGATATGTATGCGCACGAGAAATGAGTAGGAGGTTTGTTCTTCCAAATTTGAAAAATTATTTTAGGGTCATTAGTTTTGACTGAAAGTATTCTTTGCAAGAAAATTGAATGCTTTGTGGTCAATTATTGTAGCGAAAAGTATTATTGGAAGCTGTTGAACAGTAATTACAGAAAGGAGAATTAATTTATTTGCTTAGAGAGTAATTACATGAATAAAATCTCATTTTAATTTTTAATGAAGTTGTAATTTTAAAAATTTACTATAAAATTAATAACAGGGGTTCAGACCCACTGATCTGCAATTTGTTTAAAGGTTTCATTATTTATTTCTTATGTTGTTTCCTCAAAGCACTTGAGTGCTTTTATTTTCACTAAAATGTAGGTATTCTAAGTAAAAAGATCTTGCTACATGTTGCTTAAAAAGCAATAATAAAATATGCTCCAAAAATTTATTTTGAAGTTATTTTCCAAATTCTAGCAAGAAAATCATTTAAAATTTAAGATTATTTATAGAAAAATATAATAAAAAATTACACATGTGAAAGTATAGAATTTGTTATATAAACAAGAGTATTTCCTGAATGAAGCTGAGTAATATGAATAAATTCATCCCAATTTAGTCTTGCAGGTTAAAAAATTATGAGTAACAGAGACTTCTAATAAAACGTAGAAAAACGGTTATTCTTTTCAACATTTTTTCATTTAAATTATTTTTGCTTTCGCTGTTCCTCTTCCTTTTCACTCTATCCGCTACCATCACAAATGGGAAATTTTCCTCAGCTTTCCTTAAAAT
Organism: Hylobates moloch; assembly: GCF_009828535.3. Classification (NCBI taxonomy): domain Eukaryota; kingdom Metazoa; phylum Chordata; class Mammalia; order Primates; family Hylobatidae; genus Hylobates; species Hylobates moloch. The sequence continues at coordinate 72,961,550 of NW_026652288.1, forward strand.
TCAACCTAGGAGTTCAACATGTATAGCAGTAGGCACTACGGTTTCTGCTAATGCATTGACTGGGTCTCAGAGCACTTAACTAGATTATCTGAAGGACGTGGAAGTAGTTTGCTTCAAAGTATGATATCAATCTATAACTTTATTAAGGTGAAAGAGAATAAAGCTAATAGACTATATTATTTCTGGGTACATTGGCACTACTAGCATCTATAGTGCACAAAGAGGAGTAATGCCACTGGAAGAAAAATATATTTATATTTGGTGGAATTTGAGAAAGTGTTGAAGTGAGATATAGAAGGGTCCTTGAGAATTTAATTCAACCCCCTTTCATCTCATGAGTGAGAAAATTGTCACTCAGAGAATTCAAACCTGCTCAAGGTCACACTGCTAGTTCTCTTTCACTTTTCAGCAGGGAGAATGACAATTGTCTGAAAAGAAAGTATTTAATAATAATGATAAGACATTCAAAGATATGAGGAGTTGGCAACTTCTAAACAGCAGCGTGGCTGTGAGGTTACCCCTTCTGTCTAGTATACAGAAGTGAGAAAATTTCTTCCACATGTTGCTTTTTACAAGAAATAGAGAAACATTTCAAACTAGTTACCAGCTTTCATTTTAATAGAAATTCCTACAAGCAGCTAGGAAACAGGGGTAACTAGTTTACACTCCATTGGAAATTGATGACTTCGGTACACAAGCTAATTAGATTGTTTTCCAGTTAGTTGCTTTTACAAACAATTTAGGAGACAGTGTTTCAATGATACTTTGAACAATTTGTCCTCGTTTATAGATTTGCAAATTTCATACATCATTATGCCCTTATGCACTGTGATTAGCAAACCAAATTTTAGTCTGATTCCACGTTTAAACCTTTGTGTTTTTCAAGTACATTGTGTTTTTCAAGTACATATACGTATGTCTATATATATACACGTATATGTATGTGTATGCATATACATAAAAAAAGCTTATAAAAGTGACATGCACCTGATAAAATACCAAGTAATAAATACCTTCTTAGCATTAAGTTCCACTCACCATATTTTAAATTATTTTAGCTGTTGCTTTTAGTATTACCTCCAAATATTTATTGTTTACTAATTTAACTATTTGTTAAGTATTTGTTTATATTATGAAAAATGAGAAACAACTATTTATCTCTCTTCTATACTCCTATTTTAACTGTATCTTTATTTTGGTTTAGTGCATTCTTATTATTATGATATGTAAAATTAATCACTGGAACACCCCCAAAAATGATAATTTATTTCTTTATTTCCTTCTTTCTGTTTTCCTTTCTTATTTTCTTCCTTCCTTCCTGTCTCTTTTTTTACCCTTAGATTCTAATTGTCTTTTCACAGTTTCTTCTAATACTAAACACTTGCTTAATGCTTATTGTCTACCAGGTACTATTTTCAGTATTTCACATGTATTCATTCATTTTAATCTCATAATAATCTTTTCATCCCCATTTTATAGTGGGAAAGACTGAAGACCAGAGAATGAGACGATGGTAGAAGTCACATAACCAGAAAGGGATAGAGCTAGAATATGTACACAAGCAGTATGATTTCAGAGTCATAATGTTAAATACAATGTTACCTTCTTGCTGTTCTTAGTTTTTCAAAAGCTCAATCACATGAGAAACTCTTGTCATTGATTCCCACAAGGAAAACTTTGCCTCCTAGCTTCTATGTTTTCCATAGAGAAACAAAAAAGGTCGACCATTAGACTACGCCTCCAAGTGGCTTTGGCAAATGAGAAATATCATTGTGTGGCCCTACTACTGCTCCAGAAATATCATCTGATCAGATCTTGAGTGACATCTGAGGAGCAGAAGGAAGTCTGTTTTGGGTTAAGAGAGAATCCTCAGATAACTGCCTCAAAATGGCCTTTCTTCATTGATCCAATTCCCACAATTTTTATAGTCAACACTGGAAGCTTCTTTTAGTTCCTGGGCTTTGTTAACAATAGAGTCTCAATTTCACCTTAGTTGATTTTTTCTTAAGTAATTATTTTTTATTATTTTAGAGTTTCAATTTCCTATGCAATTTCTGGTTCCCGGCTGTGACACAGCTGCCCATCTGGTTAATTATTTTCATGTGGTCTTCATTTCAAACCTGTCCTCTTTTCTCTCTTCCCCTCCCTGCTGAGTCTCAGCATTCCTTGCCCTCAGGAATGGGCAAGGAGGGCCACCTGCTGTTACACAGCCCCCTAACCTGAGGACTTTCTGTTCTCACTTTTCTTCAGGTGGTCATCCTAAGGAATTTGCAAGGATGGCCCAGGTAGTAACTATTCTGTTCTCAACTGCTGGTACTTTTATTTGATAAAACTTTAAAAGAAAATTGCTTAGATTAAAGCTTTATCTTAAAAATAAATGACAGATTTGACTTAATGATATAGGAAGCTAGGGAGGCCTATTTTCCCTAATTTAAATTAATTCACTTCTGTCTGCACTAGTAACTTATGGATGAATTGAACCTCTGGGTAAAATTGTAGTGGCTATTAGAGTACAAAATGTAATCTCACTAGGCCTTACATACTCAACATTTTTTCACATTAAAACTTGATACAAATTCATCTTTCCTTTTTTTCTTTGCCATACAACAGATAACCCTTTCTTTGGTTCCCATTTATTCAAATTCTAGGTGTTCTTGATTGCAGACTCTTGGAAGCTGTTAAAATGCATTGTCCTATCAGGCAGACCATAAACTGAGCTAGTATTGAGAGAAGCTGATGCCTTGAGTTTATGAGAAGCAAAACCACAGGTATTAGATAGGTGCATAAAAAATCGAGTCAAACTCTAGACAAAGGTCAAGATTCTAGGGATCTAATCCAGAGGGTAAAAGGTAAAATTGTGATATAACCTCAGATGTGCTGGGGGACATGGTGACAGTAATTTGTGGTGTAATCCATTCTCTAAGGATAGAATTACCAAAGACTATCAAAGTTTGGGGAAATAGGAATAGGAGGCATGAGACAATAAAACATGCCCCCAGTTGACTGGAGACAATAGGACTCTCTTACCGAAAATGCAAAGTGATCAACTGTGAAGTGATGGAGCTAGGTAGTGGTGGCTTAAGATGCAGATGTGAGAGAGTGACAGAAAAACACCAGGACCCAAGAGACTGTAGAATGGGGGCCAGGCAAGTGGCCTTATTTTTCCACACCTTGTTTAGAGAGATTGTCAATTGATAATGTTACTGAAGTTTTTGGCCTGTTGATTCCTTTTAAAATATGTATCATTGTAGTAAAATATACATAACATAAAATTTAGCATTTTAACTATTGTTAAATGTATAGTTCTGTGGCATGAAATACATCCATATTGTTGCCCAACCAATCACCAAAACTCTTTCATTGTGCAAAACTGAAACTCTCTGCCTATTAAACAACAACTTCCTCTTCCCTCAGCCTTGGCCAACCACCATTCTACTCTCTGTCGCTATGAATTTGACTACTCTAGATACCTCAGATAAGTGGAATTATAGTGTATTTGTCTTTTTGTGATTGACTTATTTCACTTAGCCTAATGTCCTCAAGGTTCATTAATGTTGTATCGTATGTCTGAATTTTCTTACTTTATAAAGCTGATTAATAATATTCCATTGTGTGTATAAGTGTGTGTTTGTGTTTGTGTGTGTGTGTTTGTATATCACATTTTATTTATCTGTCTATATTATAATATAAGAAACAACAAAACTAATGGGCGATAAAAAATGCTAAAACCACAAATCCACTGTGTCCCAGAGAGGTGGTATACCCAGCCCAGGATTAGAGTTCTTGTTTTGAATAGCTGATTATGGTTGGAACTGATGAATAGCAATGACCTTTTTTTCTTTTCTGCAAATGTCAGTAATCTTCCAATCTCCATACTGGGGTTACATTATAACCTTACATACCATTCTGCTCTTACTTACATATTGTCTCGTTATTTTCTAAATATTTAATTCCAGTTTTTATTGCTTCTACCAGAATTTGAGTTATTTGAGGTCTGAAGTCATGTTTGAGGCATAGACAGTCCTCACTGTTATATATTTTTTGTGACTTGCAAACTTCATACAATGAATTGCTCTTTTTGCTTATTTTTTGAACTTTTGTCTCCTGTTAAGAGTGCACATTTTGCTTTCTCTTCATGGCCAATTTATTTGTCATTTCAAATAAACTTTCAACTGTCATTTCACATACTTTATATACCATCTTCTAAAGTCATGTATGATTCTATCATTTCTAATTTTGTTTTTTATATTTTCTTTTTTTCTCTTGTGTATCTAGAAGTTCATTTCACTTTTCTCCCCAAAGGAGCTGCTCTTGAATGTGCGTGGACACCTTTTCCCTGCCTAGGTATATTAACATTTATATTTTATTTTATGTTTTCTTTTAGTATGCTTCTGTTACCTGTTTATATCTACCTCCTGTTAAGCTCAACTCTTTTCATCTCAGTGTACTGTATTTTCATCTTTTGTTTACATTTGTGTGTCATAGTGTCCATGTATTTTGTAAGGGTAAAAAGCTGAGGCCCTCTATGATTTATTTTCTAAAATTAATCAGTATTGGTTGTTTATTTGTCTTAAATATGGTATGTTCTCTCTGCATCTTTTTAGTGTTATATTCTATTTCTATATGTTATATAATTTTAAAAATTCTTGATTTATTTTGTGTTGTTATTTATTGTTTGCTGTTGTGTTTCAAGTTAAACCTTGCAAAAAAATTATCTTACTCAGGGATATTATTTGCCTGAAAACTGGGTGGATTAATTGCCCTGTTTTGATTTTAGGATTCCCCTCTCAGATTTTGAGCTGTTTCTTTTCCTTCCTTCCTCCCTGATCTGAGGGGAATGGAAGGTTTGCTTCCATAGGTAACATAGCAGGACAAGCTGCAGACAAAACCCCTCAGACACTGAGTTAAAGAAGGAAGGGCTTTATTCAGCTGGGAGCTTCAGCAAGTCTCACCTATCTGAAAACCAAGGTCCCTGAGTGAGCAATTCCTGTCCCTTTTAAGGGCTTACAACTCTAAGGGGGTCTGCGTGAGAGGATCGTGATTGATTGAGCAAGCAGGGGGGTACGTGACTGGGGCTGTATGCACTGGTAATCAGAACAGAACAGAACAGGACAGGGATTTTCACAATGCTTTTCCATACAATGTCTGGAATCTATAGATAACATAACCAGTTAAGTCAGGGGTCGATCTTTAACCAGGCCCAGGGCATGACGCTGGGCTGTCTGCCTGTGGATTTCATTTCTGCCTTTTAGTTTTTACTTATTCTTTCTTTGGAGGCAGAAATTGGTCATAAGACAATATGAGGGGTGGTCTCCTCCCTTATTCCCCTCCTTTGAGAATTTCACTCAATAGTGGGAGTTGTCACTTTCATTCTCACTACCCGTGTCTTCTTGCCAGACAGATCAATAGTGATTAATATAGTACACTTGCGCTGAAGCATTTTGGTGAACTAAGGTAGCAATGAAGCTTTTGATCATTTGAAGAAGTACAGGTAGCAAACAAGGGAACAGTAAGCAGGTTTCTATTACTATTATAACTTCTATTATAAGGGTTTTAAATCTTTCTAGAGCTGGGGGCCATTTTCCAAACATGGCCCCAGGATCAAATCCATGCCACACTTGCACGGGTACATGGGCCAGTTATGTCATATTTCTAACTATGTCTTCAACTATTTGCCCTTGATGATCTATGTGTAGACAGCTATTAGTAAGGTTAAATTTCTCACAGACCCCTCCTTCAGCTGCTAGCAAGTAGTCGAGAGCCAATCTATTTTGATAGATAGCATTTCTCATCTGAAAAATAGTCAAGGCTCTGCTGGTCTTATTAGTGATTATTTCTAAGACAGCTTGTAACCGTATGATTCAGCTGAGCATGTAAATATGGGTCCGGTATTCCCATGAGCCATCTTGTGCCCAAGTAGCATGCCCATAATATTGTATGATTCTCTCGGGGGGGGGGGGCATTCATTACCTTTCCAATTTCCTATAGATATGATTCTCTTTTTGTGGAAAGCATAGACAGGAGTTCACCTGTCTTTATGGGCAGTAGGAAGAAAGATGGTTTAATAGTGTCAGTAACACAACTACCTGCCCACTGGTCAAGTAATTTGGCATAAAATCTATGCCCACATACACAGTATAATCCAGTGGGGGCTGTCCAGTCCCAGTGGGACTCCAGGTGGGTCTCCGGGTGGGTCCACATGATTTGCAACTTTGGGAATTTACTAAATGGATTTTTCTTAGTGTGGTTTGAACTCCACTAGGTGGTTGTTTTTGTAGTACTGTTATACAGTTTTTGCCCAAGGCAACTGAGTCTTCCCACAGGAAGGGTGAAGTCCTTCCCCACTCTTGCTATATAGTATTGTCTAATGATTGAGGCTTTTAGGACCCAGAAGTTACCAGGGTGATTCTTTTGAGTCAGGAATTTATTAGGAACTGGGTCTGTGGTACTAATTCTCAGGCTTCCCAGGTCCATTGATATCCCATTACAGTTTTTCCACATACATAACATGAAGTGATATTGAGAGACTTGGCTACATGTTCGGCTAATTGCAAAAACAAATTTCTTGTTTTTCCTGGAATTTCTGGTACTGGCGCATTCAGTTCATCACAGAAGGCTTGAAATACTGGCTCAGGAGAGTGTTTATAAACTCCTCAAACCACGATATTTACTCGAGGATCCAGTCCAACCCCATCAATTTCAAGGGTTATATGCTCCCCTTTCTTCCAGCGAGGATCAACGGGGTTGGTTATTACTAGTTCGAAGGGGTTACACTGACCACTGGTACAGGAAGGGCCACTTTTCCCTTTCTGAAGGTGGACAAGATTCTTTTTTCTTTTTTATCCAAGTAGCCTAAATGGCACGAGACCAGTATCCACACTGATTTCCACACAGTCCTAAATTTGACAAATGTACTTATTTTCTGCCATACAGTCTCCTTTTAAATTAAGAGAATCACATCCTATTCTTAACTTATTACTATTAATAACAGCACAGTCATCGAATTTCAAGGTGACTTGTTTGGGCACCCCTTTATCTTCTGTTTTGGCTAACACTTTACTCGTATCATGTATGAGCCCGCACTAGTCCTCAGTCCTTAATCTTATTTTAAAAACTGTGGTCATGGGAGGCTCAGCTGGGTCATAACACACATCAGGTTGGTCATTTCCTGGGCTACATACCTTGTATAGAATAGCATTATACAAACAAGTTCTTTTTAGAGTCCTGGTACACTTATAATAACCACAAAATAATAGGACTTTAGCAACTTTTTGTCCTACCTCAGTGAATTGATGTATACACTGGGAAAAGTCCTCAGTCTGAGGAAGGTCATTTGAAGTCCTTAGTGTACAAGTCCAAATTTTAAGGAAAATGAATCCTGCCATGAGTTTTCTCATGCTTCAGCCATGTGAAGCTGCTCCTGCCCACGTACAGCTCACAATCTACTGATGGTCAAGGATGGTCTTGGAGGTTGGGCCCACTAGAATAAAATGAGTCCAATACCTCTACATGTTTATGTTCAATGGGCTCTCTGATACCAGGAGCAAGGTGGCGGGGTTTAGGGTGTTGCAAACTTCAATGGTTAAGAGGGGATTTTCACATAGTAAGCTTTGGTACTTGGTTATTCTAGCATTTGTTAGCCAATGATGTCCTTTGGTATTCTTCAAAGTTACCACAGGGTGGGGGGCCTTTATATTCAGGTTTTGCCCAAGGGTTAGTTTATCTGCTTCTTGTGCTAACAGTGCCATTGCTGCCATGGCCCTTAGACATGGGGGCCAGACTTTGGAAACCCCATCTCATTGTTTTGAGAGCTAGGCCACAGGCCTTGGCCAGGGCCCCACATTCTGTGTTAAAACTCCAACGCCATTTTTTCTCTTTCTGACACATAGAGTATAAAGGGTTTTGTCAGGACAGGTAGCACCAGGGCTAGGGCCGACATGAGTTTTTCTTTTAACTCATGAAAAGCTTGTTGCTGTTGGTTGTAATAGATGTAGTTTATCCAATCTACATTTTTATGAACTGTCACCCACCAAAATATTGACTCAAATCCTGCAGCTTTTTGATTTCAAGCTTTAAATTGATCTGGTATTCCCAGTGGGACTCCAATTGTGTCTAAATAGATGTGAGAGTTGAAAGACCCATAAGGGGCTTCTCTCGCTTTATGATGTCTTATTTTTCCTCCTTCTGGTTGGTGAAATGCCAGGGTGAAAGGGATAGCCAACTGGACTAAAGTACAAGTGCCACTCCAGTTATTCGGCAGAGTGTCCACCAAATACCACCATACATCCACTCGGGGATGAACAAGGGCTGACTGATTGATAAGCTCTGGAAAATTCTTAAGCTCACTGCATCCCTTCAGATGTCCAAGGAATGCTAAGTTTCCTCCCTGTCATGAGAGACATGATGTGAACTTAGTGTTGGGAGAGGGAAGCTGGATGGCCCTTGGGGGCTGTCCCGCAGGATGCCAGACTTTGGGATATAGTGGAGAGAGCATGGCATGACTTATTACTCCAGGCTGTAGAATCCTGGAAAAGTGCTACCATGCAGCCCACACCTGGTCAACCGGAGGACCACCTTAGTGGAAAGGGGACAATCTGAGTCTCTGGCCTGCCATGTGCACAAGCATAACAATTGCTTTTGTTTAATGTGCAGATGGAATATTTGATCCATTTCAACCAGGCATTTGCATCTTGGTATCCTGTTTTAATTGCCAAATTTTGTTTTAAGTCTTTAACTTCTATGATCCTCTAGTAAAATGAAAGTATGATTATAGGAAATTACAAAAACTGGTTGGAGCAGTCCATCCTTGCTCTTTAGTGGTCCAGAGAACGTTGGACCAACTATGGCATAAAAGCTCTACATTGGGGGTCAAGACTCCTGGTTGACACTGGAGTCTTTATTGAAATTTCCCAGGATTAAATGGTCCTAATTTACTAATGCCCAGTCTGAGGAGAGTCAGGAGGGACAGAGGTACTTTTCTGAAGTAGAGAGCTACCTTTGACTTGGCAAGTCCCCACAGGGTATAACAAGGCAAGCATTAAATGCGATAGTTTGAGGTGAAATTGACTTGGTTATGTTAATAACTAGATGGTCAGCAATAGAGCAAGGAAAGAAGAAAGAGTAATAGAATAGATGAAAGAGTTAAATTTTTCTTAGATTTAGTTTGGTAGGGTTTCCCTCTGGGACTAAGGCCCACGACTCTGGAGCGGGTGGCTCTTTCTTGACTCGAGTGTGATGAGTCCATCCTTTTTTCATTGTATGAACAGCAGTCTCAGTGCAGCACAAGGTTGGGTCCTTTCTGGGCTGGCTCTAGTTTCCTTTCTTTTCACTGTTTGATGAGAACGTGATCTTCAGGCTGGTGCTGGTTTACCAGAAATTCTAGGGGTGGAACATGTGCTAAAAGACTTTTAGTTTTGAGGGCAAGGAAAGTGGAAGATAAACCAAGTATGTAATTTTTAAGAAACCGACCTTTTGTTTTAAATGTGGGGACATTAACAATGGACTTTATAGTCCTTGGTGCCTTTCTACTGAGAAATTTCCTTTAGCACCCATTTTTATTAGTTTTTTAGACCAAAGAAGCCAAACACCATTTTGTATTTGACAGTGCTTCCTGTATGATTTTTATACCAGACAAGCTAAATTTCACCTTTATATTAGTGTGCTATTAATGTTAAACTTAGTTTTAATAAAACTTTGTAGACATATTTATTCAATTTTTAATGTCAGATCATAAGGTAAGATTTTTATAGACTCTTTTTAACCTTTTATAATTTTTGTTAAAGAGCAGGTTAGTGCTTTAAGAAAAACCCTTTGTGTTTTTACTTTAATGTCCAGTTCACAGAAAAACTGAATGATAGCCCTTTAACTTAACTAATATGTTTACACACAGAATTTCCTTTACAATTAACACAAAACTTGCTTAAACTTTCAAAACAATATATTTTTTAACCTTTTAATGTAGGTAAAAATTTACATTCTTACGCCTCCTTATAATCCTTTTACCAAAGGTACATTTTACTTTCCTTATACACCTTGCACGTAAACTGTTTCTTCAATAGTTCTCAGGAGGCCTTATTACTTTTAAATTATACAACATTTCTTGCATAAAATTTTTTATAACTTTTTTTTTCTTTCACGACTTTCGCAGACAAGTCTTCGACATGCCTCAACTTTCTGACTTATTACAAACATGTTTTTCTTTAAACAACCAGTTAATTTATTTCAGGACAAGAATTTACCATATAACATTTTTTTACATAAAAATTGCCCCACGTTTTTATCCCCCTTTTTTTTCGAAGATGATAACCATTCTTTCCAAAGTGAACTTTCTTTATGTCTGTGGACTAGACTGTCCAAGGCCACAAGATTAAAAGTTACTATAATACATGTTTCCCTGTTAACTTTGAGCAAACTTGACTTTTGTTGAAAACCTTGTAAGTTTGGGATTTTAATTATCCTTTGCTATTAATAAGACTTGTTTAGTCTAAATTAACTTAGAATTGGCGTAGGTGGCTTTTTTTTTTCCTTCAATTACCCAGGAGGAAGCATCTATTGTCCTGTCCTGAAGGGAGTTCCTCTTAGGTCTGATTGGACCTTTGTATGGTAATTAAGAGTTAGATCCCCTGTTAGGAAACCTGCTGGGTTAAGGGAATTTTCAGTGGTGAATGTTAAATCATCCTTTTTTTTTTTTTTTTTTACTTAGGATACTTCTGAACTGGTGAGGTGTGCTCACAATGAGGTTTCCTCTAAAAGTTATTTTTCTACTTTCTTCTGTTAGCAAAGCAGTTGCCGCTACAGATTGAATGAATTTGGATCATCCGCAGGTTACCAGGTTAAGGATTTTTGATAGGAAGGCTACGGGTTGTCAGTGGCCTCAGTGCTTTTGGGCTATGCCCTTGTTTACACGTACAACAAGGTGGTATTGGAGTGTTGCAGGGTCTAGGAGAAGACCTTCAATTATCAGTTATAGGTTTTAAATTTACCCTGACTTTTAAAGGAATGGGGTACACTATTTTTGTTTTCTTAACTACTTGTGTATTTCTTTCTCTCTTTCTTTCTCTCTTTGACTTTCTCTCTCTCTTTGACTTTCCTTTTGCCTCTGTCTCTGCCTCTCTCTCTGCCTCTTTCTTTTTCTCTCTCTCGGCTCCCTCTTTGTCTCTCTGTCTCTTCCTCTCTGTCTTTTCCTCTCTCTCTTTGCCTCTTTTTCTCTCTGTCTCTTTCCTCTGTCTGTCTCTCTGCTGGTATATCCTTGCCTCTGCCAGCTGCTTATGCTGCTGTTCTCTCAACCACTGTGGTGAGGAGGGGTGGGTCTAAAACCAGCTGTAACCAAGTGTCTATGTACAGGAACTGGTCTGGGTACCCTGGCTTACAGGATACCTTGTACAATACCTTTGAAACAAGGGACCTGTCCAGGCTTCCTTCTGATGGCCATCCCACTTCTAATGCTGGCCAGTCTATCTTACACAAAGTTTTAAGATTTCTTGGTGTCATAGTACTCCATAGTCTCCCTTAAATCCTTTCTTGCAATTTTTCAACATAGTTCCTGGTGGGGTGGGCTTACTTTGTGCCCGAACCATGCTTCCTCAAAACAAAACACCACGCCCACACCACATGCACACCACGAAACAAAGAATGGGTAAAAAGGGCACACACACACTTTGACAGTTTACATCAAACCAGAATCAAAACCAAAATCAGAGTATCAAGAAATCCAGGCCAGGTCAAAACCAAAACCAAAGTATCAAGCAATCCAAGTCAAGTCAAAAACAAAAACCAAAGTGCCAGTACAGGCATGTCATGGGTGACCAGGCCACGCTTCCACTCAAATGGAGTGGGCAAGTTCCAGTCTTACTGAGTTTCAGATGTGTGGTCTCCAAGTGCTAGTTCCTTCCCAGTGTTCAGCCACTACGTTGATCCTCCACGGGGGCCTGTTGTGCACCGCTCTGATGAGGTGTTCTATCAGGGCAAATGCCTACCCAGGAGCGCTCTCAGGATCTGCGTTGCTCAAGCTGGCCAGAGTCCCCCACAGGGATGCTCTGCAAAGCAGGCCTAAGCCACGTAAGGGGCTGCCTGGACCGTCTGTTAATCACCTCTCTTCCCTGTCAGGGAACCAAGAAATGTAGCAGGACAAGCCACAGACAAAACCCCTCAGACACGGAGTTAAAGAAGGAAGGGCTTTATTCGGTCAGGTGCTTCAGGAAGACTCATGCCTCCAAAAACCAAGCTCCCTGAGTGAGCAATTCCTGTCCCTTTTAAGGGCTTACAACTCTAAGGGGGTCTGCGTGAGAGGATCGTGATCGATTGAGCAAGCAGGGGGTACATGACCGGGGGCTGCATGCACCAATAACCAGAATGGAACAGAACAGGACAGGGATTTTCACAGTGCTTTTCCATACAATGCCTGGAATCTGTAGATATAACCAGTTAGGTCAGGGGTCAATCTTCAATCAGGCCTAGGGCACAGCACCAGGCTGTCTGCCTGTGAATTTCATTTCTGCCTTAATTTTTTACTTCTTTCTTTGGAGGCAGAAACTGGGCGTAAGACAATATGAGTGGTGATCTCCTCCCTTATTCATACTATTGGGTACATAAATTGACTACAATTTGTCTGGCACTATAATCTATTTCAAGGATGAAATAGGGCAACAGATTCCATTCTCTTGTCCTCAAAGCTATTACATATTACAATTTCTTTTTAGCAGTGACTCAGATTGTTCACTCTTTTTTTATTCCTTCGGTCATTTTAATCAGACAAGCAATGACTGGGGAGATTCCTGTATGTTAATTACTAGGTTGAGAAAATTATATCTAGGGTCTTAGTGCAGTGCTTGGAATATACTGAGTATTTAAAAAATGGAAGCTATTGTTTATATTACTTCATTTTACCAAGGTTCTCATTTCATATTTGATAATATTTCAGTCCTGGATGAGGCTATTTTAAAAAATTCAATTTATGATTATGGATATTATAAGATCTTTTTGTTGTTGTTTTTCCAACTCCATTTTTTCTTTCTTCTTTGTTTTGTTTTTCTGTTACTAAAACTTATTTTTCTCACCACTTTGGCTGTTTTGTCTTTTAGATTCTGGGTCTATTCACCATATCATTCATCCATTCATTAATTTTCTATATTATTTTTTCCATTGATCATGGTTCTGTTCAGCTGGCAAGCATCAAGTAGTTTCACATTGGTCAGCGACTCTTCATTCACTTTCTCTCCTCCTTCTTAGTCTTCTCAGTTTCCAGAAGTCTTCTTCACCTTTGCATAAAGTGAACAACTTGAATCATATTTTTAACCAGATCCAAATAATTTGATCCTTATGATGACTTCCTCCAATTCAGATGTCCACAATATAATGTATATCGATGAAAACCCACTTTAATGTTTGCAGTGTCTTTGGTGCCTTCAGAGGGCTTTAGAACCAGAAGACATCATAGTGATCAACCCTATACCATCATTTTGCAAAAAAGAAGACAGTAAATGAGACTGACTTATACAAGGTGACTTATACAAACACTATGCAGTGTGTATTAATTTTTGAAATTTGCTGATATGTTTTAAATACTCAAAGGCCAATTTTCATGTGCCATCAAATCTCTCTCCACAAGCCTGGGAAATCTACCAAGATTATAAGAAATTTTGGAAAGAAGGTCTTTCCATACCAACTTAAATAGCTTTCTTGTTAAGAGTGGTTGGTATTATGCTTGGCAAGGAACCAAAATTAACGATATAGGTTTAAAGACTTCATGTTTGAGTTACACAAAAACTGTGTTTCTCCTTTGTGCTTAAGTGGAGCATACCTGGTACTCTCTCTCATTACACAATTACAACTGACAGAAATGTATTGAATACAAAAGCAAGGGCTAGAGATTCACAAAAACTCTTTGGGTGGCTAGAATTTAAAATAATGTCAGGAATAAACAATATGTTTGTTAAAGTTACCACAAAAGTGTATGCTTGCAAAGATTATACATATATGTAGAAATTCTACACATATGCCCCAACATGCGCACATTCACCACACAGTCACATATACAGGACAGAAGAGATATATCTTGCCAATGCAAATGTCTCATCATTGTTTGTTTCATTTTGCACTGTGTGATTTTCAATAAATCTCACTTCATCTGTCTCTGTCTTTTACACTCTTTTTCCAAAGATAATTATATGTTTACTTATTCTTTATTTCATTAAATCATGCCTGTAATCCCAGCACTTTGGAAGTTTGAGGCCGGCAGGTTGCTTGAAGTCAGGAGTTCAAGACTAGTCTGGCCAACATGGTGAAACCATGTCTCTACTAAAAATACAAAAAAATTAGCCAGGCATGGTGGAATGCACCTGTAATCCTAGCTACTTGGGAGGCTGAGGCAGGGGAATTGCTTGAACCAGGGAGGTGGAAGTTGCACTGAGCTGAGATCACATCATTGCACTCCAGCCTGGGCAACAGAGCAAGAATCTGTCTCAAAAAAAAAAAAAAAAGATTGATATGCAGCAATCACTTTACAATTATTTGTAGTTACCATAAGATTCCTAATACTCTACTTACAATTAATTGGGGTCTCAAAATGACTTTCAAGCAAATATGATTTTAAATAAGTTTTTAAACAACAACCCACTCAGCATATTTTCATAGCAAGCACCTCTAAACAAATTTATAAATGTTTCAATCTTTTCTAACATCATTTAAATGACTTCAAGACAAGTGCAAATTTTCCTCCTTGTTTTTTGGAAAGTACCAGTCAGAGGTGGATGTGAGTGACATCTCTTTTAAAAGAGAACAAAGAGACCAACAACTCAAATAATCTAAAACCTTCACTTGTTATAGTCACAAAGACTGAGCTTTAAAAAAGTACAGAACCATTAATGATACAATGTAAATAATTGTGTAGGCTCTGAGATGATTAGTTAGGGAGGTGGCAGAATTATCCTGTCAAAAATAAAGTATTTTTAAATATCTAAAAAAGAACTGTATAACATCAGTCCTAAGCATGAAAACCATGACATCCAATGCTACTATGCCCAGAATAATAATTATTAAAAATAGGATTCTGTATTTGCAACAAAAGTGCTCATAAGGAAAATATTGAAGTTGTTCTCTATGTCTCTGAATAATCAGTTCTCTATAAAATGCCATCCTGGCAGTTAAGCTGTGTCAAAATTGAAATGGCACATCTTACAGTCATCATTATTGTCATTAATATAATAGATTATATTATTGATCACTAATGTTAGTACTTGCTTTGAACTTTTTACATTTTTGATCCTTCCTTTCTCACAGCAACCCTATGGAATAGTTACCATTATTATGCTCAATATACATATGTGAGAAGTATAATTTGGCATAATTTGGAGAATGTAAGTGACTCGGTCAAAGTCACTCAGCTAGTATGAGGCAGAAGTAGAATTTGAATACAAGTCAATCTCCACTGTCTTCAAAAATATCTCTAAGATAGGTTTTTCTTTTTACTTTTGTTCCTCTTTTTCTTTTCTTTCTTTCTTTCTTCCTTTTTTTTTTTTTTTTTTTGAGACAGGATCTCTCTCTTTGTCCCAGGCTGGAGAGCAGTGGCACGATTATGGCTCACTGCAGCTTCAACCTCCCAGGCTCAAGCATTCCTCCCACTTTAGCCTCCTGAGGAGCTGGAACAACAGGCGTGTGCCACCATGTCCGTCTAATTTAAAAAGAAATTTTTGTTTGGAGAAACTAAGTCTCACTATATTGCCCCAGGGAAGACTCAAACTCCTGGGTTCAAACAATCTTCTCATCTCAGTCTCCCAAAGTGTTTGTCCTATTTTACTGTATAATGTTTGAAAACACACAATTCCCTTGTTACATTTAAACATACATTTTCTTAATAAGTCTGAGTTTTCCTTAGGAAATGTTGCAAGAAACACTATTACTTGTTCAAAAAACTGAACTTTTTAAAAAGTTTCTGATAAATATTGCCAAACTGCTTTCAGAAATTTATATTAATACCACAGCATGTGAGAGTATTCTTTTTACATCTACCTAGCACATAAGTATTATTTTAAATTTTGTTTATTTGATAGGCAGATACATTTCTATTTTCTTGTTGCTTATTCATTTTTAATAGAACATTTTATATAAAAACAAAAAATAAAAACATTAACCTTAGACTGTTGGCAGTTAAAAAATACCTCTCAACATACATTACTATCTTATCAGTATTTATCAGTTACTTCAACATTCAATGAGCTCACTCTCTTTACTAGAAATTCTATAAAGCTCTAAAGTTTAATACAAATTAGGTCCACTTTAGTCCTTGAGGGGCCTTGGGAAGAAGCAATATGAGAGCAATATTGAGGAGTGAAAAGGTGCTCTTGAGCCCCAAAAAGCTTGTCATTCTGGCCTGTGTAGTCCAGGAAAACTTCATGGAAGCATGGAAGAGGTGGCATTTTTACTGTATCTTGAAGGATAGAGAGAAATTTGCAAAGTAGATTACAGGACTATCTTAGGGAAGGCATAGAGTGTAACCAAACTGAGGTGGCAAGGAAACAAAAGTCAGATTCAAGGAATGGTACAATATTAAATTTTAACTGAACATCAAATGAATGTTCTCAGAATTACAAGGGATGGAGCATGAAATAATTTTTAACAAGCATTGAAGAGACTTTTTGTGTGTTACAATGAGTGTCAATAAATAGAATCACTATTTAATTGTAATAAACCATTTCACACTTGATAAGCCATTTAAAAATTATGTTCAAAATTACAATTTCAAGATCTGGTTATTTATGTGAATGACTAATTTTGCAGCAAAGTATTTTAAAATATTCTAATGATGATAATTGGTACCTTTATAACATGATTTAAAATCTTCTGCTTACTAGACACATTTGTCTCCTCCAATTGTATATCTCACAACTTCTCAAAATGCCCAACAGTTGATCCAGAAAGAACATCACTTTATTGTCTGTAACAAACACTATTCTGGCTTTGATCTCAGCCATTTTACTAATTTTGTTCTCACATGAGATGTCTTCACTCTTCTCTCTACTCCTTATATTTAACTAATCCATCAAGGCCAAGCTTAAATGCCTGCACTTATAAAAGTCTTCCAGCCCTTATTGGAAGAAATTCTAAATTGCTGCAGCACTGATATTTGCTGTATCCCAAATTTTGCATGTTATACAATTACATTTTTTTCTTCTCTGATTTCACAGTTTGTAAAATTAAGCTTTTGGGGAATTGTGCATTATTTTCTTCCTTTCAGAAAAAGAAAATTAGACTGCAGAACTGCCTAAAGATCATACTAATGATTATTTTGTGCATTTGTTTATTCATTTTTCAAGTAGGTATTGTATGCCTAGCACATGCAAGGCACTTGTCATGAACAAGTGAAAGTGGTTCATGTTCTTCAGAGGAGTTTAGGATCTAACAGGGGAGCTAGATATCTAAACACATATTTGAATTATTTATATGATATAGAGGTGGCACATTGAAGGAAATAATCAACCAGTGTAGTTGGATATGCGTGTGTGAAATACAATGAACATTTCGTAGAAGAGAAGAATATATACAGGTTTGTGAGGAATGGAGTTTTCAACAGGCCAGTAAAGGAAATATATATTTCTAGATGAAGAAATAGCATCTCCTAATGAGCAGAGGAAGAAATTTCAGGGAAAGTAAGATTCTCTGTATTATGGGGTTAGGAATGGGAATAACACAAGGTGAAACTAATAAGTTAGAAAAGAGCCTTTATAACTTGAAATGGAATTGGGTTTGTCTTGAATTCTAGGGGATATTCTTAAAGCAATTCATCAGTATGTTGCCAGGATCACATTTGTGTATTATTACCCTTGTAGAATGGTAGAAAATGGACTGAGGATAGAATAAATAAAAAACAAGGTGGAAAAATTAAGAACTCATTTTAGTAATCCAGGTAAGAAATGTTAAGGGCCCTAATGTTGGTCGGAGAAAGAGGGAAATATATATTTTGTAAAAGTATTTTTTTCAGATAAAATAGACAAGATTTTGTGACTAATTGGATATATCAAGTGAAGGGAGTGAGGAACCAAAGAGGATGACTAGATTTTACTGCTTAGATAATCAGGTGGTGAATTAGCCAAGACAAGTTGGGTAGGACAAGAAGCTATTTAAGTGGGATGTTGGATGCCAAATTCAGTTGTATGATTGCTGATTAGAGGCTATTGTTGGCACAGGAAGTGGTCATATAAGTAACCTATTCAATATATCTGTTGTATTAGTCCATTTTCACACTGTGATAAAGATATTATCTAAGTCTGTGTAACTTATGAAGAAAAGAGGTTTAATTGACTCACAGTTCTGCATGGCTAGGGAGGCCTCAGGAAACTTACAATCATTGTGGAAAGCAAAGGGGAAACAAGAACCTTCTTACATGGTGGCAGGAGAGAGAGAAAGAGCAAGCAAAGGGGAAGTGCCACACTTTAAAACCATCAGATTTCACGAGAAACTGTCTGTCATGAGAATAGCATGGGGGAAACTTCCCCCATGATCTAGTCACCTCCCACCAGGTCCCTTTCTTGACAGGTGAGGTACAATTCAAGATGAGATTTGGATGGGACACAGAGACAACCATATTATTCTGCCCCAGTCCCTCTCAAATCTCATGTCCTTTTTACATTTCAAAACCAATTATGCCTTCCCAACAGACCTTCAAAGTCTTAACTCATTCCAGCATTAACTCAAAAGTCCAAGTCCAAAATCTCATTTGAGTCGAGGCAAGTCCTTTCTGCCTATGAGCCTGTAAAATCAAAAACAAGTTAGTTACGTCCAAAATACAATGTGGGTACAGGCAGTGAGTAAATGCTCCCATTCCAAATGGGAGAAATTGGCCAAAACAAAGGGGCCACAGGCCCCATGCAGGTCCAAAACCCAGCACGGTACTAATTAAGTCTTAAAGCTCGAAAGTAATGTCCTTTGACACCATGTCTCACAATCAGTGCACGCTGATGCAAGGGGTGGGCTCCCATGGCCTTGGGCAGCTCTGCCCCTGTGGCTCTGGAAGGTACAGCCCCTGAAGCTGATTTCACAGACCGGCATTGGGTGCCTGCAGCTTTTCTAGGTGCACAGTGTAAGCTGTCAGAGGATTTACCATTCTGGGGTCTGGAGGATGGTGGCCCTTTTCTCATAGCCCCACTGGGAAATGCTCTAGTAGGGACTCTGTGTGGGGGCTCCAACCCACATTTTCCTTCCACATCCACCCTATCAGCAGACTTCTGCCTGGACATCCAGGTGTTTCCATACATCCTTTGAAATCTAGGTGAATGTTCCCAAAGGTCAACTCTTGTCTTCTGTGCACTTGCAGGCCCAACACCACAGGGAAACCACCAAGGCTTGGGGCTTGTTCCCTCTGAAGCAATGGCCTGAGCTGTACCTTGGCCCCTTTTAGCCATGGCTGGAGGTGGAGCAGCTGGGAGCTGGGATGCAGGGCACCAAGTCCTGAGGGTGCACAGAGCAGCTGGGCCCTGGGCCTGGCCCACAGAACCATTTTTCCTTCCTAGGCTTCTGGATCTGCGACAGGAAGGGCTGCCACGAAGATCTCTGACATGCCTTGGAGACATTTTCCCCATTGTCTTGGTTATAAGCATATGGCTTCTCATTACTTATGCAAATTTTTGCAACTGGCTTAAATTTCTCCCCAAGGAGTGGGTTTTTCTTTTCTACTACATAGGTGGCAAATTTTCCAAACTTTTATACTCTGCTTCCCCTTTAAACATAAGTTCTGATTTCAAACCATCTTTTTGTGAGTGCATATAATGAATGCTTTCACAAAAAGCCAGGTCACCTGGCATTGCTGCTTAGAAATTTCTTCTGCCGGATACTCTAAATTATCTCTCTCAAGGCCAAAGTCCACAGATCCGTAGGGCAGGGGCAAAATGCAGCCAGTCTCTTTGCTAAAGCATAGCAAAAATGATCTTTGCGTCAGTTCCTAGTAAGTTCCTCATCTCCATCTGAGTCCATCTCAGCCTGGACTTCATTGTCCATATCACTATAAGTATTTTGATTAAAACTATTCAACAAGTCTCTAGGAAGTTCCAAACTTTCCCACATCTTGCTATCATCTTCTGAGCCCTCCAAACCTGTCCAACCTCTGTTCCAGCCTCTTACTGTTACCCAGTTCCAAAGTCACTTCCACATTTTCAGATTATCTTTATAGCAGTACTCCCACTATCCTGGTACCAATTGTATTATTCTGTTTTGACACTACTATAGAGATACTACCTGAATTTATGAAGAAAAGAGTTCTAATTGACTCATGGTTCTACATGGATGGGTAGGCCTCAGGAAACTTACAATCATGGCAGAAGTTGAAGGGGAAGCAGGCAGGAGAAAAAGAGAGTAAGTAAATGGGAAGTGCAGCACTTTAAAACCATCAGACCTCATGAGAACTCACTCACTGTCATGAGAACAGCATGGAGAAAACCACCCCTGTGATCCATTCACCTCCCACCAGGTCCTTCCATGGACACCCTGGGGGTTACAATTCGAGATGAGATTTGGTTGGGACACAGAGCCAAACCATATCACCTGTCTTCATCTTAGAAGAAGATCTGGGCTGAAAATATAGATTTGGAAGTCACTAGAATGGAAATGGGTAAAATAACTCAGAAATATGGTCACAAATAAAAAGCACAGCAGACCAGACATATACTTCTGAGAGACAAGCTGTCTAAAAGGCTCCTGTTTCTTTCATATGTCCATCAACAGAAACCTCTGTTTTGATCCTTGAAACACAAAGGTGTTATTGGGACAAATATATTTAACAAATTAGAGACAACTTAAGATCTATAATGGGACAGGTAAGGAGGAAATTCCAGGAGCCTATGCATATTTCAGATGATTAAATTTGTCCATCTATAGAACTCTCCTTGGGAACTGGAACCAGATGGGGTTCAAAACAAAATTAAGTGCAATTAACTTTTAATTTACTGATTTAATGCCCACTACTAAACACATTTTCCGTTTTCAATGTCACATACTAATGATAAGCAGCTCATCTGGAACTTGGTTAACTTTTGCAATTTAATATCTAACTTCAAAATTCTGGCTAGACAACATATTTGGAGGTTAAAAAGTCTTCTACCAGCCCGGCGCAGTGGCTCATGTCTGTAATTCCAGCACTTTGGGAGGCCAAGCAGGGCAAATATTGAGGTCAGGGGTTCGAGACCAGCCTGGCCAACATTGTGAAACCCTGTCTCTACTAAAAATACAAAAGATTAGCTGGGCGTGCTGTTAGGCAGCTGTAATCCCAGCTACTTGGGAGGCTGAGGCAGGAGAATCGCTCGAACCTGGGAGGCAGAGGTTGCAATGAGCCGAGATTGTGCCTCTGCACTCCAACCCAGGCAACAGTGCGAGACTCCATCTCAATTAAAAAAAAAAAAAAATTCTTCTACCCATAAATGGTGAGATGCACCCCAACTCAGACAAAAAGTAGTCAAATAATGAAGAGGAGCTTAGAAGGACCTTGAGAAAAGACAATGTGCTGAAACTCTGTTACATGTTTCAAAGAGCTTATGCGATGTAAGTAATGGAATAATTCATTTGCTTTTACTAATGAGCATTACTAAGGAACCCTAATTTCTGCAGACTGAGGATTGAATGTGAAATGCAAAATTAGAAGGAGACTATATATAGACTTGAGTAGAGGAATACAGGAGTAAGTAAAAAAAGTCTGTTTATAGATTGTGCATTTAAAATCACAAGTATGTAATGAGAATTTTCACATTTCTTTATTGCCTTTATCTATTTCTATTGCAAGCTCCTCAATGAAAGAAATAATCTGACACTTCTCTTGCTTCCTCTCCTCCATCCCTCCCTCCCTCCATCCCTCCGTTCCTCCTTCCATCCCTCCCTCCTTCTCTTCTTCCCTCCCTTCCTTCCTTCCTTCCTTCCTTCCTTCCTTCCTTCCTTCCTTCCTTCCTTCCTTCCTTCCTTCCTTCTTCCTTCCTTCCTTCCTTCCTTCCTTCCTTCCTTCCTTCCTTCCTTCTTTCTTTCCTTTTTTCCTTCTCTCACCTTAAAGTTTTTAGCACTGAACATAATATTCTGGTGAACAAATACTCATGAATTTAAATAAAATTGTTTCCATCACTTAGTGTTCCATGGTATATAAAAACTTTGGATTATTTTTACCACTGAATAGGTAATTTTTGTTCTTAAATTCATTTCCTCATATTTCGTGTTCAATTTTTATAACTTACTATTCAAAACTTTTATCTTTAAAACACTAATAATATAAGACATTTGAAGAGATTGAATTCCAAAAACTTATAGCCTGATAATGTTCTGCTACAAAAAGAATGCTGTGCTATAGAAAACTCATTCAGCATAGTAGTTTGGATTTCTACTTATTTCACATCTATGGGAATTGGCAGCTGTCTTTATCCAGAGGCAATGCTCCAGGCACTTTTTCCTATTTTCATTATATATACACGAAAATTTAAATGTATGTGTCTTAAAATACTTGAAATTCCTGATGCCCGCATTTTGATTCTAGTTTTAGGGTCTTCTTTATTATGTGTAGAGGTGCTAATTAATCAAGTTTCTCATCTTTCTAAGTGTTCTGAGAGTTTTATTTGCATTTCTTCTTAATGTCACAGGAAATAGAGACTGTAGAAATAAATGTATTTTGTTCTCTCCATTATTTTTAAATTAAGAACAGAAACAAATTTTGTACAACAAAAGAGCAGTAAATGTTTGAGTGCTTTGCATTTGTAGAGTGGGGAAAAATACTTGTTTTCTATGAGGATTCCACCGAAACTAGATTTATAACCTATGTTTTAGTTTCCTATTGCTGTGTAATAAACTACCTCAAAACTTAGAGCTTAAAACCACAACCATTGTATTCGTTAATGTTCGGGTAGAACTTGGGTATGTTGTTTTTCTTTTCCACGTGTCACACATTTCTCAAGTGGTGGTGACAAGATGGAAGCTGTTCTGAATGCCCAATATTATTTCATTCCCTTGTCTAGCACCTTGGCAAATGGGCTGGAGGTTGAGCCTATCTCTCACTCCCCATATGGCTCTTTCTAGATGGCCTCCCTAGGTTTCTTTACATGAGTAGGTCCTAGAAGTAAACATTCAGAACAGCTGATGTAAAACTGCTACTCTTTCAGGCCCAGACTCAGATGTTGCATGGCATCATTTTTGCTGCATTCTAACGATCAAAGCAAGCTGCAAAGTAAGAGCAGGTTCAAAAGTAAAGGAAATGGATTCCATCTCTTGATGGGAAACTGGTAAGGTTACATTGCAAATGAGCATATGAGATAGTAGATATTGTTGTGAGCATTGCTAGAAACCCAATCTACTATAACCTTGTTCAGTTCTCTTTGTTTTATTGGAGCTATGTATTCTGCATTTGCAAAATGAGGTGGTTAATTCATTTATGCAGCATATAGTTATGAGACAGTTAAAATAGACTGTTGAACCAAGAGATATGACTTCTCTGCTGTGGAGCTTATCTGTGGATTGGACAAGGTAAAGTGTAAGATTGCTTCTCTTAAAATACCTAGGGATACTTAAAATTAAGCAAGGATACAGCCATAGGTTCTTACTGGGGAAATAAACTTTGTGCTAAAGAACATTTTATTGTCTAAGACGGAAGAATTTCCTTGTTTAGGCTTTTTTAAAGCAACCTGATTGCTCACATAGTGTTATATTTCACCTCATTATTTTAAAATTATTTATATCTTAATGTATGCCAAATATAAGGAAAAATCCTGTCCCTGCACAGTTAAATAAAACTTTTTTAATTTTAAATTTTAATGAGTACATGGCAGGTGTGTTTATGGAATATATGAGATATTTTGATACAATGCACAATAATAACATCAGGATAAATAGGGTATCTATCACCTCAAGCATTTATTATTTATTTCTGTTATGGACATTCTAATTATGCTGCTTTAGTTACTTTAAAATGTACAGTAAAATATTATTGACTGTAATCACCCTGTTGTTCTATCAAATACTAGATCTTATTCATTCTATTTAACTATATTTTGTACACCTCAACCATCCCTGCTTCCGTCCCACATCCCCCAGCTAGTTTATATTTCTATAATCTAGCTAATGATAGAATCAGGAACAATTATTTTTAATCAAACTATCCCTTCATTTTCTAGGGAAAAAGATTAGACAATAAATGACACAGAGAAAAAAATACTAAACTGATAGTAACTAAACCATAAAACAAAGCAGCCCAGGTTTTGAGTGAGACCACGTTCTTAAAGAGAAAATTATATGATGTCCAGCCAGTCAACATTATCATTTACAAAATAGTGAAATAGTTCAATCTGTTATCACACCTTTTCCCAAACCATTGTGTTTAACCTTTCAAAATCTTATGGTTGTAGTTTCAAAAGCAGAGTCAATTACCAAGACAAATAAAACTGATGAATTAACTAATTTGTATTCTCTTTAACTGTTTTGATGAAACTTCACAAACATGCTGTTAGTTCCATTCCTCTGAGCTTTGAATAGTTTACTGTTTGTGACGATAAACGCACAGCAGGGAATACTTTAACATATGCCAGATTCAAACAGAGTGAAATATGACAGTTTATAATCTGTGAGACAGAAGCTTGATCTTTGAAAAATATTTGCATATAAAGTACATGCTTCAATATCATAATTGTGAAAGCCCACATGAACTGAAATTCAGTGCTATCACTTAATATGTTGTATAAACGGTAAGCAGAATCTGTCTTTCCTTGTCTGCACATAAAAATAACTTTTCCTTTTGGGACTATTTTTGTAGGAAATATTTTAATTAATAATGTAAAGATAAAAACTGTAAAAAGAGTATCCAAAACAAAATCACACATGCTCCGTTTGAGAGAATGAGATGTTACATTTATTTCTGAAAAAAATAATATGTACATATAAATATAAAAGCATAAAATGTACTTAGAGAGCCTCCTTCCATTGTTCTCATCCAGACCATTTCCTTTTGAAGAATAGGGTAGCGGAAAGCGCTTTTAATTTTTGCTTATGAAAAGATCAAAGACCATGCATGTTTCTTGATCATTTTCAACTTAATTTTTAAAATTAACATTCAGTAAATTGACTTTAAAATATATGAGTCTATAAATTTAACATATGTATAAATTCAAAGAACTATTACCACAGTCAGGATCCAGAGAGTTACAGCTGTTAGGAAACATGACATATATTATCCCTTTGTCATCATTCCTTCCTCTCACACTTTATTTCTGACTACTACTAATCTGCATTTTATTATTACTTTATTCTTTTAAGAGTGTTATACAAATGTAATCATATGTTGTGTGACCTTTTAAGACTGACTTTATCTACTCAACAAAATACCTTTGAGGGTCATCCAAATGTTGCATATATCAATCATTCTTTATTTTTATCGCTGAGTAGTATTCCATTGTGTGGATGTACCACAGGGTGTTTATTCATTCACCCATTGAAGGGCATTTGAGTTCTTCCCAGAGTTTAGTGCTTATTAATAGAGAAAATATAAACATCTTTTTATTTCATATAAACACATGTTTTCATTTCTCTAAGTTAAATACCGAGGAGTAAGATTGCTGGGTTATATGACAGGTATGTGTTTAACTTTTTCAGAAACTGTCAAACTGTTTTCCAGGATGGTTGAACCATTTAGCATTCCCAAGAGCAACTATTAGAGTTCTAGTTGCTCTGCATCCTTGCCAAAAATGGTATCAGTATTTTTGAAGATTTTGCCATACTAAAAGGCATGTTGAGGTATCTCATTTGCATTTCCCTAATAATGTCTAATGCTATTGAACATTCCTTCATGTGTTTTTTGGCCATCAGTATCTTCTTTGGTGAAATTTCTGTTCAAGTGTTTATGTTTATTTTAGATGGGTTGTTTCCTTTCATGCTGTTGAGTTTTAAGAGTTCTTTACATATTCTGGATACAACTCCTTTGTGGATATGTGATATACAAACATTTTCTCCCCGTCTGTACCTTGTCTTTTCATTTTCTTAAGGGAATCATTTATAGAGGAAAATTTTGGTGTTTTTTCTATTTTCTTATTTTTGTGAAATTTAATTAATCTTTTTTTTATGCATTGCAGTTTTGTTGTCATGTCTCAGATAACTTTGGCTAATGACAAAATATAAAGATTTTTTAGGCTGGGCACGGTGGCTCACACCTGTAATCCCAGCACTTTGAGAGGCCGAGGTGGGCAGATCACGAGGTCAGGAGATTGAGACCATCCTGGCTAACACGGTGAAACCCCGTCTCTACTAAAAATACAAAAAATTAGCTGGGCATGGTGGTGGGCACCTGTAGTCCCAGCTACTTGGGAGGCTGAGGCAGGAGAATGGTGTGAACCTGGGAGGTGGAGGTTGCAGTGAGCCGAGATTGTGCCACTGCACTGCAGCCTGGGCTACAGAGTGAGACTCCATCTCAAAAAAAAAAAAAAAAAGATTTTTTAAATGGTTTCTTCTGAAATTTTTAGAATTTTACATTTTACATTTGAGCTAATTATTGTATACAATATGAAGTACAGATTGAGGCTTATTTTTACATACAGATGTCTTATTGTTTCTCCTCCTTTTGTTTAACTCTTTCTCTATTGAATTGTTTTTGTAAACTTTTCAAAAATTAAACGTTCATTCTTATGTGCGTCTATTTCTGAACCCTTTATTTTCCTCTTCTGATTTGTCTAGTCTCTTCTCAATACCACACTGTCTTGATTAATGTAGTTTCATACATTTTAAAATTGGGTCCTGCTCCAAGATGGCTGATCAGGAGGAACATCTCCCACCAAGGGATTGTGTCACTGGGAAGACTGGCCCATTGCTAGATCTTCAGGAGAAAGGCACTGAGAACAGACAAAGGAAAGACACAAAGGCTGGGCTAAGAGAAAGCTGAGAACCCTGCATGGGGCTACTCTGTGCCAGGACTAGTTCATGGCACCCAATGACTCCTGCAGAAGGGGTAAGTTTAACAGGCAAGGAGCAACCCACCCTCACCATGGACCTTGAGTTGGCAAGGCAAGCTGCTTAGGGAAGCAGTAGGGACAGAACTCTAGCTGGGCTGGAGCACAGAGGGTTTGGTGTAGGAACATTTGTAGCAGAGCATGGCCAGGGATGCCCATCTCCCTTTGCTCAATTTGCTTCCATAGGAGACTTTAGCCCTAGGGGATCTGTGGAACTTGAACTATGCAGGGTGATCTTGCCCATGAGAGGACGCCAGTCTGACCTGAGCACTCCTTGGTCTGCTGGCCTCTTCTGGGACCTAGCCTGGTCACACCGGCTTGCAGCACAGTCCTCTGGTACCTCCTGGGGCCTGCATCATAGCTCCTCTGCTAGTGGACTGCATCTGATGTACAGAGCGCTCCAGCAGAGCAGCACCTACAGACATGTATCAGCCCACCCACACCCTCCCCCAACTGCAACCTCCCCATGTCACCTCATTTGCAGGGACTTGCCCATTGCCACCCCCATATTACTTTGCTGGCATGTATGCACATGGATGGGCCTAGCCTTCTGTGCCCTGCCAGTGTGTGTGTGTGTGTGCTTGTGCAACCTACCTTGCCACTGCTGCCAGCATGAGTGCACTCTGCACGCCCTCCCTCTGCTACACCATCATTGTCCTGAGAGTGCTGGTAGGCATGGAGCCTATTAGCCCCACCCTCACCAGTGCCCTGCCCCTGCACTGGGTGTCAGTGAAAACTAGTCACATAAAACAGCAGATCTGACCCCAGCCCTGAGCGGACACTGCCACTAGAATGAACACATGCACAAAGGATGCATAGAGTCCTGTGCCTGTGCCCAACAATGCCTGCCCCCATGTTAACACCACTAGACTATAACACAGGCATAGTCACTGTTGGGGCTCTGCTACCCCCAGCCAAACTGGCCACCACCACTGCTGCCAACACTCACATGGGGCTGGCACCCTGGCACTCACTAGCACCTCGCCACAGCCAAAGCACATGCACCCCACTACACTTCCACTGCCACTGCTGCTGGCATGTGTGAACAAGGATGGCTCTTGCTTACACTGCCCTAGGAAGCTGTCATCACCCCTCAGAGGGTTGTGACCAGCAGGCTGGAGCACCTCAGCTCCTCTAGCACAGCAAATTTCTAACGTTGAGGAGCCAGAGATTCAAGCCAAGCCTGATACCAGTCCCCCAGAGTTAGAGCACGTGGTCCAGGAGTCTTGAGCTGAGCCTTGGCCCCCTAAAATCTTCCAGTAAGAAAGCCAGTCTACTGAACCCACCTTATACCACAATCAAACCCTCAAGGTTATCAAATAGGATAAAAGAAAAATAATAATAAAAGAAAAATAATTCAAAGTCAGCAACCTCAAAGATGGCAGGAACATCAGCCCACAAAGACAAGACAAAAGTAGTCAAGAACTTTGACAACTCAACAAGCCAGAGTGTGTTTTTTCTCCTAACAATTGCACCATTTCTCCAGCAAGGATTCTGAATCAGGCTGAAAAGGCTGAAATAACATAAATAGAATTCAACATATGGATAGGAACAAAGATTATTGAGATTTAAGAGAATATTGACACCCAATCCACACAAGCTAGGGGTTAAAATAAAATGATACAGGAACTGACAGACAAAATTGCCAGTATAGAAAAGAATGTAACTGACCTGATAGAGCTGAAAACTGCTCTTCAAGAATTTCAAAATGCAATAGTGAGTATTAACAGCAATATAGATGAAGCTGAGGAAAAAAAATGAGAGCTTGAAGATGGGCTTTCTGAAGTAAGACAGGAAGACAAGAGTAAAGAAGAAAGAATAAAAATAAATGAACAAAACCTCTGAGAATATGGCTTTATGTAGAGACTGAATCTCTGACTCACTGGTGTCCCTGAAAGGAATGGGAAGAATGGAAGCAATTTAGAAAACATATTTCAGGATATTATCCATGAGAACATCTCTAACCTAGCTAGAGAGGCCAACATTCAAATGCAGGACATGCAGAGAACCCCAGAAAGATACTTCACAAGAGGATCATCTCCAAGACACACAATCATCACATTCTCCAAGGCAGAAATGAAAGATAAAATGTTAAAAGCAGCTAGAGAGAAAGAGCAGATCACCTACAAAGGGAAATTCATCAAACTAATGAAAATGTCTCAGCAGAAACCCTACAAGAGAGAAGAGATTGGGAGGCCTATATTGAATGTTCTTAAAGAAAAGAAATTTCCACCATAAATTTCATATCTGGCCAGAGTAAGTTTTATAAGCAAAAGAAAAATAAGATCCCTTTTAGACAAGCAAATACTGAGGGATTTATTATTATTATTATTATTATTATTATATTTTAAGTTTTAGGATACATGTACACAATGTGCAGGTTTGTTACATATGTATACATGTGCCATGTGGGTGTGCTGCATCCATTAACTCATCATTTAGCATTAGATAAATCTCCTAATGCCATCCCTACCCCCTCCCCCCACCCCACAACAGTCCTCAGAGTATGATGTTCCCCTTCCTGTGTCCATGAGTTCTCATTGTTCAATTCCCACCTATGAGTGAGAACACGCGGTGTTTGGTTTTTTGTCCTTGCAATAGTTTACTGAGAATGATGATTTCCAGTTTCATCCATGTCCCTACAAAGGACATGAACTCATCCTTTTTTATGGCTGCATAGTATTCCATGGTGTATATGTGCCACATTTT